>NC_092797.1:48758703-49062901 GCF_918797505.1 Bemisia tabaci | reverse complement strand
CGGGGTGTTCCCAACAAGCACCTTACTAATCGATTCTTTACCGCAGTTTCAAATGGAGAAATATCAATAATAATCGATCATTCACGCTTCGTCATCTTCTAAGCGTGCGGCAACGTGGATGCTGAGGACCAATTTGCGACCGTTTAACTTGCCGAGGCCGAAGAATTCATAATTTGCCGCGCCGCGCGCCGCCCCCGACCGGCTCAACACCTTTTAAGGGTTGCGCGCGTTGGGGGAAGTCGCGGCCCCGCGGCCTCAGATGGCGTGAAAGGAGCCCGTTAGCTCAGTGAGGACTTGAGAAGGGCCGTAGTCTCCTGTTCTGGCTATGGCATCCTGGAAGCCTCCTCCTCGCGGAAGAAGAGCAGCGTCTTCGATAAAATGTTCGGAGGAAGTGCTCGTTTCGTCGCTCCTCTGACTTAAGGGCGTATCTCCATTTCCACGTGAGCCCTGAAAAGCATGGAGTTATACGGAGAACAAGGCTCAGGTTGTCATCGTCTTCCTAAACCTCCGTGAATCACAATGTAAACCATATGGAAAGAAGCTGTTAAAGGAGAGGATACGAGCACCACCTTTACTCTCCAAGTAGTGAACACAGGAGTGAGTTTTGTAAGAAATGTAGAGAATCAGCCAACGTGACCAACATCAAAATCATGACTTTCCTTCAGATCAACTTAGTGTCTGTAAGCGCATATACTAGGTCTCGCTAACTTCCCCTGAAACGCTTCTTAAGGAAGTAATCATAGTTGGATTAGATTTGCGTTTGATAAGAGTGTGCTTTACTTGCGTCTTTATGGGCGATTTCAATCGGTGCATTTGATCTGGACGAGATGTGAAAGCATCCTCGTCCTGGGAGACGGAAAACAACTATCCAACTGTAAATAACGAAATGCAGCAAACTTACCAGTCGAGTTAAATAATTCCTGTGTCTACGGGTCAGCCATTCCAATTAACCTTCACCTCAGAAATTAAAAGAGGAATCCGATTCAGCTGCAGTTCGGAAGCGAAGAACTCTCATAACGCCACCTTGTTGCCACTCGACTACATTTTGCAATTAGGAACTACAATTTCTGGCTTGTATGTAAACCCACTTATGTGTATAGAAAACTAATGGTACTTTCGTTGTTTTTAAAATGAGCCAGGAATTGTAGCTCTTAATTGCGAAATTAAGTCTATCTCTTCTTACTTTAATATCTTCAAATTATCATCGAGTATCGAGTACGGTAGACAATATTTTAGGCAAGTTTGCCCTTTTCGTCTACTTGTTCATCAAGTAGGTCTAGGCTTCTGCGCAGGCAGATGATAAAGTAATCCTGCGAAGAAGATTGTGTTGATACCATATCGAGATCATAATACCGAGATCGGTATCATGTGTGCATCATGAATGAATTTTATTGCATTTTGCAATGAGGAACTAAAATTTTCAGCTCATTTTAGAAACAGAATATGTACCATAAGGTTCCCTATGCAGATAGGTGTTTTTATCTATGAGCCAGAAACTGTACCTGTATTTTTATTGATAAATGCAGTTCAGCTGAACATGGTATTGTTATTTGTGAATAGACACACATTTTTAAGAGCAGCCCAAGACATGATAACAGTGGAAAAACAAGGAGGAAAAACGGGAAACAAGGCTAAAAATACACAATAAATAAAACCCAAGACGTTTCGACTCAAAACCGAGTAATTTTCAGTCGGAAACAATAAAAATTAAATTGAAAAAACGATCAACGATGACTCAGTTTTGAGTCGAACTGTCACGGGTTTATTAATTGTGTATTTTTAGCCTTGTTTCCCGTGTTTCCTCCTTGTTTTTCCACTGTTATTGGTGAATGACACATGACACTTACATGCTATCAACACTGCATTTTAGAAGCCCCTGAATGCATACGAGGAGACAAACTGCACGTATGGTACAATGGTGAGGCGTGAATGATCGATAATTTATATTTCTCAATTATAAGCTGTGGTAAAGAACCGATTATTAAAGATGCTCATCGCGAACACCCTGCATATCGATCCGTTTCTATAGGTTTTCCGTAGGTTTAAATGACAGATCAATCGAGACATTGCAAAGCACGCTACGCCACTGGTATGATATTCTAAATAGAGACAGAAACAGTGGTTCCTTTTTGTAAAAGTACGCTCATTGCTGGGGAATTTTTCATTAAACCACGTCGGTTCAAATATTTCATCGAAGTTAAAAACACAACTTTTCATGTGAGCGGAGCCCTAAACGGCAACAGCACAGACGGTCGTGATATCGGCGATTCCACGGCGTTTATTGGATACCGATATTAATTGTTCCGAGGTTCGTGACCCGCGGGTGACCGGTCCCCAGATCGCGGGGGCGGGTGTTGTGGTGGGGTTCGGAGAGGGGGGGAGGGGTCCATTTGTCACCGCGGGGTCTGCCGATCCGCCTCGGCGGCCGTGCTCCGACTACGGCCGTTCCGCCGGGGTTAATTGAAACAATAAGGCACTTTTGCTTTTGAATCGACTTCAGACGTGTGTCATAAACACGGTGGAGTGCCTTGTACTCCCCCTGTTTTAATTTTTTATAGAAGAAATATCCTCACCTAGGATTAATAAAGCTCTTATGCGCCCCGGAATCTGCAATTTAGTATTTAGTCTTAGGTAAAATTTCGCGGAACACATGATGGTGCCGCTGGTTTTCTCAGAAGCAAACTGTCAATCTCAAAAAAGTTCTCAAAATTCGTTGTTTTCCTGATAAAAGAACGTAAGTTAGTTCCAGTGTTGCCAAGTTTCCACCCTTAAATTGTACTTTTAATGGGAAATTCTTGAGCATATCTGACTGAAAATTTCACTAATCTTTCCTCTGATTGCTCCCAAAAATCAGCAACATTTAGAATGGAAGACTTGTCTGGTCAATTGTACAATTTTGGAATGGCATGACATCTTTTCGACAGGGAAATGACGAATTGAGGCCATAACGGAGGGAATCCCTAGCGTTATGAAGAAGTTCGTTTCTATTTCTATTCGCACGCTCTGTAATTTTATTGAGTGTAGTGGTTTATAATTTTGAATTTTTTTTTAAATTACAAGTTCGAATTGTCTGGTTAAACGTTGAAAATACCTGACACCTTCTCGTTCTGATCAGTTATCACAACCGAACCAATTAATTTTCAAAAAACGTAAGCGCCTCATTTTGAATAATAGGATGTTAATGGATAGTTGTTCACTGAAAAAAAATTCTCGGCGTTTTTACCAAGGTCCGTCGGTACCTTTACCATCTCTCTTTTTTTACCAATTATTGGTAATTTAACCAAGACAGTCTGGTAAGCTTACCTAAAAACCGGTATTTTTACTGTTTTTTCCAGGTAAGAATACCACTTTTATAGGTAATCGATTCCCGGTAACTTTGCCATTTTATCTCGGGATTTCTACCGCAGTCGATAAAAAATATCGGCGTTTTTACCGGGGTCATGTAAAATTACCGAGAAAGTCAATAATTTTACCAAGGTTTCCTGGTAAAATTACCAATTCCATAAATGGTAATTTTACCAAGAAAAAACTGGGATCAAATAGAACCCTGAACTCTTAGTAATTTTACCCTTTTCTTAGTAAATACACAGAGATTTTTTTTTCAGTGTTTCCTTTACCAAAATGTTTCATATAGGATTACGACGTTCAAAAAGTGTCAAATAAGCTTCTGAATTTTCGGTTTTTATCAGCAGGTTACAATCCATCAGTACGGTTTTCTTGTTTTTCTCGAAATCGTGTTTTCGGCCCTCGAAATAATCGGTTTAACTTCTACTGATGCTATTCGACAACAGTGCCGCTTCCTGTCACTCGCGGTTGCCCCGCGACTCAACTTCTTCCGGGTGAACCTCCGAGGCCTGAGGGTTGCAGATTTACAACACATGAGAGTATGTTGCGTTGAATAAATTGTTTAACTAGGGTGTTCGCAGCATCGTGTGGGCTTATAACGAGCCATTGTAATGCTTTCAGCGCCGTGTAGCCCTGAACTCCAGTTGAAATAAATTGGCCCGGTTTCAAGTGCGTTATCTACCGGAGTCCACGAACCAGGACGTGCGTTACCAGCACTGTAATGAGTTAATTTATTTTTCTCCTTGCAATTCTTCAGTCCAGAAATCTTGTGCCTTCTCGATTCCCTCAGTTGGGTTCCTTAGGTGTAGCTGTAACTCGGTCATTCTCAATCGGACTAATAATTACTAACACATCCAAAATTATAAATATAAATGAAACAGCCATTATGATACTGTATGACTGTGTAGGATTTCAAGTTCTTGAAAAGTCATCGAGAACTTTGAAAAGTCAGGGAGTTTTGCCCAACCTGAAAAGTCAAGGATTTTGCTGCGGAATCTTGGAATTGTCAATTCATTTTATTATTTTCTACTGCACCTACGTGTCTTATCAACGGAAATTAGAATTCCATCATGTAACTTCTTGAATTTCGAATTCTCTTCTGAAATCTCTCGTCAAATTTTTTCTGCGACAAGCAATTCTCAAGAAAAGTAATGCGAAGGTTAAAAATTTCATGTAAAAGTCAGGGAATTTTAAGTTTAAAGACTTGTAAAAGTCAGGGAATTTCAAGTTTAAAAACTTTTAAAAGTCATAGAAATGCCTGGGAACTTTGAAATCTACAAAAAACTTGTCATTCTGCGAGAGATTAGGCAAAATACTTTCTGCCCAGATATTCATCACACACCCTCAGCCCTCTTTCAAGGAAACGGTCCCTTATTCAGACTTTACTTGAAGAACCTCAAAAGGCAGGTGGGGCCCTAAAATCATAGTTGCCTCCTAAAGTTTTCGATGCCACTCCGCCTCTGCGGAAAGTGCATTATCATTTGTACTTCGTTTCGCAATAAGGAACTACAATTTCTGGCTCAGTTAAGAAACAACGTATGTACCGTTAGTTTTCCTATGCACATAAGCGTTTTCAAATACGAGCCAGAAATTGCAATTTAAAATTTCAAAATATAGTCCGTTTGATCTCATGCTCTGAAAAGGGAATATTTAACTAAAATACACTGGAAAAAAAACACATTGGATCTAGAGTCCAGACTCTTAAAAACATCGACAAGAAAAAATACTCTTGATTCAATCAGATTTAAGCTTGAATCAAGAACCAAGCCTCTTAATTTGAGCGGATTTCCTTTTGATTTAAGCTTAAATCTGATTGAATCAAGAGTCCTTTTTCTTTTCAATGTTTTCAAGAGTCTGGAATCTAGATCCAATGTGTTTTTTTTTTTCCCAGTGTAGACCTTATGAAATGAGTGTATTCCCAGAATTTCTTTGTCTCTCCCTTTGGGAATGAGTCAAATTTTCGCACCGTAAATTCGAGGCTGCGTGTTTTGGAGGCAAATCAGGCGGTAATGAGGAGACGAGGAGGCCTGAGAAGGCGAAACTGATTCCAGCGAGTGATCGCAAGCGGACTCGCAAGTCGCATTCTGGAGCATGGCTCCACTTTTTTGAGCCGAATCAGTGTTACAAACGAAAGTGTGTGTCGCAATTCCAAGACCGCATACGAGCACAGCCGCCAAATTTTTGTTTTGCATCCGCCACTCGAACTTTCGCAGAGCCAACCTCGATCTTTCGCGTAAAATCGGCAGCAGCGGAAAGCATCGACTTCCGCGGCCGCCCGCCGAAGTGCGGAAAAATTAGGAGGAGTAAATTCAACACGGACCGGTTTCGGCGACTCTGTGCATTAGCGAGTTTCGAGGTGGCTGACAGAGACGTCAAATTTGGACGCAAATTCGCTGGCTCCGTGTTTTTATGGACTGGAGTGATATTGAGTTGATGCTATCTGGTGACTCTGCTCGCTAATTTTCTCGGTGTGTATTTAGACGGTACTTTTATTTTCATGACTTCTATGCGTTGAGGCGTTGAGGTCTCTGTTCCCTCTACAGGTTGCCTCGTAGAAAAAAAACTTCGGTTAGAAAGGACTGAACTATGGTTCATATGGAAAAGGAATGTTTTCGGTGCGGATAACTGAAATGTTCAATCACACAAACGAAAGTTTGATTCCCAGAAAAATATGAGAATCGGTAAAAATGAGAATCCTAGCATGCCGAGGAAACATCAATTACCTGAACTGGACTACAATTTGCAATTTTGAACTACAATATCTGACTCATTGACAGTTTAGAAACGACGTATGTACCATTAATTTCCCTGAGCATATGATTGTTTTCACGGGTGGGATAAAAATTGCATTTCCGAATTGCAAAATGCAGTCCAACTGAAATTCGGTCACCTGGACTGAAAACATAAGTGTTCCATAATGAGCTCAAGTTGTCATCTCTCTCCGTGATAACTTCAAAGCTATAATTAAAGCCATAGTATGTGACTAGTTGACCTTGCGAACTCATTATTGAAATTCATAAAGTTGCCTTTAAGTAGCCCCTTTTCCATTGCAACCTCCCGCTTCCACCAATAGAATTGATCCATTTTCAATGAATTTCCATAATGTGACCGCTGGATTGATTGAATCGTCGATTAGCATTATTGAAAAGTAACATGAATAGCTTGAGACTTACCTTCCCTTTTCATAAGACCCACGGAAAAGTATTTATCCCTACAATGCGTTCATTTTTTCGACATATTTTAGACAAATAAAGTTACTTTAATTTTGTCCGAAACAATTGGTTCCGCTTCTCTATCTAATTAAGAAAATTTAATATTTGCATATTCAGCAAGAGGTCATTTTGAGTTCGATTTCATCGCTCGAACTTTCTTTTTGGACACACTGTACACGTGGCTCTCCCAAACCTTCACCGAGTCCTCTTCCGCGCGTACGCGGCGTTCTTAGTTAAATTTTCTCTATAATTGTTTTAGGATACAACCTAATTACTTTATTACTCGACGGTGTTAGATGTCAAGTGGCAAGAGTATGTTAAACGCATGTCTTGACACGCTTCCCCGATGAATTAGCATCGTCTTCTGCGTTTCATTGTGCAAAGAGAGAAAATTTCACTTGCGCTCTCGACTTTCAGTCATGTTTTTAAAATCCTTGTAGACCCTTCACTGTTGAGAGCTCTCCTTTCAATTTTCACGGATGTGAATTTTTATTGCCATCGTCAATAGCGATGAATATTCAACGTCCATGCGGACTGTTACTCGCAAGTTTGAACAATGTCTGTTTAAGTTGGGCGAGAGTAATTAAATGGTTGAATCGTAAAGGAATAAGTGACTTGGAGACTGAAAATAAGGTTTTTTTTTAAAAAAATATTTTCCTATTTTTTCTCTCTCGTTTCAGCGGGTAGAATTTTCCCATGACCGACCATATTTAGCCTGCATACTGGGTATATGCTTCACCCCTCCACTATGTTTTAAGGTATTTCTCAGGGATACCCGGGCAGATACCCTCCGAATAACGCGTAAAACGTATCACCGAGAGAAAAGAGTGGTAGAATTGACCCTTCCTTCACGCTGTATTTCACATAGCGCCAATTCAGAGTCAATTTTGCTTGAAGAAAGGTAAACGTTACTGTATACGACAGGTACGGTACAGGTAACCATTCCGCCGGCAGAATCGACTTTGAATTCACGTTGTGTAAAATACAGGGCAAAGGAATGGTAAATTCTACCAATCTTTTTTCTCGTTTATTTTACCCAAACTTTAAGTCTATTTTTGATCTCGACGGGGAGAATAGTATTTCAAGAGAGTTTTTAAACCTTCTCTCAAATTACTCGGTGGAATGGTCAAGGGAAATTATTAATTAATTACTTTTTTTATTAATTCTCATTACTCTCTGCCGCTGAATTAACACGCACACGTTCAATATCCAACCCCCATGACCTGAGTATCTTGTTTCCGTTGTAATCCATCAATGCGTGGTGCACGTAAACCGATGGAGGGTGGAACTTAAGTCCCTTCGGCGCACCTGGATCAAAGTGCATTTAGAACGAGAATCTCATGGTAGACGATTCTTTCAGTTGCTCCGAAACTGTAAACTTCAAATGATTTCGTGGCATGCGATGTCATTTTCTTTTAGACCGCTTAAAGACGCCACCTCCGAAAGTATAATTTATTGTAGAGTCCCTCGTAGATAAAGATATGGAACAAAATACGAGAATTTTAAAGCAGTCCACCATTAATGTTTGTGCCACACAAGTTTTGATAATGGTCATGAAATGTTCGAAAAATGGCCCTAGATTACAATGCGTTTGAAAAAAGTGACTTAATTTCAGTAGAGATATCATTTTTTGCCGCCGAGAAGAAAGTTTTCTTTGATCAAGAAGAAACTGTGAAAATATTTAATATCGAGTAAAAGACTGTTTGATCGAAGCGATTTTGTACTGGACTTTAAAAAAAGAGGAAATCTTTTTGATGGCAAATACAAGTCACTCTTTTACTCTGTGTGTAGTCCCTGCAAAATAGTTGTCAATTCTATTTTTAAACATAGTTTGCATCTGTAATGCGTGGAATGAAAAGGCAACTTATCTCAATGAAAGATGTAAAAATCCATACGCAGCCTCTGTATTACTCCTCCTTCCGTGACTGGAAACCTGAGCAAATCAAACCAATTTTAATCGCAACATTTTCGAACCAAAAACTTATTCAGTTAAAAAGAGTTTTTCCGTTTTATGTATCAAAAACATGACTTCATTGATAAGTTATGTGAAATGATCGATTTTAGTTCCATCAGCCTGTCTCGTCAACTTGCAAAATCACCACCCCACATGAATTACCGTGCGTCGAGAATTTCACCCTCTTTCTCTTTAACCCAATGTCAAATACTCCATATCGAGCTACCCCCTTCGATATCACAATTTTACACGCATCGAATTTCGATCTGCTCCCCTAGAACGACGGATCTTTATCGAGGATCGACTCGGCTCATCACACACGATCTGGTTGGAGCCCCGTGTTAAGCGGGTAATCTAATTTGCCCCTGACGTGTCTAAGGAACGCGATTCCGCTGCAGGGGATGATCCGATGGTTGTCTAGTTTATTTATCTTTCGGGCGTTTCCTTATCTCGGCGCAGTTTACTGACCCCGCCCTTCACCCCTCTTTGGAGGCGGGGATGTTTTCCACCCCTCTGCTGCACCTTTATCGCTGTTGCCTTTCCACACTTGGACTCTGAAATTCATTAAAATCCCTCTCGCCCGTATTTAAGCTTTTTCATGGATCCCCTCTGAGATCACGAAGAATTTCAAATTAGTTAAACATTTGAATTTATCAAAATTTTATATTTTTTTAATCAAATTTATGGCATACGTTGAGTTCTAATTTTCTTTTTTCATTCTATACTGAAATATATTTGAATTTTTTTTTTACTGTTGCCATACTTATCCAATTCCAAACGAAAATTCTGTAGTGCATAGAGCATGATTTGAATTTGTGAATGGTGTGATTCCGATGTCTAGATGAAGGTTAGTGATCAGTCTCGCTGTTACAAGACAAAGAAACTAAGTGTTTATACTTGGAGACGTACTCAGAGATATTACCTAGAGATCGCGAAAATTTGCCTCCTCTTGAATTGCAGTTTCGTAAAAAATGTATTCACTGTTTTTCACTTTAAAATTTTAATTGGATCCTCTGTTTCAAAATATATTCACTGCCCTTAATTTTCTTCAACGAACAGCTTTTGAATTTTTTTATTTTTATTTTTATTTATTTATTTATTTTTTTTGAGGGGGAGGATTATTTGGCCAGTTTTTTTCCTACAGTTTTCCTTCCAGTCCCTGAAACTTCTTCGTGGGTTTTTTTTAAATTTGAATTTTTAAACTTCTTTCACGTTTTCTTATCAAATTCTTTTTTTTTTAGTTTTTCCTCAACTTTTTTCCAAGCATTGTTTTTTCAATTCATCGAGGATGAAAATCCTGATCTGGCAGCACCTCTTTTTTCGCATGCACATCAATAAAGTCGTTTATGTCGTAATTTTAACGCGTTTCTTCCGAGACAGGCTCGAAATTGACGTTCGACATATCGTTCAACGATACATCGACGCATGTATCGATATACAATACGACTATTACGAAAGAGTTGAAATACACACTTGAGGCTTTCGACTTATCGAAGTGACCACCGCACTGCTGCGTCTGATCGGAAGTCGGTCTGGAGGTTGTTGCATGCTTGGCGGGAGTAATGGAGAATATTGCACTTTCCGGCGTAGACAGGCATAAACTCGGGAACGGGTGTCTGTCTGGATTGCAGTACTATTAGAGTAATTGTTTCTAAAACACCCCCTTTGAAGGGTCGTAAACTAAAGCAAATAGAACTGAGGGCGGCACTAGCATCTATGGAAAGTAGCAATATTTCTTCGCCGTATCCACCTTTAAATTGATTTCTGGAACTTTGATGCATGGAGTTAGTACCACTGCACAAGGAAAAAATGGATTTGATCGAAGCAGTTAAATTCTTGGATCCGCCACTAAGGAAAAATTTCTCTTAAATCAAGCAGAAAAGAAAAATATGCTTGCATTTTTCTATATATAAATCATTCAAACGGTTGGAAGGAAATGTTGACGGCAAATGTAATTTTCATTGCATTCTGGGAGAAATTTTATGTGTTTTAAGAATGATTTTAATTTTTTTTTATAGCTCTTAACGACTCTGTAGATCCACATAGGTTAAAAAATTCCCACTATAGCTCCCCCGTAGCATCCCTTCCCGTAGTTTATTTGGACTTTTTTCTCGATTTTGTTGAAAGGAAACATCTTTGACAATGAGTAAATGGTACAATAAGAAGGGAATTGTTTAACTACAGATTTTTTTCTCGGTCCAAAAAAAAAAAAGAACGGGAATCTATGAATCACAAATCTCATTATAATATTACTACTGTCAAAAAGTATACAGCTATGATTAAACACAATAACTTTCTGCATAAGTCGTCATTCGATGGGTTTCATTCAGTATCATTGAAAGTGCATTTAATGAATTCCTCGGTAACCGTCGCCGAAATCCCAATAAATGTGCAAATGTGTAGAAAAGCGACCGGCAAGCTATTCGCTTGACGGTGGGTGGTTTCCGCTGTTTTGCGATTTGGCCGCAAGCTCGCCTTTATCCACGTTAAATTATACGCAGAAATATGGAATTTATTTAAATTTTACAACACCGAAGGCGCATCTTGCCGGGAGCTTCTTTAGACGGAGGCCGAGTCACGATATTCCCTTCGTCTTCTTCCAAGCTCCGGCTTTTATAAAGCGAAACTTTTAAGTATTGTTCTGTGATCGCAGTCGATGCTTTATATAGTCAATGTTGCCACATTGTACTCTCCAGGAGTTGGGGTATCTATTTATTGAAATTCAATCGAATGTTAGTCATGATTATCTGCTAGAAAACTGTGTTAGGATTGCTCTGAGGATTCCTCGGACTTTGAATTAGGGCTGAAACCCAGATGTAAATTTTCACAGGATTCTACATTTTTTATCACAGGTTCAAGGCTGCGAGACTTACGTAAAGTAAAACTTTTTATAGCTTTTAATCTGAAATTAAAACACGCATAAAATTACAGTTCAAAACTTTAGAGGCAATGTTTTGAACTTGTTTCTGGGACCTGCAACTCCAATGAGATCATTAAATATTAAATATTGAATATATCGCTACCGCAATAACACGTATTTCCCTAGACCGTATGATTTTTCTTCGATTGATCATAGAAAGTACTGCTTTGAATCCTTTTTCCTTTGCATGAACTCCTGAAGGGTATGCAAATATCACCTATTTTCTTTTCTATCCCCACAAAACGCCATTATCATAGAGAGAAAGTAAATTAGCGTCCAAAATCAACTTTTTGAGTCCACTTCTCAATTGATCTTCTAAAACAACAACAATTAATTATGATTTATCGAATTAAAGTACGGCTACGTTTTATAGCACTTGAGTTCTTCTAAAATGCAACCGTTCAATTACACGTTGATATCCAAGCAATTTGAACTGATGTCGGGCAAATTATCGCTAATCTGATATGAGCCTGAGCTCGCGCCAGTGCACCCCCGGATAAAATCGTTCAAAGCTTAGCTGCAACGCCCCAAGTGGAACCGAGACTGCGCAGTTTATTACCTACCTCATTATAATCCCATACCCTTTAATTCCAGTACCTCAATAATGCACTGCCTGATCCTGGATACAAGTTGATCCAAACACAAGTCAGTTCTTCTGGGAACTGATTTTTTCCTTGGAACTGCTAACTTCTAACGGCGATAACTTTAGTTTTAGCCTGACAATTTTTTCATTTTGTTGTTCCATAGTGTCCATACCGGGACGGGCAAAAGCAACGCTTGATACACCATTACTAAACTTGATGTGTCACGTGTGGGAATGTTGATACTTGGAGGGGGGGGGGTGCTCCCCTCCCTAGGGTCTCTGAGGGGTCTCCCATAAAAGTCCCCCCCTCTATGATTAGGACAACTGGAACATTTCAACTCAATTATTGAAAAAATTATGGCTTATTGAGCATTTATTTTGCCCACCCCGGAATATTTGTCCATGCCCTGGTATCAGTAACTTAATTTTGCGGTTTTGTGGAGTAAGTCCATTTCCCCACCTGTGGTCACAAATCGACGGTGAAACTAGAGAAAAGTATACCTCATTTGCGGCGTTCAAAATCTTCACTCTCATTCTATTTTATCAAATGAGAAGAAAGAAGAGAGGATCTGCTGCTAGAAGGAAGCTGGTGCTTGACATTTTTATCGATTATTCTCAACAAAGATCAGCAAACGCAGGGAATTTTTCAAGAAATGACGTTGATTTATTTTCTATTTAAAATATGAAGTATAGCAGGAAGTCCACGACGTCGCAAACCGGAAAATGCGTACCTGCAGTTTTATTGTTGTTATGCCGAAACCATCTCTGCGATAAAGCGTTTTTTCCGTACAATAAGTCATACTAGAAGAGAAAAAGTAAACTAGGTATCACTTTTACACCGAGCTATAGGTCGAACTTTGTAGGAAGTGCACGAGACAGAGGTGTGAAGAAGCGTCAGAAAACAGGTAATTTAGACATTGCACAGCGCAGCGAGCGTCGCGTCTGCTTGCACTAGAATGCGTGACAAACACAGCAAACACTGCGTTTCGTAAATTAGCGTCCGTGCCGCGCCGCCGGTATCCGCAACGTGAGCGGCCGCAGGCCGCGGGAACATTCTTTGGAAAATTTATTATCGCCTGGCATAGGTTGGTGCCTCGAAAAAATGCCGCCGTTTCCTTCTAGGAAGCGATCAAGTAGGCCATGTTTACAAGTTGCAACCACCGCGATGAGCTCAGATAGCAACGCATTCTCCTCCGCGTCCGACCGTTAGTGGTTTTCACCGTCGAGGAGATGCTAATTCCTGTATCTTTCAAAAAATATAAGGTCGTTGGAATGAATGCTGTTTAGTTTCAAGAACTGTTATTTGCTCTAGAAGTAAACTTATTGCGTGTACTTCAAAACAAAAAGTTCAGTCACATGAACCTATGTTCTGAACATTCTAAACTTAAGTTCAGTTGCACGGACCTATGTTTGGAACGCTGTGAACTTACGTTCAGTATTCTGAACTGTCCACACTATCCAATGAATGAAATCGTGCTCTCGGTCATACCCGCATCCGAATGATTCATTAATGATTTCTTAATTTAGTGCCGCAACATTTCTGCTGGATAATTCGTTGATAAATACTGAAAAAATCACTTTTTAGTCCTGCTTTTCTCGAGTTTGGCAAAATGAGAGTTCGATTTTAAGAGCTCGTCGTCAGAAGGTTGTTAGGGAATAAGATAGAAATTTAGCTGGAACTGAATTTCCTTGTATTTCGTACGTATATTCCTTTTCAACATTTTCCCAAAGAAGTCGTCACTCCTGACATTTTTTCATATTTAGAACCACAGTAATTGTAATGATCTTGAGTTCAGCTTTGGAATTAGCGTCAAGGATATTCGTGGCGTAGCGAAGAAGAAAGGCGACATTTAAACACTTTCGTAGCAAATAGCGCGGTGCCAGAGTACTTCCGTGCTGAGGAAGAATGTCGTATGTGCATTCAGATGTTGCCAAGTATCCAATAAAAAATGACGCATTTTCTGGAAAATATATATTTACTTTTCATTCGATTTTGCAGGCAATTTTGCTCGTAATTTGATATGAAGTATCTGAAAATTTTAAGAAAAACTATTCAAAATGTTCTTCAAAAATGAACATTTTTTGAGACGTAATTTGGCAACGTTAGAATGTTCATACGGCGTTTTTACTTAGCACGGCAAGGTAGCTCTCTTTTCATTGCACTACGGTGTGGTTTTATGGAAGACGATCCAACTGCAAAACCGCTCGAACTGGAGCGTTGAACTGCGGCAGTAAAAACGGAATTAAGATAAGAATAGAGGAGAAGTGAAAAGTTCCGAGTAATACGATAGTCAGCTCCTGACAGGGAGCGGGGAAGGGGGTAACAGCCTAAAATACTAAATGGAAGTACGGAGCTTTCTGTCTCGCACTGACAGTTCGGGATTTCAGTGTATGAATGGGATATGGGGAATGAAGGAGGGTAACTATGCTTAAATTACTGAATGAAACTACGTAGAATGGAACCACGTACTTTCTCTCTTCGTTTAAACAGCTTGGGCTTAAGTGGTTGGCTAAAAAAATAGGCATCATCTCATGCAAAAAACCTGAGTGTACATTACTCTGCGACTGATTCTGCTGTCTGTTCAATTGGTTTATACTTAAATTTTTCCTAGAAAATATTTTTAATGTAATTTTTACATTTTTGTTTCAGGAGGATTCCTGGTGGCGTGAAAACAAACCTCACCTGCTAGGAAGATGGCCACTCTACCCAAATAACCCCTCGCCTAGCGGAGGCGTATCTCTCTACCATAGAACCAGGTTTGTACTTTTCTTAGTAAAATTATGATTCAATACTGACGTTAAAAAATTCCCGTCCATGATGCACAACAGGCGCTCTTGCTGGAAACACCTCCTGCTGGTTCCCTTCAGGAAAAATGTAGAGGAAACAAAATTCTGAAATATTACTGTAAGCTCTTGTCGCACAAGCAACTCACAGGGATTCATTTTTTGTCTGATCATTCCGTCATAACTCTCACACTATTGTGCAGTTAGGGGATCGAAGATTTTCTCATACTCAAATTACGCATTCATTTCCATTCATGGATGGAATTCATCTAATTTTAGACAGCTGCAATATCTCCGTCTCATTGGAGCTCTTCATTATTGCACGACTCTGACGATTTGATTATACAATTTCATCGGTATTGAAAGCTAATGGATCTTGAATATTTTTGCGTCTCGGAAGATTGTTTCTTATCATTATGACGCCAAATAAGCTTCCGATTGCTCGCCGATCTACTCTTCTCAAAACAATTTAATGGGAAGTGAGGGGTAATTTTCTTGCATCGCCTTTCTCATCCCTCCCAAATTCGGCCGTCTGCGGAATTTTCGAAATCGACACCGTCATTTTCTATCAATGTATAGCTTTGGACAATTAAAATCCACTCTCATCGGTGAACTCACTCCCATTTTCGGAGCCGTTCGAAAGTTATGTAAAACAAATTTTTCAGTTTATCGACTCTCATCTCAATGATGTGAAGCTGATCGCGCGTCGATACCGCTTAATTCATTTCTCATGCACGTTTCGCATTCACCTTCGTGCGATTTGTGTATGTATCACACTTGTATGAGTGTGCGCACTTATTACTCCACCAGCTTAGATTCTTGGCATTCGGATTAATTTTGGTTCAGAAGAGTTGCAAAGTGCTTGGCTCGAGCGGCGTGGTCCGCGGCATGCTTTGCGATAGATCGATTGATCTGCTATTTAAACCCATGGGAAAGGGTCGATTATCAGGGTGTTCGCAACGAACGCCTTAATAATCGATTCTTTATCATAGATTTAAATGGGAGGATATCGAAAGTCGATGATTCACAACTCCCTGCTGCTTGGCTCCAATTTGCATTTCCTCGCGTGTTCGGGTCCGACAAATAACACCTCCTTCTACGGCCGCAAAACCTCTCACCTCACCCGAAGCGTTTTGGCACGGATACGTTGTCAGATAACTGGAAATCATCAATAGAGTAATGGAGTAATTGCAAGTGATGAGGATTTATGTTTTTAGTTTATACATGGAGAAAAATGGTCTAGTAGGAAAGTTCAATAAATAAATTTTTCCCGCTCTGTAACCGTCTTTAAGACAGCTAGAATTAAAATGCATTTACGGGAAAAGAAAGCCTATGGATCGATATTGAAGTTTACCTGTTTTTGTAAGAGAGGGGTCGGATTTCAGGATCAAAGTTTGAATCTGATTCAGCCCTAATTTTCTCATAAGTCCAATGAGTTCAAGCTGTTCAGTGTGCAAGCTTCAAATGCCCTATGAGTTCAAAACTCGTGATAAAACTATATCAGCTTCCAAGTGGCTAAAATTGCATATCTCCCGGGTAGAAGGAGAACTCATGTTCGCACCGTGAATGCGAATCACGTGATACAACTATATCAACTCCGAAGTCGCTCAAATTGCATAGCCGCTGAATTGAAGGAGCACTCCGTTTCTCACTCGTGTAAACACGAACAAGACGACCTGTATGAGAGAAAGATGAGGAAGGCATTTTTGTGAAACCAACCTTTAGTTACTTGACTAACGTGCATGTTGATTTCTTTGTCCATGTTAAAGCACGTGAATTCCGAGATTTTTTTGCGGCGGGAAGTTTGAAGTTTTCTATATATTTGACGTGTTCTGGTGCGATAGACTTTCCTAAGGAAACATGTACTCATGTATAGTCACATGTTCTGTAGTGCTGTAACTTCTTACCCTTTCTAATAATACTTTGATTCGGGTTTTGGTGGTTATTCACTGGTAAAAAAAACCTCTTGGACCAATGCCGCGGTGCATTGACTTAAGAGTGCAGTTTCTTGTCGCCGGATTTAAGAGTCTTGAACTCTTGTTTCAAGCGGATTTTGCATTGATTCAATTCAAAATCCGCTTGAAACAAGAGTCCAGACTCTTAAATCCGGCGACAAGAAACTGCACTCTTGAACCAGAGGTTTTTCTTTTACCAGTGTTGGTGTTTCGGACTCCCAGAATTGTGCAGTCATACCTAAAGCATTCCGGATGTGGCGAAGAGAATTCCAGTCATCCCGACGAGAATTCCGTGCACTCGTTTGGTGTGAAGCTCCGAATGAAACGGGCAACGGCGGATTCCTTTGCGCGGAAAGTAAACTTGAAATGTGTAATTGTGAGTCATCTCTGCTGCGGTTTCTGAAAGCGGGTCAGCGGCGCGTCATCGGCCGTGGTAGGCAAAGGTGACGAAAGTGAGTTCATAGCGCGGGTGAAGCCAGACCACCACCTCTGGCCAATGCAAAAGCAGGAAACGCCAGTCGCGAGGAGTGGAACGATAGTGAGCAAGAATCGCGTAATGTCAATAGAGACTCCATGTAGGTATGCGGTTTTGCCTTAGGATGGTGGAGTAGAGACAGGGCTCAGACAAGTAAAAGTAAGAAATCAAAGGGAGTTGTTTGACATTCCGTCGTTGTAGACGTCGTTTTGCGGTTGCTCACCGCTGCTAGGCTTCATCGAAGCTCCATTTGAGATTATTGACATAAACGCGTGGTTTTTCGGACGAGAGATCGGGACTAAATTTCAACGTTGCAAAATTTTCAAAACTCATTTCTACTAAAAACTGCCGGACATTTCTAACTGAAATTTTTTTCCATTTTTTTTTCTAATTACACGTGAAAATCATCAGAATTGTGGAAAATCATTACATATTCATATTTGGACATATTTCTGTCAAACGGAACTAAGCGCCATGGAAAAGCATGGTGCTTGGTGAACGCGCTATCCGGCATTCTAAATTCCTCAAAAGGAACTCAAATTGGCGCCTAGTTCCGTTTGACAGAAATAAAACCATTTGTGTAAAATATTGTATTATTTGAAGTAGTTTTGAAAATTAGGAATAGAGTTACGTCTTTCGTCCGGAGAATGACGTATTGTCCATCTTGTGAGTCCGCTGGATGTGTCGAGATAATAGCAGTGTTCACACTTGAAGAAAAAGGAACAAGTATACTGAGGAAAACCTTGTTCATTATGACAAGGAAGCAGCTCTCCTTGACTGTTTCGTGTTGCGCCGAGGAAAATGCTTATCGGGTCATAACAGCGATTCCCTATCACGAAAAGTAAAATTATAGTTGTGACAGTGAATTGGTGCGCGAGGTGCGGAGTCAGACAATCAAGGCAACTAGAGTAGCCGGATGCCTAAATGAAATGGTTTGGAGGAATAAGTACATGGCTAAAGAGAGCAAAGTTCGAGTTTATAAAACGGTTGTAAGACCTGTGCTGACTTACGCTGCGGAGACCCGAGCGGACACGAAGCGCACTAAACAACAGTTGCGGACCGTAGAAATGAAAGTCCTGAGGAAAATAGCAGGCTTTACGCTCCGAGATAGGCAGACCAACGAGTCAATTCGCGAAGAGTGCCAAATTCAAGATATTGCCAAATGGACCAAGATGCGCCGGAAAATGTGGTCGGAACATGTTGAGAGGATGGACGGGGAAAGGCTTGCCAAGATTTGTATGGTAGGACGACCTCATAGCCAAAGGCAACCCGGACGACCGCCCAAGAGATGGGCACAGAGCTGCCTTTCATCCCCGGAGAATTAAGTGATCTCTCTCATCGGCATCATATTACTGTTTTAGAGGCTAGACAAACAGGGTCACGGCCCTAGTCAGAAGGCAGAAGAAGAAGAAGACAGTGAATTGGATTACATTTTGCAATAAGGAATCACTATTTCTGGCTCATTTTAGAAACAACATATATGCCATTGATTTCCCTGTGCAGATACGTGGTTTTATGGAAGAGCCAGAGATAGTGGTTCCTCATTGCAAAATGAAATCCAATTAAGGTTCCCTTGTCATGATGAATTTTTTCGCAAGTCACAACGAGAAGTTCTATCGTGGTCAAGACTCTTCCTTGGTCACAATTACAATTTTACTCGAATGAATCGCTTCCTTGGGGAACACTTTTCTGTTTGACTTTTGTACTAGCGCCACAATGACCGACAAGAGAAGCGATTTTATTTTATTTATGAACCCGATCCATTGTGCTGTGTAAATATGTGAAAATTTATTTTTCATGACGAGAAGGAATACGAAGATCAAATCGATTTTTTCAATACCTAATCATTATACATTAAAATGTATGTCAACAGAATATTAATAAAATTGTGTTCTGTGTAGTCGTCATCGTACAAAACAGGTCCAAACATTTCTGCATGTGTGACATCGTGACCACTCACGAGGAAAACAGTAGCACCTCCTCGTTTCCCCGGAAAATGCACCTGGGAGTGGAGCAGTGCACTGAAAAAAAAAAAAAAATCTCGGTGTATTTACTAAGAAAAGGGTAAAATTACCAAGAATTCAGGGTTCTATTTGATCCCAGTTCTTTTCTTCGTAAAATTACCACTTATGGAATTGGTAATTTTACCAAGAAATCTCGGTAAAATTATTGAACTTTCTCGGTAATTTTACTGGACCTTGGTAAAAACGCCAATATTTTTTATCGACTGTGGCAGAATTACCGAGATAAAATGGCAAAGTTACCGGGAATTGATTACCAATAAAAGTGGTATTCTTACCTGAAAAAACAGTAAAAATACCGGTTTTTAGGTAGGCTTACCAGTGTCTCTCGATAAAATTACCGAAAATTGGTAAACAAAAGTGAGATGGTAAAGGTACCAATGGACCTTAATAAAAATGCCAAGAATTTTTTTCAGTGTGGATGAAGCGAAAATCCCTGCCACAAAAAAGAACGCCATTATTCATTAACAGCCTCGCAAGTCTATTTACGGTATCGTTGTGCTTAACTTCCCCTTTGCTATGTTTCCCCGCACTTAATCACACGTGCGAACTTAAACCATAGTCAACTTGATACACGACGTAATGACGCGCCGTAACAGCACATTATGTCGGAGTTTAGTGCCCTGAACACTCGCTCATCTTTCGTCTCGTTCCGTCGGCATACTCGAGCTCCGCCTACGCGTCGTCAATGTTGATTTTGGCTAATTTTAATCCAGGTTTGGCGACCTTAGGAGTGTCTCGAGTCGCGTAAGAGCGAAGCAAGGGCATAGATCTTTTTTCACCTCGCATCGCATCCGACTCGCCAACGGTGAAGGAGTCCGTCCTGCAGATGCGGCCAGAAATAGCGCCCCTCCGCAAAGTCCTCCCGACCACCCTTCACCTCACCCCCGCTCAGGAGGCCCGCGGAGTGCATGAGCATGCCGTTTGTAAGTGTGTAAACAGGGTGTTTCAGGATGATAGGATATGGGAACATTTTTATGATGACTTTTATGACAGGGTGACACGGTGACATGTTTTGGAAAATTTGGGAAATTTCGCTGCCAAACATTGAAATTTTTCCTTCCGACCGAAATATGGCAGTCAACTACATTTTGGCGTATTTTTGACAAACGGAACAATTTGCATTATGATGTGAGCCCTGTTGAGCATAAATTCTTATGGGTCTGAGGGCTCATGTCATAATGCACATTATTCCGTTTGGCAGAAATACGTTCATTTCGAGAGACTTCGCACTTAAAATTTTTCGTGGAAAGAATATGTGGACCGCGTTCAGTAGAAAAGAACCAAGTCATATCAGTTATCGCCAAATTTAACTGGACAGTTAAATTTTTTACAAGAGAACTTTTGTGCAGAGTTCTTCGAAAATTTTAAGAAATTCGCTTCGCATTATGCAAGAAATCCACTGAAAGTTGCACAGAAATTTGCACAACCATTTTCTTGTAAAAAATTAAATTTAGCAATAGCTAATGTGACTTGGCTCCCCTCTGCTTAACGTCATCCATTTATGAGAAATCGAGCTAGGATAAAAAAAAATGGGAAAATCGAGAGAAAATTAAGGGGAAAATAAAAAAAAGTCAGTTAAATTGGATGTCGAAGTTTAGCCAACACCTTTGTCTTGTCCGGACCCTAAACTATGTTTTACCAACCCTGAAACACTCTGTATGTCAGTGTCGAAGTATATACGTCGTGGTGCGTTTTTTGCGGCGTTTCTGCGTGCAATGTGCAATGTGGAGTGTGCAGACGGCGATGGAGACGAGGACGAGACGCCGTAAATGAGCGGGAACGAGATGAAACGGAGACGGAGGAGATTAGCCGGGTAAATAGAGATCTTCGCCCTCAAATAAATCTCGTCTCGTCGGTTAAAACCGCGGCCTCGGCCGCGGATGCCACGTTGCGGCCAATCAGGAGTCGCGAACCGGCTCGATCAAAAATGTATTTCAAAACAATGGGTATAGATCGGATTCAATACACTGAAAAAAAAAAAATCTCGATGTATTTACTAAGAAAAGGGTGAAATTACCAAGAATTCAGGGTTCTATTTGATCCCAGTTTTTTCTTGGTAAAATTATCACTTATGGAATTGGTAATTTTACCGAGAAATTTTTCGGTAATTTTACTGGACCTTGGTAAAAACGCCAATATTTTTTATCGACTATGGTAGAATTACCGAGATAAAATGGCAAAGTTACCGGGAATTGATTACCAATGAAAGTGGTATTCTTACCTGAAAAAAAAACAGTAAAAATACCGGTTTTTAGGTAAGTTTACCAGTCTGTCTTGATAAAATTACCAAAAATTGGTAGAAAAAGTGAGATGGTAAAGGTACCAACGGACCTTCGTAAAAACGCCGAGAATTTTTTTTCAGTGTCAGCCGGCTCGATCGAAAATGTATTTCAAAACAATGGATATAGATCGGATTCAATAGTGGTTCGATGTATCGTTTGGTTCAGAACAATAAAACATAATCTCAAACAAAAATTTTAGGATTTAAATAGGAAAAGCTGGAAACGAAAAATTCCGAACAATTTCACTTTTCATTACTATTTCATACTCATAAGAATCAAATATCTTTCACAAGAAATTCGTTCCCTCAGATTACTCAATTGACTTTAAAGGCTATGCTTACATGTTGAACCAATCGATGTCGATACAATCTCACCTGTTTGATATCTTGAATACGATCCATAGGTCAGTTAAACATCATGTGGAAATACATAGGATGTAAACAATCATGCTTTCATATGAATGTACACAGGAAGCAAACAAACATCAATACATCAAAGAGATTACTAAAAGACCACTCTCGCTTGAAAATTTCACCTTGCAGTGGAACGTTGACGCTCAGAAGCACATATTAGCTGACCATTCCCTAAAAACCTCTTCACGAAACCTTAAATTAAAGTCAAAAGTATCACAACGCGAAAACTTATCGATCGATGCAATCTAATGAATGTTATTTTCGCCGTATTTCAATTAATCGCATACACTCAATTTAAATTTTGGGTCAATTGCCAGCAGCAATTTATTGGGAATAATCAGCTGAAATGTGCCTCCAGGCGCAATCATATTTGCTTGGAGTAAAAGTTAGAAGTGAAATCAGTATTTTAGGTGGATATGTAGATTTTTGTTGACCCCTCAGTGTAGACTCATCGCGATTCTTCGTTTTGATGAAGAATAGTGTACATTCCGTCAAAATTCGTGCCACCCCTCGCAGAAATAACACCTGAACTTTCATGTGCAAACCGAATAATCACACATTGTCGCTCCTCTGACGTTAGGGAGCATGTCAATTTACACATGAGTCCTGTTCTTCATTTAACCTAATGATTTTCGGAGCTCATGTGGAAATAGGGATTCGCCCTAACGTTTGAGGAGCGACGATATGTGACAGTCCTCCGCGGGTAAAAAATACTCTACACTCCACAAGAGAACTGGGAAAAAAAACACATTGGATCTAGGGTCCAGACTCTTGAAAACATTGACAAGAAAAAGGACTCTTGATTCAATCAGATTTAAGCTTAAATCTAAAGGGAATCCGCTCAAATTAAGAGGCTTGGTTCTTGATTTAAGCTTAAATCTGATTGAATCAAGAGTATTTTTTCTTGTCGAAGTTTTTAAGAGTCTGGACTCTAGATCCAATGTGTTTTTTTCCAGTGAACTAAAAATTCAGGCACCGAACGTACCAGAACATAGAAAAAAGTTCCATGGAATTTTTAGCTTTAGATAGTATCAATATACGCACTGTACACTAGAAAAAATACACATTGGATCTAGAGTCCAGACTCTTAAAAACATCGACAAGAAAAAATACTCTTGATTCAATCGGATTTAAGCTTAAATCAAGAACTTAGCCCCTTAATTGGAGCGGATTTCCTTTTGATTTAAGCTTAAATCTGATTGAATGAAGAGTCCTTTTTCTTGTCAATGTTTTCAAGAGTCTGGACTCTAGATCCAATGTGTTTTTGTTCCCAGTGTAGGCCAACATTAGTTACGTGCACAAATTGGCAGGCATGGTAATGTTGTTAGGGTCGTAAGAGGTGGAGCCGAGTGTGTGTACTTGGTCTGCGCTGTTTATTCTCGTTCTAATCTGTAATATGAGGGGCGCATTAGTTGAGGTCAAAGAGCTTAATTCCTCTGATGAGAAAATAAAGAAATCCCCATGGCAGAGAAGCGAAGCAACGCTAGGCCAGTGAAGCAATTCCATGGTTTCGTCCTTCGCAGACTGAAAGCGAGAAAAACTCAACGATGAGTCATAAAATGCATGGATGAGGGGACGAAGACGTATAGACGACTGTTTTTATGGTCAGACATACGCGTAAGTTATACTCAAGGTCGGTGTAAGGCGCATTGGACATAATGAGAAAATGCAGAGTTTGAGTTTTAATAGAACTGCAGTGAGTAACACCAACAAAAGTAGGGGTTGCACCATCCAAATTCAACGTACAAAAATCTCCCAAAAATGTTGTTCCTTGAGATAAAAATGAGTTCATTCGATTATTTCGTATTTGATGTTGAGTATGTGATTTACAGTTTATTGTGTAAAAAATGCTTTAAAAAGTTTAAAATATAAATAAGTGCAGAAATTGTGAATATGATTCGGGGACTATTTACGTGAAATTCTGAAGACCAGACTCACCATGCATTTTAATGAACCTTTAACCTCGTCCTTGTTGGCGGTTGAATGTGAAATACTTTCACGGAGGTTTGGAATTCCTGAGATTTTACATGCTCATTATTTTCCCGTCTCTATGAACTTTCCTGAAATGCCTTAAACTTGTGTTCTTCCATTAATTGTTCAATTAAGCACCAATGAACGGAAATCGCGTAACCACACAATCAAGTCACAAAATTTATTTTTTAATACTCACACTCGGATCGGTCAGGCCGGAAAAACCAAAAATTAGAATTAAAACAGAAGTTAACTTATGAATCAGAAAAGAGTTAACTTCTGTTTTAATTCTAATTTTTGGTTCTTCCGGCTTTGATTATCTCTAGGAACCGCATGTCCCCAACTCCTAATGCACAGAACTATTCATCCATCCGGTCATCTTCAAAGTAACTGCCGTGAATTTTTTATTTCATCATAGATTCTGATTCTGGAGTTAACGGTTGTCCGAGCATACAAAATTACGTCTTTCTGCGGTTTCCACCTGGATGTTCTAAGTTTGGTCGGTTCCCCCTTTGGCACGCACGTGATGAAACGGAAGCTCAAAGTGTTGCGCAAGTTCAGCCACACGATCTTAGTTCTGCAGTTGTCAAATTTAAGTTGAACTTTTTAATTCTCTCCAAGACGGGTCACGAAACCCATGATTTACGGTTCGGAACGGCACCCGCGCCGTCCAAGCTTCCGAGCATCGATGAATCACTTTCGATACGCATGTTCGAAGATTTACCGGTCCAAAGTCAGGGGGCTCCAAAGTTTGGCTCCAAAGTAAGAATATCTGTCGTAGTATTTTGCTCACCGTACAGGTCAGTGGGTGAAAATTGAAACCGCGCATCTTGTTTTGCAACGTCAAAGACTTGTCATAAAACGCTACGTTTTCGTTTGCGAATAAATGAACGTACTTAAAAAAATATCCCGTAAAACTTTGAAGAATTAATGTTGGTTTACTTCCATGTGGAAACATTACACAGCAGCGGCAAGTTTGTAACATCGCACCCGATTCTGAGTTCTGCCGTTAACTGGTGTTAAGTATTTTCGAATTTGGTAGGATAAGACTCCAAATTGATTTACCGTATCAAATAATGAGATTTGTCCAAACAGCAACTTTCTACGCTCAATATTTTATGTTATAACGTCATCCACCCCGTGGTAGTGGCACCCTTGGTTTCTCCATCTTGCTTTCATCCGAGTTCCACGTTGAGTAACCAGTGACCATGTGTGTCTCCCTGAAAAATGAAGACAAGGTGGAAGAAACCAAGGGTGTCTCTACTGCGAGTGTAGGACGTCTTGAACAGAATTTTTTAAGGCCCGATATCGACATGTTCCGGCCAAAGTATCACAAGCGCCATGCGACGTTTCAAAATTTCGACAGCCATTTTATTATTTTACAGAGAAATTGTTGGTTGAATCTGTTTGAAAACTTCACTGAATCTTATCGGCACCCCAAAGGAAATTCAGTGAAATTTTCGGACAGCTTCGTTGAACAGTTTCTCTGTAAAAAAATAAAATGGCGGCGGAAATGTGTAAACGTCGCATGGCTCTCATGATACTTTGGCCGGCAGGTGACGTTATCTAGGTTAAAGTTGAACGCAGAACGTTGCTGTTTGGGTAGATCTTATCATTTTTACCTGATCCACAAGAATCAAGCATCAACGATTCTGAGACCAGCGCAACTGACGCATTTGCATCATCTTTGGATTTTGACGACCCCTGATTTCAAGCCCAAGTCGCGACGTATCATCTGCACGATGGTACAAAGCAACTTAATTCGGTCCCCAGGTCGTTTCAACGGTTCATAGAAACTTGCTCTCAGTGAATAGATCACCGAATGCGGCCATTAATACGATGGAGGCTCCCGATGGCTCTTGGACGTGCGGACGTGCAGCCGTATTTTACCAGCTCTCGAGTCTCGAGCCAGCTTCAAGTGTGGGTGTTGGTGACACTGCAAGTCTCGCTAACGAGTGACAAAAGACACGAACTCGCATCGACTCTCGTTTCAATTCAAGGTGGATCCAGACATTTCTTTGTTAAGTGTCGGACTCGTTTCGCTCGAAGACGAAGACAATTCTGAGCTTAATCTGAACTTTTGAGTCCTGATGGAAAAGTCAAGGCAGCAGAATCGATGCGAATCGAGTATGAATGTCAGAATAGACTGATTTTTAGTGGCTACACCATGCTTCGAATATAAACAAACACATAGCCTTGTTTCCGGATCGCGCTCTTTGCGCCATGGTGGTAAAATGCGTCCAAGTGTTTCTTACAATCAGGGCCGGATTTAGGGGGTGGTCACATGGGCCGCGGCCCATGGCGGCAAATTTTGCAATTTTTTAAAAATCTAGTTATGAACAAACTCGGATTTAGAAAAAAAAATTACAAATAAGAAAAGGTGAAAAAAGCTCTCATTTCCTGAGAGAATATTAAATTCTAATTTTGTCGTCTTTTGGTGATACAAAAGACTGCGCACATTTAATTAGTTGAGCTAAGAGAGAAGCCAAACACGTAATTTGGCCTGAAGCGGCGCGGCGCAGAGAGCAATGATGACACGAGGATTTCAGATGAAAAGGAGAGGCCCTCGGCGCGGCGGTCGGCATGTAACACATATTAGCGCCTACAAGAGTGCATGAATACTTCACGCATTGCGTCAAATGCAGTACGGCCAACAGCGCAGCGGTCGGCGTGAAACGCATAGCGCCTACAAGACTGCATGAATACTTCACGCATTGCATCAAACACAGTGCGGTCAGCAGCGGTCGGCGTGAAACGCATAGCTCCCACAAGACTGTAGGAATACTTCACACGGATGAAAAGTGTAACGTTAACGACATGCAGGACGATTAGGAAAAAGTTGATTAATTGACGATTTGTGACTTTTTCACAATCGCGGACAGAAAGTGTCTTTTTGTCGAAAATTTATTTTTTCATAATTTTTTGTGAAACCGTTCGGGTTACGCTCCAGGTTGAATTTTTAAGAGCCGTTTCAAAACCTCCCTGCACCTTCAAATATTTTATACCTGTTTCTGGCAACACTGAAAAAACTTATCGCCCAGTATTGCGTTCGGGTTCGCTCCGAATCCAATGACATCAAACCAGATCTCGAGAGGCACTCAAGTCAGATTTGAGAATTATGACGGGGCTCACAAATCACATCTTTGTCACTGATGAACTAGATTTGAACCGACCTCTCCCACTCTCAATCAATGCTGTTCATTATACTTTGAAACTCTTTCGCCGCCGTCTTTGTCGTTTACATGACTCCTGCCGAGAAGTGTAGTTTTACGTCGTAGAGCGTGTGAATCCGTATTTTCTCGTGAACTCGATCCTCGTTTTAGGAGCTCATCAAACAAATTGTTGGTGCTCATCGGGGTCATGAGATTTATCCCGTACACTGAAAAAGAAAGTATCACAATCTCAACTATACTTCCAACTGATTTTGGCGCCAGCCACAAGAGTAGTTGCACTAGCTAGAAGTATAATGGCATCAGCCAGCGGTATAGTTAATCCAACCACACTTACGGTAACTGTGAGGGCACCGGCAAGAAGTATAAAGGCACCAGCCAGCGATATACAGGGTTATTCAAAAGTTACGCACCACTGGCCATAACTTTAGTTCTAATTATGATATCGATTTGCGGTTTGTGGCGTCCTTCCTCATATCGAGGGGGAAACTTTTGGAGGTACTTTTCAGTTCTTCACCCCCCCAGGGGGAGGGGGGGCGGGGGGCAACTCAAAAATTTCAAATGGCAACCCCCATCATGTGATACAACGTTAGAAAGAGCATGAAAAAAGAAAATTTTTGGCGCAAACCGGAAGTCGATCTGACCCCCCTGTCAAAAGTTAGGGGGGTCCAAAGGTTATTTAGGGGGTCCGTACCTTCATTTTTTAGAGTAGCTTCGGCGGCTCTTGGACATACCGTTTCTCTTTTCAAAGAGTCCTCGAATACTCCAAGTCTGATACCGAAGTCTTCATATTGCCCCCGGGCCACCACAGCCCCCCCGTAGGGGGGGATGGGCCTGTTACAATGAAACATTGCATTAAAATGCGAAAAGTCACAGAAGAGCTTCAAACTTAGCATCAAATCCGAGTAGAACTTCTTGCCAATGTTAACGCAAACGCAGCCTGCGACTTTAAAGTGAGTTTTCAAAACTCTTAGCCCCCCGCCCCCTCATTTTTTGTTGCAGAGCGGGTGAAAACCGGGAAATTCACTACAAATAATGCCCGAAACTAATGTCCAACTTGAGGAGGACCCTTGAAACGTTGCGATCAGTCGGAGCATTGAAATACAAGGACTGCCACCCCCTTAAAGTACGGGAACATCCAAAACACCCCCGCTGCCCCCCTTATTTTTCGTTGCGGAGCGGGTAAAAACCGGGAAAATCGCCAGAAATGATGCCCCGGTTCTTATCAGCTCTGCAACGAAAAGAGAGGGGGCAGCGGGAGTTTTATGTATGTTTCCGTCCTTAAAATGGGCGGCAGTACCTGTGTTGCAGTTCTCCGACTGAGCGCAACGTTTCAAGGGTTCTCGTCAACACTGTTAGAAATAAAAGGGGTCGGAGTGATTTGGAGTGAACCGGAGTGAAAGACTTCGGAACTTCAAAATAACCAAATGAAGAAAAATGACATTTGGTCGAGTGAATTTTGCAGATGTTAGTCTGAAGTGGACTTATCATCAAAATTTCACTCTTATTTTAGCATAATCTTGAACTATTTTAATACACAAGCAGGACTTTTGTTGACATGACGATAATAATCACCCTTTGGACGAGTGATTGTCAAAGTAACTTACGTTTGACTTAATTCTGCCCATGGATTGGTAAATGTTTCTCAACTTAACACGTATAAGAGAAAAACAACTATATAATTCCTGGATTATCATACCCGACTTCTGGAAATTCACCGTTAACTACGAAGAGTTTTCATACGTCCCAGAGAGTTATTTCTTTGGCAGCGTTTGGATAATTAACTTAAAATGTTGCAAATTCCACTCCATTCTGAGACTTTAAATTGTAAGGCATTCAGCCGCTGTTGTAAGACTACGATAAGGGATAAGATGAAATGAGACAGAATAATAACTCCCATCGTGTGGTGAAAAAGGGACACTTTTGCCGAGCTTGGAGTGAATATTCTGGCAGCGAGAAGAAAGAGCCCGCGGGTGAGAGACTTTTCACTTTCAGCTGATCGCGAATGAAATTTTCGCGCCAAATTTCGTGACCGTTACGATCTTAGTCCTCCGCTGATCTTCTCGCGAGTCGCACGCGTGAATGAATTCAATGTGTGTGATTTTCAATTCAATTTGTGCCTTGTGGTGTTATTATTCAATGTAATAAATTATTCAGTTATTATTCAGTGCGGTAAATCGTTTTGTTCGGCAACATTTTTGATGACGGAAACACTGGACCAGTTCCTCCAGTAAACCAACAACAGGTTCAGTACTATTATGTGCGAACGGAATACGAAGGCAAAAGGAAATTCGTTGTGACTGCTGCCATGATCAGAGACAACTTTGAACTCACAGGTTCGTTCAAGTACCTAACTACATTCATATTGCAAAGAAGTTTTTAATCACTTCTCAAACTTAAACTATTAGTTTTTTGTGTAATTAAAGAAGCAAATAAGAATTGACACAAAATTTGTAATTTTTTAATGTTTTTACTGCTAGCTTTTCAGTCGTGCTATATTCAATTTTGCTGTAATCTTGTGTTGTTTCATTTAAGCAATTCTTAAACTCGTATTCCGTGTATTATTATTTCCACTTCTTAACATTATTTTTTAATTAAATTAAGGTTTATTTTCATTTAAATACATTGTTTCTCTGTTTACTTCAAAATGTTTTGGTATTTTTTATAAAGACTGTCTATATCTACTTCTGTCGACTTAGCGACGCAAAACAGAATTCCAGAAATTTTAAAAAAGTGATTACTTATACCAAAGTTGAGGTGAGGAAACGAGCCTTCCCTTATTCGTCCCTGTGCTCTCTAGAAGTAAATAATTTAACTTTCACCAATGTTTTTAAGAAGCTCGACGTAGTGCCGCAAAACATTGATATTTTTGCGAAACAACCTAGATACAGATTTGTTAGATAAGTAAAAATTTTCATTCATTCATTCTACACCGAAGTAGCGAAAAGAAATCAGTAATGAAGCTCCCATGCATTTAAAGAAGTTCACAGTTCCATTCTAATGACGCGTTCTTCATCCAGTTTACGGACGTATCTCGATTGTGACAATTCAAAATTTCCTTACAGGTTTATCCATTGAAATCAACTCTATCCTTAATAATAAATTTTAGTAAATTTGTTATCACTTTAGAAAAAATATCCATAGTTCTTGTGAAAATTTTGCTGTAATTTTCTTCTTAAATATAAAGTATCAGTGGAAAATTTGAATGTCGCAAAGATTAAGTTACGTCCATTTGACAACAGAACAATACTGAAATTGTTGCATTTGCGATCATCTTTCCCTTTATGGCCCAATCAGCATGGTCTCAATTTTTAGAACTTTCTTTGAGCTCAAAGCTGATTTTAGAGAAAACACTAGCATCATCTGGTTTCTCGCGTTTTGAAAGGGAAGGATGATTAAATTGCAAATTTCCCACCCATGCAACAGTTCCATTGACGTCAAAATTAAGTAAAATTTTTTGAACGGTTCACAGGTTAACAACAATTCACCCATGGCCCTAGTAAATTAACTCAAATCTACAGTGAAATTGTTACTTCATCAACTCAAATATAGAGTGAAATTAAAGAACTATTCACTCAACGGTTTCGACGATTAACTATAATTTTCAGACAATTAGCTTGAAGGGTTGAAAATAAAAGAAAAGAAATTCACTCAGGGCTTTAGAAACTTTTCCATTTTATGTGAAAATTCACCCGGTTCTTTTGAAAAGTAACGCAAAATCTGGATTGATTTTGTTTCAAAATTTAATCAATAATGAGGGAAATGTCACTCCATAAATACGTAAATCATCAAACATCTAGGTTGAATCAAACTGAGCAGGTAGCAAATGGGGGTGATTATTGAGATAAGTTTTTCCCGTGCAGAGTGAATTCACTTTAATTTTGAGGTGTCTGGACATTGAATTTTCACTCTGACGAAGATTTAATTCTGTCCTAATTAAGATAACTTACTCACTTGCAAGATGAAATAACTATTCGAAAATTTCACTCCACAAATAGATTCACTTCACATTTGGGAAATGATTGATATTGAAACCAACTTTGAGTGAATTATTTCTAACAGTGAAGTTCTACAGTGGTTTCGGGCATCATTTCTGGCGATTTTCCCGGTTTTTACCCGCTCCGCAACGAAAAATGAGGGGGGCAGCGGGGGTGTTTTGGATGTTCCCGTACTTTAAGGGGGTGGCAGTCCTTGTATTTCAATGCTCCGACTGATCGCAACGTTTCAAGGGTCCTCCTCAAGTTGGACATTAGTTTCGGGCATTATTTGTAGTGAATTTCCCGGTTTTCACCCGCTCTGCAACAAAAAATGAGGGGGGCGGGGGGCTAAGAGTTTTGAAAACTCACTTTAAAGTCGCAGGCTGCGTTTGCGTTAACATTGGCAAGAAGTTCTACTCGGATTTGATGCTAAGTTTGAAGCTCTTCTGTGACTTTTCGCATTTTAATGCAATGTTTCATTGTAACAGGCCCATCCCCCCCTACGGGGGGGCTGTGGTGGCCCGGGGGCAATATGAAGACTTCGGTATCAGACTTGGAGTATTCGAGGACTCTTTGAAAAGAGAAACGGTATGTCCAAGAGCCGCCGAAGCTACTCTAAAAAATGAAGGTACGGACCCCCTAAATAACCTTTGGACCCCCCTAACTTTTGACAGGGGGGTCAGATCGACTTCCGGTTTGCGCCAAAAATTTTCTTTTTTCATGCTCTTTCTAACGTTGTATCACATGATGGGGGTTGCCATTTGAAATTTTTGAGTTGCCCCCGCCCCCCCTCCCCCTGGGGGGGTGAAGAACTGAAAAGTACCTCCAAAAGTTTCCCCCTCGATATGAGGAAGGACGCCACAAACCGCAAATCGATATCATAATTAGAACTAAAGTTATGGCCAGTGGTGCGTAACTTTTGAATAACCCTGTATGTGTAGTTAATCCAACCACACTTACGTTGACTGTGAGGGCACCGGCTAGAGGTAGAGGATCCAACCACACTTCAAGCTGACTTAACCATAACCATACCTCTGGTCTGGATTGTACAACTACCCTAATATCTGGCGCGAAAGTCAGCTAGGAGTGTAGTTGGGATTGTGAAACTTTTTTTCCGTGATACCCCACGACACTCTGGAGGTTTGATGAATCCGGCGGGGAGCTCTGTGATTGGTCCGCACTGGTGGATGGATCTGTCACCCCCTGATAGCACTGATGTCATCAATTTCATCAAATTCAAGACGATCGGATCGGATCATGAACATACGCTTCAAAAGCGTTTATTCTTGTCAATCTGATCGATTCTTCTTGGATCCGATGAAATCAACGACATCGGTGCCCGTCAGTGGGGCGACAGACCTATCTACTAGTACGGACCAATCACAGAGTTTCCCGCCAGATTCGTAAAACTCCCGTGTTCCGGGGGACTCAATGTTGCTCCCAACGTTTATCCCTGCGGGCACCGACCATCTTTGCGGTGAGCCCCGTCAATGCAGATTGGTTCCACGATAAAATACGGACTCACCAGATCGGATTCCTACTCTCTACCCGATCCGATGCAAAAATTCGCCTCAATCGCCTCATGGGTGCAGGAAACGCTCCATCAAGGACTGCATCGTTGATCGATGCACCGAAACTAGACACATCGGATCTGAATGGAAGTGATAGGTGGTGCGGTGGGGCTGGTTGGCGATTTGGCGCGGTGTGGTCTTGTTATGAATGAATGAGTCGCCGCGACGACGCGACCGTGAGTCAAGAGTCACTCGCGACTCGCCCGCGGCCGCGGCGCCAAGCCCGTCCCACTGCCCGCTGCTCCGCCTCATTCACTCCCGCCCGCCTCGTAGTACTCACTCCACTTTCATTCATCTCACTCATTCATCCGCGCGCCATCTATCGGATCGCGCTCCAACTTTAGCGCCGTGTACAATCGTACATACGTAAGTTCTTTGGCCGCCATGCCCCGCGGTGCTGACCGATCCTGTGGTCACTGCGAAGCGCCCACCGGAAAAAAAAAACACATTGGATCTAGAGTCCAGACTCTTAAAAACATCGGCAAGAAAAAATACTCTTGATTCAATCGGATTTTTGCTTAAATCAAGAACCGAGCCTCTTAATTTGAGCGGATTTCCTTTTGATTTAAGCTTAAATCTGATCGAATCAAGAGTATTTTTTCTTGCCGATGTTTTCGAGAGTCTAGACTCTAGATCCAATGTGTTTTTTTTCCAGTATGGTGCACCGACGTCTCGAACAGTGGCGTGGCGTGAATTGTGATTTATCGATTGTTATACCATTTAAACCTATGAAAAAAGATCGATTATCAGGGTGTTCGCAGCGAACACCTTAGTAATCGATTCTTTACCATAGCTTCAAATGGCGAGATATCGATAATCGATTATTCACGCCACGCCACTGGTCTCAAATAATTTTTGAATCAGGGTTAGTGGAGTAGACGGGGGCTGGGGTGATGGGGGGGGGGTGTTAGAGATTCCAGGCATTGCCCCAAAAACAGTCGTTTTTCGAGATTTTTAGAATTATTTTAATAATGCCCCCTTCACCCCCGGAGAATTTTGACCATGGACCAGCTTTGCTTCCCATGAACATATTCCGGCTGCCCCAATGATTTGAGCGTATTAGGTTAGACCAATATGAAGTCCTGCAATCTCTCCCCACACTGAGGAGAAAACGTGTCTTGAAGCCTGAGTCTAGACTCCAGAGAAAATTTAACAAGGAAAACTACTATTGATTCAATCGTATTCTTGCCTGAATCAGAAGCCAAGCCTCTTAATTTGAGCACATTTCCTTTTGACTCGAGAATAAATCCGATTGAATCAAGAGTATTTTTTCCTATCGAATTTTTTGTGAGTCTTGACTCTGAATCCAAAATACTTTTTTTTCAACGTCAGCCACGAATTAGCAGCACTATTTTATCTAGTCATGCACGCTTGAATCGATGCATGCATTGATTACAAGTCCGCAAGTATAACAAAACTCATGAGCCCTTGTTTCCTGCGTAGTCAACGAAAGCCAGGGCTCATGAGTTTATGGACTTACGCCAAAGCGTGCATAGATTCATCTCTGGAATAACCTGCATGTCAACGTCGATCGAAGGATAAATGTGTGGGTCCGATTCCAGTCCCATTAAATCAATTTAACTGTCGATGTTTTAGGATTGTCCCACGATTCTTCGTCCGTAGGATTTTATCACTTAAGCTGATCAATGCATACAGCTCCCATATTTAGAGGTTCGTATAAAGGGTGTGCCGTTCGTGATATGTTCTAATTGGGTCATAAACCGATTGTTAGAAAGTCAATCGCTCTAATTAGTAAAACTCTTTGAACCATAGAGTTCTGCCTCCGCATTAAATGTTATGGAACGTTAAGTAACTTGCATTAGCTATTCGTGTCCTTTATGAGACGTTCTTTTCAAAACCTAGTTTTGAATAATGTAGGTGTGACGATACTTCCTCAAAAAGTTCAGTTCTGTTTGTCGCAGCGATGTCTGGAAAGGAGCCCGAAGGAAGTGGCCCAATATCTTTGTAGCATAAATGAGTGCAACGTTGCCAAATCATCCGTGTTAACAATTTTAACTCATATGTATATGCCCAAGACTCTCTTTATACGCTAAGCTTCAAGTCGGCTTCAATTGACCCGCATTTAAATACCTACACTGATCTTGATAGTTTTTGAAGTATAGTCTATGTTACTTCCATGTTTTTGAAGGTATGAAATAGGTTTTTTCTTTTTTCAATATTCCTCGTTTTGGTAACATACTGGCGTTTTCTTGACCTCTCGCCTCATCCGTCACATGTCCTAGAAGAAATAGTAGCATCAGTTGGATCCGGCTTGGAATTTCTAGAGGTATTTGTCATGATAAATTCAATAACACGACTCATGTCTTGCCAAAATATCAGTTTTTAGACGCTCTTTGGGCGCTTGAAAGACCACTGAACATTTTTTTTTTTTTCCAAACGATTATTGATTTGGACACAGCATATTTTGAGCAAACTCAACCTTAGGTTTTCTCCAAAATAAGAGACATCTCAACGCGCGATGATAACGGCGCAGAGATACAACTTTTCGTACTCGATGGATGTCCGTGTCGCGTCTGCAAAATTGAAGGCGCGATGGCACGAGGCGACACTCGCAATGCTCCGCTGTATGCTGCCTATAAGGTGTCACTCAGATTGGAGAGAAAAGTTAAAAAACGAGGTCCGATCACGTCTCTCCCATCTTCAGCAGCATATTTTGTTCACGTAGCCTTTGAAGCATCGCCACAAATTAGTCAAATGGAACTAACACAACACGGAAAAAGGAAAAGGGCGCGTTGATGACGGCGCAGAGATACAACTATTCGTACTTGACGGATGTCCGTGTTGCATCTTTTAAATTGAAGGCGCCATGGCGCGAAGCGTGAACTCTTAATGCTCCGCTGTATGCTGCCAATGAGTGTAGCCCAGATTCTGGAGAAAAGTTACAATAAAGCGAGGGTCGACTTCGTCGGACTATCTATCGGTCTATCTTCTCACGTGGTAATACCCGATTATTTCCTTTTTTCAATTTGACTTCTGATTATTTTTATGGGGGTCCATTTGACCCGGCTTGGACATTATTTTCCCCCAACACCCTCAATAAGTTTAGGGAAAGTTAGGAAACCTCTAAAAATTAGAAACTTTTAAAATCCAAGGAAACTTGTCACACCGGGATTAATGCACGCATATTGAGTTTAAATACTGAAGTTGAGGGAGGCATGCATCTGAGAGAGTGTTCGGAATTGAAAATGTTGATTTGTGCCGTGGAGACATCAGTTTCCTAGCACGGGTGGGTGCAAGCTCCTTTTCATTGTTTTTAGAGTAATATATTCATTCACAGACAACATCCGTTCAACTTGCACCTATGGACCTCAACAGTGGATGGATTGTGTGTGGTCGAAAGTTGTCAGTGGGCATTGAAAACTCAGAAACGGGAAAAAGCACGGCTGTTCGACACCTCCCCCCCCCCCCCCCCCCTTCTCAAAAAAGATCAGGGAGAATTTAAACAAGCGAGTAACCATACTTATGTCTTCATATTATGTATGTCGTTGTAAATGTACACCTTCAGAAATTATCACATTCCCCCCTTTTTTCGTGTCATGACCGTGAAAATATTCCCGCGCTAATACTCGTCTTTTTTATCGTTTCCATAAGCCAGATTAAATTGTTTATCAAACGTCGGTTGGGTCTCTCGCGATAAGCTCTTTTCGCTCCTCTCAAACGAATAAATGACTCAATAGTAACGGTCTTGTTACTTCACTAACCGGTGTTTTTTCGCCTTGTCTTATTACCAACGGTTTTTTAAATTGCATTGTTTCTTCAAACTGGTGCTTTTTCGCCTTGGCGCGCGGTTCAGTTTTCATTTCGCTCATAATCAGTTTCAAACTCTGAGTTTTCTTCCTGGACCCCCTCTCCTTTCAATTCCCCCCAGTTTTAAACGTGGTCGGCCCCATCTCGTTCCCTTTTACGAGCGTGAAATCATGGAAGGATTTCGTATCTTCAAGAAGAGAAACTTCTCAAAAAGCGGGTGAGCATCTATAGTGCGAATTGAGTGTTATAAAAATCAACTGCATGTCAATATCAAGTGTAAAAGTTTTCCCTACATCGAAGGAAATTTCTTGAAATTGCTTCCTCTTCTCGCTTAGATGCGATTTAACCATCTTAAAAAAACAGGGGAGGGACTTCTTCGCTGAGGTGTAGTTGCAACGATTAGAACGAAAGGAATTTCTCGTGCAGAGGGAACGGAATGTGAATCATCTATCAATATCGCACCTCGAGGAATAGAGCACTACGATTTCAAATATATACATTTTTTATTTAGGAGGTTAAGGAAAGAGAAATAATTTTTTTTAAATTTTTTTTTCTTTTAAATAATTATTCATTTTTATGAATCCTGCTTTTCAGTTTTGCCATCAGTTCGGGAGGTCGCCGTCATTATAGTGTCCCACCTCAAAATTAACACTTTTTTGAAGATTGACAGAGCTCTTTCTTGATCGCAAAACCCGTCATCAGCCCTACTGAAGTCTGAGCGTTATCGCGGTGAAGCTCCAAAAATGGCATAAGGGCCTAGAAAATACCATGTTCCAAAATGAGGAGTACAAAATTTTTCCGATGCAATGAAGCCTGATCCCAAGAAATGTTGCCTTAAAAAAGTAGCCTTAAGTGAATACCTTCCTACATTACTCATTATTTCCGGTTGTATCCGTTGGTCACCGGAAACACACACTAATAGCGTGAAAGTTGCAATGTCAATACCTTCCAACATTACTCATCATTTCCGGTTGCATCAGTTGGTCGCCGGAAACACACTCTAGTAGCGTGAAAGTTGCAATGTCAGGTAAATCTTTACCGAAAGTATGCAGCATTTCCGGTTACATCAGCTGATCGCCGGAAACACTCTCTGATTGCGCGCGAAAGTACATCCGTTGGTACAAAGTCAAGTGAACACACCGGAAATATGCTGCATTTCCGGTTTCACTAGCTGACCGCCCGAAACACTCTTTGATTGCGCGCGAAACTGTACCACAGTACTATTCACCAAGCAAATTCAACAGATTGATCACGCCGAAGACGTGCGTAGTCTGTGAAAAACGAAAAAGCAAAGAAAATAGAATCCATTTCAGTTCAGACACATTTCGACGGCGTAAGTCCACGATTGCATATCTCGTTTGCGGTGTCTGAAAATCTCTGCCTCTGTGTTATTTTTTTAAAGGAGAAAAAATTGACATCATTCCTTGAAGTTTTATGCAGAATTTTCTTCGCACAGAGAAGGAAAATCACAGCAGTTTTAAAGAATTGCCGTTGAGTAGTTTTCCGTTTAAAAAATAAAGTATGACAGGAAGTCTGCGACGTCGAAAGCCAAGTTATGTGATCGTCGACTCACCCCGTCGATTTGGAATTTTCGCCACCTTTAGAACCCGCACTGCAGTAGAGCGCCCATTTTCGGTTAGGCCGACAACGGGTATTGAGATCAGGACATGGTCAGGAAGATCAGGTCTGTTGATTTTAAAAAAAAATTGACCATTTTGAAGTGGGATACCAAATTGACAGCGAACTCCTGGACTGTTCATATATATCGACGGTGAAAGTACCAGACCACGTATCTCGGTTTGCGACGTCGCAGACTTCCTGCCATACTTTATTTTTTAAATGAAAAACTACTTAACGTCCAGTCTTAAAAATTTCTGTGATTTTTCCTCTTCATGCGGAGAAAATTCTGTGAAAATTTCAAGGAATGATATTAATTTGGTCTATATCAAAAAAATAAAATGAGAGCGTAGATTTTTAAACACCGCAAACGAGATACGTGGTTTGGTAGTTTCACCGTCGATATGCGAAATATGCCGCACCGTACTCCAAACTGCTCCAAGCCAATGAGCGTCGTATTTCGAAGTCACGTGCTTTTGTTGTTGCTCGCATATCAACATTCAAACTTAACCCTCAAAATTGTAACCGGTTCTACTGTAGTTCGCTTGCGTCAATCGTATTTAATCAATTTTATTCTATAAGTTGCCGCATTTTAAAGCAGTATATTGTTTTCTGCTTCCTGTGTCATTGTTGCAAGACTGGAAAATGGTATAGCCTCACCTGGTAATTCGATTTCGTGACCAATACAAAGTGTTTGGATGCACTCTTAGTCCTAATTTTTACCGTCTCTTTAAGTGTTTAAGTTGTGCTCACAGAGTTACTGTTCTCAATCAACAGCAGATCGTCGATGAATTGTGTTCCTGCATGTTCATTTTTACTGAATTATAATGCATTTTAATTTTCTCTCAACTATCAGAGTGGTTCGGAAGCTCCGCCATGAAAAGTGCCGTTTATCCTTCGTATCCATTCTCCATTAGCGTTTTATCCTTTATTGGTCAGGTGTATTTAATACTCAGCAGTAATAAAATTTTGAGTTTGCTTGTGAATAGCACTTTTTGTTGTACTTTTCGCCGTGAAAAGTAGCTGTACATATTCGTCGCAGTTTTCTCTCTGTGAACGCTTAATTTAGGCAGAAATTTATGAAGACATGCATCTAAAATCAAACACAATACCGAGGAAAATTGATACTAGTTGTTTTCCGTTGGCAAATGCCTTTTAATTCCATCTTTCATTTCTCAATAGTTAAACATATTATGCTAAAATTGTTAACTATGATTTAATTTCCACGCTATTTTGTTTGTTTCAGGAAGTGGCGACACTGCTGGCGATATCGTAGGAGAAAGTTTCTGAACCATAAGTGCCATTGTGCTCCATCTGAGTATCTGGATCTGACGGATTCGGATACCGATAGCAGCACTGTATCCCGATGGAGCAAAGACTACAAAGTTCGTAAGGCTCCAACTCGTCACTCTGTCCCTTGCCACCAAGATCGCTGCTGTGTTTCTGATTCAGAACCTACAGTCATGCCAGGAGGTTTGTGCCTATTTATGGTTTTTTTTCAATAGTTCAAAAAGAACATTGTTTCATGTGCCTAGTCAAACTTGTTCCTGTGAAGTTTTTCCTGTGAATGAATTTCCAGTAGCAAGACATTACGTTGAAAATCCTTAATTTAGATGAGCTTCTGCAAAAACTTGCTTTCAGTAAGAGTCTAGAAGCAAGACAATGCTTTATCTTCATCAGTGGTCAGTGATTAATCACCCGTAATAGACTAATTAAATAGCTATAACATTCTTGTATTATTCGACTCATGGATTAGCGATAATGATTCTAATTTACAGCATAAATGATTTGTGATTGTTAAAACCAGTAAAACCTCATGTACAGATTCCGTTTGAGTTAATTGTGTTAATTCTTTACAATTTTGTCTTTAACGAGTCATAAACTATTTAAGAAATTTTGATTGAAAGAAATATGTGGACGCATTTTACCACCATGATGTGAATCCAACAAGGTAATGTGTTTGTGTATGTAGCCCACGCATAAACTTACTTAACATTTAAATGTAAAAAACTTCATTCACATGCGCGCCACATTTTGAAAGTTGATGTACTTCATCTGTGCAGGGCAAATATCGCCAACAACGCAATGATGATAATGTGCCCCTCTTTCGGATGATGAAATTAAATATTTCTTGCTTTTTTGAGCTTGTCTTATTGATTTTGTTGATATCATGTTGTCAAATTTCAGAAAGCCTAAGTAATGTTTTTAATTTCTTTTACAGGTTTTGAAAATTCATCCCTAAAGAATAGTTTCTCTCTTTCGTCGCTGCCACCCTCTAGCCAGTGTCTAGAGACTCCGGAACATGCACGATTAAGAGAGAGACCATATAACAGTCTGACAAAAAAACCAAGGTATGTGCTTCGTTTTAATAATGATCATGGCCTATCAGAAGGTTGCCTGAGATGCTGTGACTCCTTAAATTTTTAATCTACTGAAGATGCCTGTTTTAAAATTCTGCCAGTAACCATTACTAGAATTGTCAACAAAATCAGAAGTAGTTCCCCCAAATTATTCTGAAACTTGATTCATAATTAAAATAGTCTGAAAATCACTACCCAAATGGGCCATGTGACAGGGTCTAAATTAGAAGAAAACGTCGCATTTTTTCTCTTTAAATCTTCCATAGAAAACAATTCACGCAACGAGAAGTTTGGAAATCAACTCCATGAGATATTAACAAGTATTTTTGACTTAGATCAAATGAAAATTAGATTATACAAATGACATCATTTTTATTTTTGCCATCGGACCAATGTTAATTGAAAAAACTTATATCTTGTTCAGGAGTTAATCTTCAGACTTCCCGCTGTGTGATTCGTTTTCGGTGTAAAATTTTGAAGAGAAAATAATTAGCAACGTGCTTTAATGTACGCCTCGTCTACAGGCCCATTCCTGACACTATTTGATCTCAAGGCAAATCTAACAGCTCAAGTATTTAATGAGATTTATCCGCAATTTTTTTAGTGTACTGTCAAACGAAGTAGGCAAAAATTATCCATCGCACTCTTTATTTTATGAGAGCCTCTGTAGGAAATATTATTTTTTCCCTCACAGCAATTCTTACGGAAATATGAATCAAATGTTAATTCTTCAATTACCAAAAATGATTTTGGAGGGGTCCCTCCAGGTAGGCATCATAGAGGGCGTCCAACTAAAAGTTGCATAAATGGCATCCAAGAAAGGATAGAGATCTCTCCATCTTTTTGGATTGGAATGGATTCTTCCTCCTCTTGGCCAACTTCCAGAAAATCTATACCTTGACAGATACCAGCCGCTGTCAGGTGTGGTGCAGTGTTGTTGTGAGCTCTAAAAGCAATTACTACATTCCTAATTTTTCGATCGTCATTCATCGCAAGTACAAATTTTTGGAGTCAAAGGAGTCATCAATTTTAGCTCTACTAAGGAGGCTTGACTCTTTGTAGGGCTAGGGCATTCTTGATTTATTCAGTTTCCTGTGCAATAAATATGTCTATCTGAATAAATGTTTGGTATTATTTTGCTTCCTTAATGTTTATGCTGTCTAAGAATTCAAAACATTGCATAATTGCCTCTGTGGAATATTTGCCAATTTAAAACTCATAATTTACTGCAAATTAACCTAAGAAATAACCTCACAAATCCTGTTCTAAATAAGTTCACCTTTGTCATCTGCTTGCGTCAATACTGAAACGTAACAGCAACAGAGTGTTTGCAATGTTTTAAAATGCCTTTGGTACTTTCAAACTCCTGTACTAATATCGTGAAGGTCCTGGATTTTGTTAAGACTTTTTCGTCAGTATAGGACGCAACGCCTTATTCACATCAATATCTATTTTTTTTAATTTGTTCTATTATTTTCCAGGAGGGACTTAGAGCAAGAGAGTTGGAGGAGATCCTGGGGCAGCAAAGATGAAAGCAAACTATCTTCATCTTTTGACATCAATTACCAATACCTCATGGACAATAAGCTTATTGATAGTTGCAAGGTTAGTTTCCATGTGTTTTTTTTTGTTTCTGGTTTGATACTCACCCTTTTTTCAAATGAACAGCATGTGTAAAACTTCAACGAAGCGTGTCTCAAAGCAATCTAGCCAGTTCACTACGCTGTATCTGGACTGAGTCCAGCTCCAGGTCAGACTTCAGTTCATCGTTCTGTCCAATCAAATTAGTCCCAAGCTTACTCAAGCAATAGACAAACTGACTACGGTAGACAAACGGGTCGTAAGACAGGATGTTGGAGTTTTTTAGCCAACGTGCGTTAGAAATTCAGCTGAAAGCTGATATGTCAATACAGAGGGAGAAAGCTCACACACAAGCACATTTTTCCCTCAAAGAGATACGCTGTTTGGTGCTACACTAGTAACACCATTCACTGAAGATTGCACTGAGGATTGGCCCAACAAGGCTGAAACGCATCTGCAGTTGCTTTCCTGAATGGTTGTTACTAATGTTGCACCAAACAGCGTATCTCTTTAAGGGAAAATTGTGCTTGTGCGTGAGTTTTTTCCCTCTGTATTGAGATATCAGCTTTTAGCTGAATTTCTAACGCACACTGGCTAAAAAACTTCTAAATCCTGTCAAACAATAGAGGTAAATTTTGAATAGTAGCTGTTGGCAAACTGAGAATCAGACCTGAGGACAGATCAAAGGCTTACCACCCAGGATTATCAGTATAGAAACCTTCACTTGGTGACAAGTTACAACAAAACTTGGAAAAACTGCAGTGAAATATCCGAAAACATGAGAGGAAACAGGAAAATTGAATGTTTGTCAGGATTTGAATCATTCAAATATATTTCACATCATATATTCGCATCACAGCGCCTTCACAGTGGCGCTGTAATGCGTTGACCAGACATTGCACCTCTGTTTTCTGTTTTGATTTATGTGCCAAGCAATTTCTTCTGAATGTTTTTCGAATCCTTGCTTAAATTTCAAATTTTATTTTATAAAAACATTGCGACGGAAAATTACTTCAAAAAGTTAAAATATAGTTCAGTTGTAAGAATGATAGTATTGTTTAGTGAGCATGTAATCAAGTGCATTGTCTATTTTTTGGTTTCTCCCTGAAAATTCTATCAGAAGTATCAGGATATTTAAAATTTTGCAAAAATTCTCAGGAAAAATTAGAATTAAGTCAGAAAATAAATTTAGAAGAGAAATTTCTCTGAAACCTTTGCCCCGGAGAAAGAAACCTGTCAGCAAAGAAGAGATTATAAACTCTTATCGTAACAATTGAAAAGTTGATCCCTTCAGTGCTTACAGCCCTCCTCTGGTATAATTTTTTTCTGGAATGGACATCATCTTTCATTTTTTATATTATTCAGATTCGTAAAAAAATTTGGATATGAAAATGTATGTAATATGATATTATTTCCTCAAGAATGTTAATTATATGGTGTAAGGTTTGAAAAGTTAAGAAATGTGTAGAAAGACTCCCCAACGGAATGTGTAATTTGATGAAGGACAAAATGAATAGCTCTAATTTGCTGCGCCAACAAATTTCAAAGATATTTTACAAAACCGACAATGAACGACAAAAACAATGTCTCAGTTGCCATTTTCCAAAATTTTGAATAACAACAAGGATCAGTCATCCCCCAAAAGAATAAATTTGTTATGATGCAAAGGAAGAAATCTTGTTTGTAGTTTTATCAATGATTTCTGTAATTATTTTGCGATGCTTCCCAGATTAGTTTCCGGATGCTCGAGTAGGATCTTATTTCATTTCTCACACGATGTTAGATTTCAACACTTGTTCAACCATTACAGTGATGGTAGTTTAATTAACCATTCATCTGTTTCTTGTTACAGAGAGAGTTTCTTGATCCACTTGCTGCTCCTCTCCCTGCTGAAGAGTGGACTTTTGACCAGTTCTCGGAATCTTTCGAACAACTTGACTCTTATCTTAATTCAATTCTAGATTCCTTTCATAGTCAAAATAGTGATGAAATAGTCAATAGAAATATTCAATTGGTAATTTAATTTTATTTGAATACTTTTAAGTCATGTCACGCCGATTTTTGTCATTGACACATGTGTTGATAGTGTTTCACCAGTCATGAGGTCTGTTAGATAACAAACCGGATTTTGGTGACAACCAACGCATTATGCGTCCGAATTAGGTTTCCTTGAACTTTCCTGATAGCTGATAACATACTAAAGAACGCTAGATTCACAGATTTTGTTTATTTTGATCAGTGTTCATTCTGTGTCACCTTGAAAACGAGCAAGTCAGGTATGTTCTGCGATTTTCATCATGCAATCACCGATAGAGCAAAGATTTATAATTAAATTTTTTTTTGAAATCGGTATATCTTGTATCAATACTTTTGGTGCGCTAAGTAAAGTTTACCAAGATCATTGTATGAGTTGTTCCCAGTGTTTAGTTGAAGTTTAAATGGTTCAAAATTGGTCAGGAGTTCGTCGAAGATGAGGAGCACAGGAATCAACCATCAACGGCACCTGACATTTGTCACGAGGAAAAAATGGGAGCAAAAGTGCTCGAAAACAGTCGTTTCAAGCTTGCTGAACAGTGTGACATTTCTGAAGGCTCTGGGCATAAATTTTGATTGAATATTTACACATGCATCGAGTTTCAACTAAACTTGTCCTGCGACTGTTGTCCATTGAATAAAAATCCAGTGGAGTGTAAATTTTCCTAGAGCTTCTTGAATGTTCCAAAAATGATCCTACATTTTTGGATATGATAATTTCCGATGACAAAACTTGGGTGTACGGCTACAATATGGAGACAAAACTCCAACCATCCGTGTGGGTTGAAAAATGTAGTGCAAGGCCGAAAAAAGAGCGACAAGTTTGGTCAAAAGTGAAAATCGCAGAACTCCCAAGAGGTTGCCTTACTTCAAACCACATACCAACAAAGCTATATAAGATTCTTCAAATTTGTGATTGTAGCAATCTTAAGTATATTTTCAGCTATCAAGAAAGACCAAGGAAACTTAATTCGGACGCATGATGGGCTATCATGTCATGGTTTAATGTCTGCTCCACTTAGCTCATTAGTCAATCGATTGCATTATTTTTGAGACAGTTTTATGAAGCTCGCTGATTGTGTGGGCACTGCAGTATACAAGGATTTTCTGGACTTCCAAATTAAACATATATCAGATAATATTTCTATCTGCTAAAATAAACTTGTTTCCAAGGGAAATTCTGCCCTATTATGCCACCTCAGGGCGCGTCAAACCAGAACTTTTTTCGTCTTGATTTTAGTCACAAAAAACTCGTGTCCATTGTGATAAAACTCACATAAATAAAATTGGAGCCCTCAATGCCATCCCTAATATGAAGGGATACAAATTGAAATGTGCATTTTTTGAAAAATTTAAAAACCAGTCTGCAAGGATCCATAAGTTGCAGTCCTCAGAGTGGAAATTTCAACCGTTTTGACTTGTGGAGAAAAATTTTAAGTTGAAAATAATGTTTTTGGCTGTTACAACACGAGCGTTATAGTGTGGGTTCTTTTATTATATATGAATTTAAACCATGTGACAATACTCTAATTTACATCCCTTAAATTGGACTTAATAGTAGGAGTGGCATGGAGGGCCGGAATTTTATGCGCATGAGTTATATCTTTTTGGACACTTTTTTTTTGTCATAATGGTCAAAACAAAACAATAGTATCCATTTCAGTCACCTTATGGCACCTGTCAGCATATTTCCCCACTTTTGAATATTTCTTTTCAATCCCCTTTATTTGAGAAACATAGCAGGAAATTGATGGATTTAGCACATTCAGCTTCTTCGTTTGAGGCAGCAAAATTTTCGTGAGTAATCTAAGTTCAAAAGCACCATTGAGAAATGAATACACTTTGATACACCTGGAACGATTCTCCCATAAAAAAAATTATGTGCAGAGGTAGAGATTATAGTTAGCAAGATCAAATAAAATTTCCATTGTCATTTCTTGTACAGTATCCTGCAAACATGTATTTTTTTCCTAGGCAGAAATACCAGTTTGAGAATACCAGTAGAAAAGCAAGGGAGAGAAAAAGGGGAGACAAGGCTACAAGGCCTTTTTAGCCGTGTTTTCTATTTTTTCCCCCTTTCTTTTCTACTGTTACCATTGTCTTGGGCTGCTCTATTAATATTTGTATCTATTTGAGAATACCCTGTTTTAGTCGTAATGCTGTGTAATATCATTCAGCAGTGTACAATCATTCCATATATCTTTGTTTGATAGTTGTCTTCCAATAAGAAATTAGTGTCATTAATTGGGAAATTAGTCATTTAGTGATAAATCACAATCACAAATTATGGTCACACCTCGACAATCATTTCTTTTCTTTTTTATTGAAGCAATATCTCTAATAATATTAAAACCCACAAATATGATGCTTTGACAAACCCTCTTATAAATGCTTTATCTGTTGGGATTAAAAAAGGATTCAGCAACAGGTGGAACATTCTCTATAATTAAACCTTAATTTTTCCAGCTTCTTTCATGTATTCTTGGAAAGTGCCATAATGTGTTTTTTCATTCACAGGATCAAGTAGACGAGTTCAAGTGCAAAGATTTTAGACGAACTGAGTTCAATGAACAAGGTGAACGCTTAGTCAAAACCTGTCCAGAATTGCGGGACGAAATCCTGCAAAGGATAGCCCATATTAGCCAAAAATGGGACCAAGTCAGAGAAACAGTTGCCATAAGATCGGTAGAGGATTCATTCGATTCTTCCGATTTTAGCTCTAAGAAAGGTATACAATGTTTTAGTATCCACTCAAGTCGAAAACTTAATTCAGCTTGTTTTAACAAATTGCAGTCATTAATTACACTTTGTCAGTTATTTTTCAATGAAATCTCTATGAGGCCAAACATTTTTTTGTAAGCAAGGCTTGATTTGAAACATACTGATGTCAAACTATTCCGTCAGCTCACACGCTCGCATGCTTGTCACCTTAGATAACGCTACCAGGTTCATTCTTTGTTGAAACAATCTCTGAGTTTTGCAGTGCTATTCAGATTTTGCAATTATGAATGCACATAGCAGCCGGTAATGATAAAATCTCATGGGGCAAATGAATGTCTCTATCAACAACAGATTTCTGTCAAGAGCAGCTCCTTCAGAATACATCTTCCATGAAAATCCTAAATCCATGGAAATCATTTCTGCTGTGAGGAAGCTTTGTTACAACAGGTTGCTCTGTTATTTGTAGTAAATGAAATAAACACAAATGCAAAAAAATTGTTAGAAAATTCAGTTTAAGGTGATTCGATGGACGCCATTTTTTGTGTCAGAGCGACGTGCGATATATTGCATCGATTTATTCCATAATTTCAGCCACTTGTCATTTTTTCGAATTTTGAGATTGCATTTCTGTTTTCATGAGTCTAAAGAATTAATGCACAAAATTTGACAAAGAAATTCAACGTAATAAAGGCGTGGGTTTTTTGATCCTTCGAATCACCTTAAACGCAAAAAGAGCACTGGGGAATGAAATCTTTTTTAACCCATTGACTTTTGATTTAATTTGACCCTGCCGGGCCAGGAATTACGATTTAATTTGGCGAAAATCAGTAACTTTAAACACTTCAAAATAACCCAAAAATTCCTTCGCTGAGGGTAAAAATCGACACAATAAGCATTCACAATACAATGTTTTAGATAAATGGTAAAAACTTTGAATAAAATGAGTTTCTCATTGTGGTTTATCACTGTCTAAGTCGCGAAAATCAGAAAATTTGAAGGTTATTTCATGTTCAAACGCACAATAATATGAAAATACCATAACAAAACAAGAAATTACTGTACACAATAAGTCATAGAGTGGCCACACTACTCATTTTGTAATTCATAATCATTTTCATTTTGTAATGGAAATGTTGCATGTGTGAGGAATTTGCGATTTGACTATTGATTCTTAAGTAAAAGTTCGCAAGAAACACGATGGTGCCATTGATTCTCTCTGAAATCAACTTCCAAGCTCAAAAAAAGCTCTCAAGTTGAGGCCAAAATGGAGGGGATATCCCACGCTATTCTGAGAGTCCACCTCTACATCAAGACAAACTCTCCATGCAAAGAGAAGGAACAAATACATTAGCAGGGTTGCCGTGTTTTCAGTTTTAGAGTCCCCAAATAAAGTGGCAGCCCTGTCAATGTATTGGCTCCCTTTCTCTGCATGGAGAGTTTGTCTTGATGTAGACGATGGATATCCCTGCCATTTTGGCCTCAACTTGAGAGCTTTTTTTGAGCTTGGGAGTTGATTTCAGAGAAAACCAGTGGCACCATCGTGTTTCTTGCTAACTTTTACACAAGAGTCAATAGTCAAATCACAAGTTCCTCACACATGCAACATCTACATTAAAAGCTATCATTTCTGAGTCATTCATAAAAGCACCTATTTGCATGTGCTGTCTGCATAAGCTGTTTTTAAAATGAGATCGGAACAGTATCTCCTTATTGCAGAAAGTAGTCCAGCTGAGGAGAAGGTAACAGAATTCCAATTTCATGTTATTTTAGAACTCATGCATTGCTTACAAAAGTGATTGGATCTTAATAGAAGTACTTTATGAGTGTAACTGTCAAATGTAAAATTAATGCCCTAAACCTTATCTTTTGGTGGAGCTCGCACTTGAAGAGTGTGGAAGAAGATTCAAATAGCATAGGTCCAGTTTAGTATCAAAAGTAAATACAAGAATCCAAACGAAGCATCTTCTGTCATACTTTAAAAGTGCGTAAACGTATTTGGCACGGCTCTCAGCAACACCCCTCTTTAAAGAGGGCTTTATGGATGGCCATGTAGCATGAGGCCGCCGAGGCCTTAAGCCTAAAGAGCTCAGCATTTTAAAAAGCTTGTCATTCTATTACTTTAGCCCTTTTCTGTAGGAAAAGTAGTTTAATGATAAATCAGAATTCTTACTAACTCGCTGAAGGGGCTGAGAAACAAGATGGGGAGATCAGTAATGGGGTCGATATCGATGGCTAAAGTACAAAACCAAGTAGGTATCTCTATTGCAGTGTTTCAAAATGGAGGGTATGGATTCGATGGACATGAATCGATCAAAAAATGAAAACGTGAATCTATCGACACCGATTCGATCGACAAATTGTTAAAAAACCGGTGTTGATTCAATCGACATGAATCGATCAAAAAATGAAAATGTGAATCAATTGACATGAATCGATCAAAAAATTAAAATGTGATTCGATCGACGTGAATCAATCAACACCGATTCGATCGACTTACGAGTTTGTCGATCGACTCACGGATTTGTCGATCGATTCACGGGTTTGTCGATCCATTCATGGGTTTGTCGATCGATTCACGGGTTAGTCCATCGAGTCACAGGTTTGTCCATCGACTCAGGACTTTTGTCTATCGATTCGCGGGTTTGTCGATTGATTCACAGGTTTGTCGATCAATTCACGGATCTGTCGATTGATTCACGGTTGTTGATCGAATCGGTGTCGATCAATTCACGTCGATCGATTCACGTTTTCATTTTTCGGTCCATTCATGTCGATCGAATTGATACGGGTGTCTCTAAATTAACTGTCGATCGATTCGGTGTTGATCAATTCATGTCGATCGATTCACGTTTTCATTTTTCGATGGATTCATGTCGATCGAATCAACAAAGGTTTTTTAACAATTTGTCGATCGAATCGGTGTCGATGGATTTATGTCGATCGACTCCTGTCGATCGATTCACATTTTCATTTTTCGATTGATTCATGTCGATCGAATCCATACCCCCCTTTCAAAATCTCTGCTCCCATTCTATTTTTTTGAAGAGAAAGAAGTCAACCAAATAGCTGGAAATTTCTGAGGAATATTCTGCTTACAGAGAAAAAAATTAAGGAAGTTTTCAAGAAATTAAGTTGACTAGTTTTCTAACAAAAAAATAAATTTTGACAGGAAGTGTGCAACGTCGCAAATGGAGATATGTTGTCTCGCACATATCTCCATTAATGATTAATCATACACTGAGACACTGTAGAAAAACCGTTGCCAATAAGCTCTGAAGTATCCTTGGCAAGACTTGAGACTTGAGATTTTCTACAGTAGGTTTTGAAAAAAAAGAAATATGATAAAGTGTGCTATATTTTGAAATTTCAAGAATTCTATCATTTCAAGCATTCTAAACATCTGCAGGGCTTGAAAAACTGTGGTGCAAAGTTTTCCTCTTAGAAAAGTCCTTTAACCTTAATCATAAGGAAACCATGAGGACACTTCTGCGCAAACCCTTGAAGGATTGATATTTCTTTGCTTTTTTTCAAGACAGGAAAAATTTGTAAAAATACTGCGCTTCTAAAAAATTATAAAATGTGCTACAGAGAAATTGATGCGGAGTTATTTTGATATTCAAGAGATGGTTTTCTATCAAGACTGTTAAAAGCGCAGGGCTCTTGATACTTACTTTCAATTTTTAGAAACAGTTGAAAAACGAGCAACCCTGGCACACACCTTCTCTTCTCCAGAGACCTCGCCAAATAAGTTTAGACACTTTTAGACCGTGGCAGCAGATCTGCCATCTTGATGTTGGCATTTATTTTCAATGCTAAACTGACATTGCGCAATCCTCTGTCGCAGTCTAAAAATGTGTAAACTTACTTGGCATAGACTCTACTATGACTGAAGACTTTCTCTGTTCTATGCAACATTTTAGAAGTTCAATGATAAAAATGGGCAACTAGTGACCATCATTAAGAGGAAGGAAGGCAAACATGACAACAGGAAGAGGGGCATATATCCCAGGCAAATAAGCAAAAGGGGCATTTTGTCAAATACCGAGGCTGATATTAAATTTAGGTCATTTTACTATTTGTAGAATGAATAATTTTTTACTTATGTTAGAAATAATTCTCTAAATGTGCATCATACGGTGGTATCATCTGCAATGATCTATAGCTTTTGAATTCAAACTTACCTCAAAATTTATTGAAAGTCATGATGTACAGAAGTTTTCAAATGTTTACAGTTAAAATATTTTAGAAACATTTGAAAAGAAAACAGAAGTTTTCACATTTTTACAGTTAAAATATATAAGGAACATTTGAGTAGAAAAATCTTTAAAAAGATTGTAGATTTTATAAATATTTACTCCAGAAACGTTAAAAACCTGAGAGCCTTACGTCAAATACTTTAAAATTTGTCTATGGCCCAGGCATTTGATGTAATGCCTAATTTGATTATTTGCCTTGGACATATCATTTCAATTTTGAGTAATTAAGTCTGCTGTAAATAATCGTCCATAATTTGTATTCCAGATGCTGATAGTGAGTTTAAAGCTTTAAGGAATTGGATTAAGGAAATGCACGAGAGACTGATGAGGATCAAGTTCAGTTCGATGGGTCTTCAAGAACTGGATGACATGTCTTCTGAATTAAAGGTGAGTTTCAGTGTTTTTTAAACTTTCTTAGTATTCATTATGTGTCGCAGCCAGTGCGTAAAATCCAATACTCTTGAGTGAAGTTTGAATTTTCAGTGTCAATATATTTTACTCAAGAGCCAATTCAAAATCGGCGGTAATATCGGCCCATTGGTTCTGGGACTGGCCTATTTTAGTTTTTTTTGTCCTGCGATGGCGACAAACAAGTCTATAATTACCCTAAATTTTGACGGGCCCACTGGTATTTTTCCTGGTGTCTCGGCCTGCCTGACTATTACATAATATAATATAATGTAATACTGAGACAATAAACTTTTTATATTTTAAAGTTACTTTTAAAACTAAAAGAATCGACAGATAAGTATTTAGAATTAATAAATAAAAAGTCTTGCCTTTGCACGCATGTTTATTTTTATTTTGGTTGCCTAACCGAAATAAAAATCAACATGCATGAAAAGGAAAGCCTTCTTAATTTGCTAATTCTAAATATTGATCTATTGATTCCCTTTTGTTTTAAGAGTAACTTTAAAATATCAAAGTTTAATTTCTCAGTATTCCATTACGTTACGTCATGTAATTAATTACATGCAAAATTCGTTTATCTAATTAATAGATAGATCCTCCTAAAGTAGCAAAAATAATAATTCTTAATAGATCTTTATTTAATATCTTAATCTATTATTATCTAATAGATAATCTTTAATAAACGTTGTGGTTTACCAATCAGAGTTCAATTTCACTTCAGAATTTTAGAAATCATCTAGCCACATAAATTTACCAATCAGCGTTCAGTTGCACCGCAGAATTTTCGGAATCATTTAGCGACGTAGCCTATTTTTTAAGAATCTCTTTTACTTTCTGACAAGCCTTAAAGATGTTTTTTAATAAAGCGAAAAATAGTGTGAGGAGTCAAAGTCACATTTTCTCCAGCTGAATGTGGCTTTCATCTGAAAACTTCAGCTTCGCACGTCTTCAATGAAAAAATTCTCAGGTTCCAACGTTATTTACTTATTTTCTCCATTATATCGCCAGTATCTTTATTCACAATTCAAAAAAGGATTGGGAAAACACATTTTGACAAGCTCGTTTCCACACCACCTTAGGAGAGCCCGATCAGATAAAGGATGCGGTGCTGCTCCTGGAGGTAGAGCTCTTGGCGCGTTTTTTTTAACGTGGTGTCGCCATGAGCCCTAATCCACGGGGGAAGGGGAAAGGAAAGGGAGAGAGAAAACAAAATACAACACTTACCAACGTAGACAAACCTGTTTATGATACTGCTGGAAAGCAGCTGTGCCCGCTGAAGACGAAAGTAGTGCCCTCCACTAATGATTAACAAGAAGAATTAAAACAGTATCTTACCTTCGGCAGCGGGAACATCCAGCAGCAGCACCTGAAACAGAAAAAAAAAAAAAAAAAAAAAAATCGACGATCCCGGTACGACGGTGTCCGGTGATCCCGGTACGACGGTGTCCGATGATCCTGGTACGACGGTATCCGATGATCCTGTTACGAAGGTGTCCGATGATCCTGGTACGACGGTGTCCACCAGCAGCGGCCTCCCCCAACCCCGGCGTCCAGGTTCCAGGTTCCTTTCCCACCACCTCCCTTTTTTTTTTTTTTTTTTTTTTTTCCTGCTCGTGGCTTGCTGAGATCCTCCAGGGCGCAACGCCCCGGAGTCCGCCGTCGCCGGCAGGGGCGCCCGTCTGGACCCCATAAGGGTCCGTTGGGCGCCCCACCCCCGACCCCCCACGAGGGGGGTCAAAAAGCCCCCCCTTGCGGGGGGGCAAAGTGACCCCCCTCGCGGGGGGTCGGGGGCAGGGGCACCCAACGGACCCACGGGGTCCAGACGGGCGCCCCTGCCGGCGACGGCGGACTCCGGGACGTAACGCCCCGGAGGATCTCAGCAAGCCAGTCGCAGAGAAAAAAAAAAAAAAAAAAAAAAAAAAAAAAACCCTATTCCTCCCCCCGTGACCCTATCCCGAGGCTCCTCCCCCCTTGGAAACCCTACTTCGCGATCCTATCGAAACCCCACGAATCCCCCCTCTCCCCGGGAACCCCCTTGGGAAACCCTACTCCGCGATGCCGCATCCAACCCACGGACCCCCCTTGCCCTGGGAATACCCCCCCCCCTGGGAATCCTTACTCCGCGAGCCTTCCCAACCCCACGAAACCCCCCTTTCCCCGGGAACCTCCCCCCTCAGCGAGCCCTCCCCCCAAGCCCCCGCTTCTTCAGCCGCGTCTTCTTTCTTCGTTCCCGCTCTGAAACAAACAAGAGAAATCAAGAATTATTAGTATGATTTGCAACAAGTGACAAAACTGGCTTTAAAAATTCTATATAGTCCTTCTTTATAGTTAATAGTTCTCTTCCATTATCATCCATTAATTCGTTGGACTTAGTTACGCTAAAAGGAACTATGTGCATGGAATTTGCATGCAACATAGTTCCTTTGAGCATAAATATGTCCAGTTCTCTCTTGTCAAAATTGTATTTAAAGCGCCATGTGAAAATTAATCGAATGTAGGTATTACTGTTTTAAATTTGAATTTGAATTGCAGTTTCTCATTGTCTTTGGACTATGTCATGTAACATCAATGACAAGTTTAAATTCAGCTGCAGTAAACTAAACTGCAAAACCCTAAATGAAATTAATTTTTCTGGCTCTATAGAAAATCTCTTATTTATATAGAAAAATTTAAGGCACTCATGTTTTTCTACAGAGAATCGAAAAATATAATTTCATTTTGCGTAATGTAGTCTAATTACTTTCAGTTGAATGCCATATTGTTCAAAAGCGTTACTTGAGAACTGTATGTAGAATAGGAATGAATCGCAAATACTTCTCATATCTATCTAAAAAACTGAGTGCATTCAAGTTAAGGATGCGATAAGTTTAAAGTATAATTACTTTTATAGATTTTATGAAAGGGAATTAATTAAAAATGGATTGAGTAAATTTTAAAATTGATTGAATAAATTTTAAAATAAATAATTTTAACCCATGAAATTTTATACAACTAATACAAATTTTGGAAGGCACTACTTCCGTCCTCAATGACTCGTCATGCGGAGCCTTTTCTTCGTTTTTGCTGACCTGAAACAAACAAAAAATAAAAAAGGAATGATTAGTCCTCCCCTAATCTAACCTAACTTGAATATTAAAACTTTTGTAAAAGAAAAATGTTTTAATAACGCCAAATATATTTGTTGAAACAGATACTTTCAAAATGGAAACTTTTCGGTGCAAAATTCATCCCTTATTAAAAATTTAATGAAGTTACTTTTTCCTTTTGTCTTTTTTCTCTCTTCAGCTTCTATGAGTAATTAATCAGTGATTATAATGTGCTCTTCAAATGCACAATAATTAAAATTGTCCTATTTATTCCTAAATTAGTTTCTTCGCTGGTTCTAAGGCTCTTCTAGCCATAATCAAATAGTATTTCTTGGCCTTCTGCCTTCCATGAAAATCACCGTTCATAATTCTCAAATCTTCAAATTGTTCTTTTCTTTAAGTTTCTTTCTAGTCTCGTTTTCGCCGAAACCCAGATTCGCTCTGCAGCTGTCCCTGCGTGGCCTGGTAGCCTTTCATTAACACCTCTCTGAGCTTGTATCGTGGCCTGGTAGCCTTTTATTAACACCTCTCTGCGCTTGTCTAATGGCCTGGTAGCCTTTCATGAACAACTCTCTGCGCTTGTCTCTTGCCGATCTGAAAGAAAAAGAAACAAAAGAAAATTATTTTAAGGCATACAGAATTAAAAAGTAAAATGAAATGATGCAGAACAAATTTTCGAGTGATAATCTCCTAGAGCCTGAAAAAATGTAATGAAGATAAGTATGAGACACACAAAACAAAAAGCAAAATAAAACAAGATGAAAAGGAAACAAGTTATTTTCACTGTGTTCGTTTCTTGCTGATCTAAAACCGAGATAAATGAAGATAAAAAAATAACACAGTGAAAAAAATTAGTATATTTGAGAGAAAAATAAAAATAGTGTAGCGCCAATGTTACTCGGAATCAGTGTGCCGAAAGTAGCTTTCGCTTTGATCCTGTCTCTTGTCGATTCAGAAAGGAAACAAATAACAAAGGAGAAAGAAAAATTAGTGAGAAACTTTTGAAGAGGAAAAAAAATAGTCTTAGACAATGAGTTGAAACCATCTAACAAGCAGAATGCTGCAGGCTGTATTCCCCCAAAACAATGCTGAAAATTTGACGGCCAATTCTTAAGTGATTTCGAGCGCGTAATCCGAAAAATTAAACAAGAATCTATAATCAAAAACCCAGAATTGTGAAAACTTGTAAAAAAGTTCAAATCTGTTGGCTAAAATTGATTAATAATCAATTAAAGCATTTCGACGGTGTAAGTCGGCAATCACATAACTCGATTTGCGATGTCGCAGACTTCCTGTCACACTTTATTTTATAAACAGCAAACTACTCAACGGCAATTCTTTATAATTGCCGTGATTTTTCTTCTCTGTGCGAAGAAAATTCTGCAAAAACTTCAAGGAATGATATCAACTTGTTCTCCTTTAAAAAATAACATAGAGGCGGAGATTTTCAGACACGGCAAACGAGTTATGCGATTGCCGACTTACACAGTCGTTTTATTTATTTTCTCATTGTTTTCAGAATTTAATTAATGCTTCTCTTGGGTGCTGTCTTGCCAATCTAAAAATGTAAAAAAATAAAGAAAGCAAGGGTAGTGAAGATCTAATGCAAATTACTTTGTTTTTTTTTTTTTAATTATTTCATGTGGCTATGCGTATATTTTTTTAATTAAAGTTAAACAGGACTGAAGCTGAAAGGTTGAAAGTACTTACCTTTGATTGTGACGTTGCCAATTGCTGCTCATGCTTTATTCTTTTAAACCAAAACCAGTTAGCAGTTTTCATCAAAATTTTTAAGAATTTTCTTCACTCATTCTAATTATTCATGGAGAGTTTGAGGGCGGTACGTTGGTTACTTTTCTCTTAAGAAAGTAGAACAATATAAAAAATTCTCAGTCAAACTGCAGTGGAGTTACGCATTTTTTTACTGCATCAATCAATTTTGATGCAATTCTCAATGCAGAACACCTGACCTGAAACAAAAGAAGCGAAAACAAATTAAATTCTGATAACATGAAAAAAATGAGGAAATAAAAAAATGCTGTAATTAATTAATAATCAATTTCAGCCCAACAAATTCGAACTTTCTTGAAAATGCTGGGTTTTTTATGGTAAATTCTCGTTTAATTTTTCGGATTACGCACTGAAAATTACTCAGGAAGTGGCCATCAAAAATCCAGCACTGAAGGAAAACAAATAATATACTGTTGAATTATATATAATGAAAAAATCGGGGGGGGGGGGGGGGGGGAACATTACAAAGCATTATTACTCTCATCAACAATTTTTTTAAAGTGAATGAGCACCTATATTGATAAATGAAAATGTGAACCTGGCACGACCCTGATAATAATAAAGTGGATATACCTAAAAATTAAGAAATGGAAAATTTAAAAATAATAATTAGAAAGTAAAAATTTATAATACAAAGTTAATAAATGAAACTTTTAAAATGTATAAACTAAAAAATGTTTAGTTTTAAACATTGAACTTTTGAAATTTAAAAAATAAAAATTTGAAAATCTAAATTGCAAAATAATAGGAGGTATGAATAATTAAGGTGGGCTCACATATTAGAAGTTTAAAATATGTTGCATCTCTGCAAATGTTGCGATTCTGGTTGCTGATAGCACTGCAATGCCAAGCCACTGCACCACTGACCCACTGACCTGCTCACCCATTGAACCCCTTCGGGCACTGAACTCACACTAACTGAACTTTAGGGGTGGGGTTTCCTTTTTATAAGGTCGTGACACCTGTTGGTCTGCAGCCGCCACAAACAATCCCCCCTCCCCCTCTTGCAATTAAGATGTAATTTAGAAAGTATTTCCTGGTTTTTCCGTGGCAGGAAACCCTGAGCTTTTTAGAACAAAAGAAGGAAAAGGTCAAAGGTCTTCGTAAAGATCATTAGCCAGGTGTGCGGTAGGGTCTTTTGTTTAGTGAGGTAGGGGAACCCCACGTGTCCAAAACAATGAAAGGGAACTCTTTATTGTAAACAGCGGGCTGATTATTGAAATTGATAGACAAAGAAGACATAGGGAGTATGGAGCGATCCTATTGGTTGAAACGGGTGACTCCTATAGACTAAGGGAGAAATTGATGGACTAACTATAGAGTCTCTTGTGGGTTGCCGGTAGTTAGTCAACCTACCTCCTTTGTCCATTGCAACCACCTGTTTCCACCAATAGGATACTTTCTTCATATTTTTCTTCTTTGTTTATAACTCTGTCGATCAATTTCAATAGGATTTGAAAATCCCTGTTCTGTTTCTTAGGCGGTCAAGAAAAATCGAGCATTTTTCGTGAAACTGATATGAAAACACGCGATTTCCCAGTATTTCACGAATCTTCTGGAAATGTCGCATATTTCTCGCGATATTGAGATTGAAGCTATTTTTCAGTTTCTAACAAGCGGAACTCACGTGAGCAACAGTGGCGTGGCGTGCTTTGCGATGTATCGAATGATCTGCCATTTAAACCTATGGAAAAGGATCGATAAATAGGGTGTTCGCAGCGAACACCTTAATAATCGATTCTTTACCATAGGTTTAAATGGCATAACAATCGATATATCGCAATTCACGCCACGCCACTGGTGAGCAACTATTCGAACTCCGGAGTAAGTATGTGCTATCACGTGGAATTGATGGAAAATCTTAGCTCAGCGCCTATCTCGAATCATGGACGTTATGCTCGCATCGATATGAAAATCGTGACTTTTCCGCGATATTGAGGTGAACATTTTGTTTTCTGAATCAAACGCTGGAAAATTTTTCGTATAAACCACGATTTCGAGGTGAAATACGCTTAAATCATCATAAAATGATTCTACGAAACAGCCGGAAAAATTGCGCATTTCCCATGATACCGTGATGGAAAGCGTTCTTAGGATTTAACGAGTCAGCAGGAAATATCGCGTATTTCTGGTGATATCGAGACGATACTTGCGTAATTTCTCCCTTTTTTACATGCGGAAAGTTCTGCGGCAGATTATTTATATTTTTACCGAAAAAAAAGCTACTTAAAAGCAGTATTCTGCCGTGCCAAGGAAAAACGCCGTATGAACATTCGAGAGTTGCCAAATTTCCCTTGATAAAATGTTTATTATTTAGGAAAGTTATGAATATTTTTCCTTGAAATTTTTAGGAACTTTAGGTCAAACTACGAACAAAATTCTCTGAAATTTAGGAAGAAAAATATTCATAAGTTTACCAAGGAATTCGTGTTTTACCAAAGACAATTTGGCAACACCTTAAGGTTGATACGGCGCTCTTCCTTAGCACGGCAGAATTATAGTCATTCTTAGACCGGCATCAAAGTGCATTAAAAAATGTTTTCACAATAAATTTGTGGTCTAGCCGACATAGTATTAACACTACTGGAAAATTGACTAATTTAAATTTTTTACGCGTGTAGTAACTGTTATTGTGCGTCTGAAAGATAAGTGACAAAATCCAGCACCAGGTGGAGAATAGAGTGCTCCAAAATTGGCAAACCCAGGGAACTTTAAAGTCACCTCTTTTTTTTCCTTTGAATGTCTTATTTGTGAAAATAGATAGTTTTAACCAAACTAAGCCTAACTGCATTTGGACTACATTTTTCCATCAGGTACTGAAATTCGCGGCTCAGTTTAGAAACAATATGTGTAACATTAGTTTCCTTATGCACATAAGAGTTTTAACGGACGGAACTGTAATTCCGCAGTGCAAAATGAAGTCCCATTCCCTCTTATGTTTTGAAGAAACATAATGATTTGAAAGTTCTTGTGAATAGTCCTTGTTTATGAAGAATGAACATTCACAATTTCAATCCTGAAGTGCCCAATTTTTTGTTGAAAAAATTTTCCTTTTGAGGAATGTAGGCAATTGTAATGCATTTAACACATTACAGTGGCACAGAGAGAAAAAATGAAGAGAGAAAAAATCTAAAAAAAAATTAGAAAGAGGGGGAGGCGGGCGAACTAAATCGGATGATTATCAGAAGAAAAGGGGGAAAACTATAGTAATACTGGAAGTAACAGAGAACAAAGCTGTAGAAAGATAGAAAGAGGAAATGTTCAATTACTATACATTACTTTTTTTGTTCACCTCGGAAAATGCTTAATAATGCTCTTTGAAGTTCATGTAAGCACGTAATTTTGCTTTCGAAAAGCTGTCATGATCCCTTTGTGCAAGGACAGCCTCTTCCGCACAAATCCTCACTAACAAGCGAGTTGCGAGCCTGCCTGAAAACGCCCGCATTTGTCAGCATAGGCAATTGGAGGTGTATGTGTTAATTGTGTTGCCTACCATGAACGGCTATTTTTATTCACAATCTGATAGTATTCCGTTGTGCACTCTGTGCATCAGCCAAGCTCCACTCGTAGTCATTCACATATTTAAACCGTCATTTCTGTTATCGTGTGTTTTTTTGCAAGTCGATCGCTGATTTTGTCCATTTGTAACCTGCCATGCAAAATTGAGATTTTTCCCAAACTCTTTTAGATTATTTTTGAAACCTCCACAGTTCGTTTCCTTACCGATGTGCTAGTATGCGATGCGTATGCTATGCTGCTGGAAGAACGCCGTATGATCCTTCATATCATCAATTGTCAGGGAATTTCACCAAAATGTATCAGGGAAATGTCAGAAAATTTCATTTTCTAAATTTTGTGGCAATTATGGATTTTTATGCAAGGTCGAGAAGTTTCTGGACCTCTGGATAAGGCGTGGATACATGCTCAAATTTCCGTCAATTTCCGATCAAAATTGTGACAAAAATGGCGGTCGGGTGATATCTAGATTGATGGGTAAAATGAATTAAAACAGCTTGTTGATTGCAATGAGCATGAAATCAGCACGGTTGTGTGGAAATCAGATAACGGATAAGACCCACAGTTCCATCATCTACGATCAAATTTTTGCAGGCTGCAAAAAATTGATGGTAGATGGTGCGCACTAGTCACCATTTGATCGGAAATTGATGGAAATTTCAGCGTGTGTTCAGGCCTTTAGAACGTTAGACTTCAAGTCCGTGACGTCACAGGTTAATGACGTACGAGACGGGAAGACGAGGTGTCGAAGCTTAGACGGTCGGGATGAAGAGGTGTGTCGGAAAACGGAAATGGAGCAGCGGCGGCGAGTCGGTCACGTTTCAGATGAAGCTGCCCGCTGCCCGTCCGGTCGCGTCGGGCCGGACGCCGCGGCGGAAATAAAAAGTGTTTTGGAAAGTGATTTCATTTTCTTATCAAAGTCCCGGCTCCCCGCGATCGCCAGGTTAATTTGTATCGCGGTCCCGGGTCCAGCATGCGCAGGGGGTTTCTCCCGGCTCCCCTATCCAACGGCAGCGGTGCCATGTCGCCTTTGGAAAAGTCTGAAGGTGCACTTTACGAACGGCCTGAACGAACTCTTTTTTGAAAATGGGAATGAAATGAAGGGGAAAAGTGCCATCTCTAGCAGGGTGGCAAGTACTTGGATTCCATTTTGCAGAAACGACGTATTTGCCACCAGAAATGTCGTCAGCTAAGTTGGTACTTGTTTACACTCTGTTTGCGAGCGATCGCAATCCAATCCTCAATCCCTATTGGACGACTGCATCGTGGTCACTTATAAACCGAATGTAAACAAGTGCCAACTTAGCTGACAACACCTCTAGTTGCCCCATAGAGATCGGTGCCTTTATAGAAAAGCCAAAGATAGCAGTTTTATTCTGCAATGTGTAGCCTAATTGAAAAGCTAGGGAAACCTGGAAAAGTCAGCCGATTTTACTTTATCATATGAAAGTCCACGAAAATATGGAAGATTTTGACACCAAATATGCAATTTTCTTTCTCGCTAAAATGTTTGCATGATTTTGGCCCTGTACGCACTGGCCCTGTCGCTTTTCACTGTTTAAGTTCGAATTTTGCTCTTTTCATATCTTGTGAAACATATTTTTATGTCCAAAATCCTTAAAGTGTCACGGGACTTCCAGTTAAATTTTTATGTAGAACCTCGAAAAGTCAGGGAAATTCCAGAAATTTTCTAGATTTACGTCCCTTCTCAAATACGTGTGTGCATTGTGGCTCTGATGGGGTCAGAAAGAGCCTTCCTACTTGGCATCACGTGGCAACGTACGGAGAATGTAATCGAATGCATGAGCAATATGAAAATCGGGAGAGCAACCGCGCAACAAGGAAACATGACAGTTGCATCGTGATCCTTTCATCGCTCTCATTAGTTGACCATCTGACCAGGTCGAGGAGCCAGGGCTAGTCGCCTAGCTGTGCGCGCCAAATTGTGCATCAGAAAATTCCGGCTTCGGTTGATCACATGGAATGAAATCCTCGCAACAATCTTTAATCGGAAAAAATCAAGAATATCTGGACCGCTTTAAGCAGAAAGGAATCAAGCCACATCAGCCATTGCCACGTGTAATTGGGCAATTTCATTTTTCACATGAAAACGGTTGTGCGGATTTTTTTTTTGCAAATTTTAGTGAATTTGCTTCATTGTACAAGGCAAATTCCTCCAAATTTTAAAAAAAAAATCCGCACAAACGTTCTCTTGTAAAATATTAAATTGCGCTGTAAAATTTTGCAATAGCTGATGTGTATTGGTTTCTTTTTGCTAAACGCGGTCCATCTATCTACATATATTGCACCAGGCAAAGAAAGGGAAGGCAAGGAAAGTGAAAAAAATTGGATCAAATTTTGCAATAAGGAACCACTATTTCTGGCCCTTTTAAGAAACAGCATACATGTCATTGGTTTCCCTGCGCAGATATGTGCTTTCATGGGAGAGCCAGAGAAAGTGGTTTCTTATTGCAAAATTTAATCCAATCGTCCAGAAGAGTCATCATTACTTTTAATCAACGGATTTAATTTGTTTTCTCTGAAGAACCCTCATGATTCTGTCAAAAATTATATTTTATAGTCTGTCGTTGGGCCACGGAAATTTTCGGCGATGCTAAACCCCACATTCCTGTTGAATGGACCAAATTTTCTTTTCTTTTTTTTATCCTTCTCGTTCTTTAAGAAAAGGTATTACCTTAGAAGACGACCGAGAATTTGGCGCTTAGTTTTTCTTACCTCGTTGTTTCATGAATACTGACTCCTCTAATTGTATAAGACGGTGGAAAAGTTACCGAATATCATAATCACGTTGTAGTCCGTTAGGTATGCGCATCAAAGATTTGACCGAAGAACATTTTGAAGTATCTTCAAAACTTCGTCGCCAAGGAACATCGGAGGTTGGAAGAACAGGGCCGTATTTACCTTCTTGCCGCCCATGGGCCGCCTGTATTTTGCCACCTCCTTCTCATTCGTTTTGAAACATCAATAAAAACCATCAAGTGAACGTGCCAGCGGGGGTGGGGTGCATAAGACGTGTTTACTGGTGTTGAACACATTTTTTGGGAAAGCCCTGTCAACACTACTAGCAAAAGTTCACGGAACTTTGCGCGTAAGTTAAGTTTCGTAAACCTATCTCTGTGTGGACAAGGCCTTCCATTCATAAGAAATGAACCAAAAAATTATGATGGAACAAACATAAATGTGGTTTAATGATTTTAACCTCCGCCGCCGCGTCGCGCAGACCGCACCGTGTTTGACGCAATGCGTGAAGTATTCACGCAGTCTTGTAGGCGCTATGCGTTTCACGCTGACCGCACTGTGTTTGGCGCAATGCGTGAAGTATTCATGGTTTCTTGTAGGCGCTATCCGTTTCACGCTGGCCGCAGTGACCGCACTGTGTTTGATGCAATGCGTGAAGTATTCGTGCAGTCTTGTAGGTGCTAATATGTGTTACATGCCGACCGCCACGCCGAGGGCTTCCCCTTTTCATCTCAAATCCTCGTCAACATTTGGACGTATTTCTGCCAAACGGAACTATGTGCATTAAGACATGAGCCCTGAGGCCAATATGAGTATATGCATAACAGGGCTCACGTCATAATGCACATAGTTCCGTTTGGCAGAAATACGTCCATTTCTCTCTCAGTCGCGCCGTTCCTGGCCAAATTGCGTGTTTGGTCTCTCTCTTAACTCGATTAATTAAAGTTGCTGTCTCTTGTATCACCGAAAGACGAAAAAATTAGAAATTACTATACTCTCAGGAAATGAGAGATTTTGTTTGTATTTTTTTCTAAATCCGATTTTGGCGCGTATACGTAGTATACCGCCTTTGCGATCGTTTCGAACCCTGCTCGATACAATAACCGAGTCCCTTAGTTCCTTACCGAAAAGTGACTACCGCGAACTTCTGAGATTTTCCAAAGCGTGTAAAAAGTTTATTTATCCGTCAATAATTATGATTTAAAGTTGTTTCTCATTCTGGGGCTCTCTAGTTTATGTGCAATGAATACCAAGAGTCTACGTTACTTGGTTTTCTTAAAAAAAGCCTAAGAGTACGACGCGCTGATTTAAAATATGCATATATAAGCAGAATCAAGCGAACTGATTCGAGGATGGCTGAGCAGGTCGGCACTCTCGGAATGAGAATTTAACTCCTCCGTTTTGTTCAAAACGTTGCTTTGACAGATCTCCAAACCTGTGTTATACTTTTCAAAAGTTGGTACCCGTGCTCTGATAGTGCTATTCATCTGACAACAATGTCAGTGTCAGCTGATAATAATATTTTTATCATATGAGGTTAATAAAAAGTTTTCAGTCAGTCTTTGACATCCTGAATAATTGTTTTGGTATTTATTTACTAATTTTACAGAATTATATTTTATTTCTTATTAAAACTAAGAAATACAGTGCAATCTGTGTAAGTGCAATCTGTGATGAGCCTCGAGACTCATTAGACCATTAGCTAAACGTGGCTCATACACGAATCCACTTAGCCCTCTCTTCCCCACGCTCCTGATCACTGCGTCGGCGTCTCGACGAACAATATAGCTAATGACGGTCGCCAAGCTAGGCCGGGATCCTCAGCCCCTCGCCCAATTACTTACGCTTCATTAACCATTTCACCGTCACGCTAGGATTCGCCCAATTTTCAAAAAAAATTGTTTCGCGAGTTTTTAGCAATTTTTTCCTTACTCTCCGTTGAAACACGAATTAAAAGAGGTCTCATTCATAAAAATCGACCAAATAGAAGAGAAGTTACAGTATTCGAAATCCGAAGAAATCAACAAAACTTCTCCAAACAAAAAATAAAATGAAGGGGGGAAAAAAGAAATGTATAAATTACAATTTAATATGATTGACCTCAGAATGTGACAAGCAATTCAATTATAAAAAGGAGAAAAAATTGAGTGAAATTACAAAAAATTAGCCTCTTGCAAGGGGCTTCCTTGTATGAGTTTTGACCTGAAGACAAGTAAATCCCGTTACATTATTAAAACGAAATTGACTCCATAGTTTAATGCCTTAGTTTCTTGAATACGATTATTTTAAGCTCTCGAAAATTTATACCAGCAATTTTACCCATGGGGTGATTTCCTGAGAGCTGATAATATCATGAATTTCTCATAGAGCCCTTCAAAAATGGCTTGCTTTTTGGGCAGCCGATTCGGCCATCAAACCGGGGTTTAAATGGAAGCTGATAATAACACAAAGCTCTGAGAAAAATTTTGAGATGAGTATAGGAACGGTTTGTAAATTACGAGGAGAGGCGGGCATTCTGTTCAGCATATCGATACATAAGTATTTTCACACGTAGAATTTAATTTTCACGTCAGGGAGTCGACATATTTTGATTTTTTCGATTTTATACGGAAAATGTATGGTTTTTCGGGATTGAAATTACTTACAATTGTTTCATGAAAAATGAATGCACCCAAAATGACGATAGCATTTTGACTTTCACATACGTGCACTCACTAAATCGATTGGTAAATTCAAAGAGTGGGTACATCGACCTGGTATATCAAGTTTCTGCAATTTTTCACGGCAAATCGGTAGATTTTCGGGATGTGGATTGCTTACTTTCAATTCATGAATGAATAAAGCATGGACATGGTTAAGCTTCTTTGCATGGAAAGACGTTTAAAATAAAAAAATCAAGACATATTTAATACAATTGCATTTATATCGAGTAAATCTCTTTTCAATAATATAACGGGATTTATAATACCGGTGATTTGGGTATTTTAGCCCCAAAATACCTTTAAATCGACTTTATCTTCTAGGATTTCGACAGAATTTTTCCTTTCTTCACTTAAATTTTTCCGTAGCACTTTTCTTCAAGAATCTGATAAGATTTTGCTTGAGGCAGATCAAAAAACTTAAATTTGTTCAAATAGCTTTCTAGATTCACAATACACGGTCTCGTCAAGGTGCGTCGTTGACCTTGCACTGTTGGATCGTGAATTCTCTTGTTGTGCTGCTTGCCTTTTTTGAAATCTCTGTAAATGAAAACTAAAGGGGTTGATATGTGCGAGTTAATGACGCGCCTTATCAACACATTGTGTTGGAGTTCACTGCTTGTTTTTCATACCTATACATTTAAAAAAAAAATTGCAAAATTTGCCGTCTCCTAGATTTGCCGCCATGGGCCGCGGCCCATGTGGCCACCCCCTTAATCCGGCCCTGTGGAAGAATAACAATTGCGGGAATGATTCGATACATTCTTCTGGAGTTACTTCCAAGTGTTTTTCGGTCGGATCTTGTGCACGAACATTTGTCGTACTTCTCCGTGATGCGATATTTGCAGGTTTTGGGAATAATGTCCTAAAATCCAGAAATTACTAATGTTACTGTCGAATCCATCTCCGAAGTATTTTAAATTCAGCTCAATTTTGGCCATTTGACAAGCTCGAACTCGCGCTCACATTAAACGGTTGTCAGGTGGTCAGCAAACATACGGATGAAAGAGAGTTTGTCGGATGTTTGATACCACTCCTCGATGGGTGAAATCAAACTTAGGGAATGATAGATAATAGGTCTCTGTTGTCGAAGGATGCTAAGTGACCAGTTCGGCCCATTCTGGTGGTGCGTGGGCGAGCACAACGAAGCTTTGAAAAGCCTCGCGAGGTTCGAGTCGTTGTCGTTCGTTCTTCGGTCCGTGGTCGGGACATACTGTCGACTGCCGTGCCATGTAAAAACGCCGTATGAACATTCTGTCGTCGCCAGATGGTTCTCAATTCTCATATAATTGAATTTTTTTTTTACCAAAGTTTCTTGTAGCAGCATTTCCGCCGCTGTAGAAGATCTGGGAAGTTATGTCGATCAAAAAAATTCAAGGAATGGAGAATTTACTCACAAAATTTTGTTTAATGAGCTGAGTTCACAGTACTTTTCATACTTTTTTTCTGACATGGGAAATTAGAGAAAAATTGATTTAAAAGCGAGAAAATGTGCTGCCTTATGACGTCATCTGGCGGTATTTCACCTTTAAACACGTGTATCTTAGCAAATTAGGTTATTTTGTCATATTTGCTCCAATGATTGTTCAATTTAGAAACCGTCGATATCCTCGTGCTTAGTTTTCCTAGCAGTATCATTTTAAAGTTGAAATTCACAAAATTTCCGATACCTGCAAATTCTTCATTTCCAGGAGATTTCACGAGTAGTGCGTCATCGTCTCAGCAACTTCAGCTAGCGCCTCAGCGCTAACAACTTCCGACCTGCCTTTTGCCTTTGCCTTTTTCCGTAAATTGAATCTATAGCAGTGGAAATTTCCTACAAAGTTTGAAAAGAATAGTCCAAGCAGAAGTTTTGCACGAAGACAAGGGAACATCAGGAAAAGGTTTGGAAAAATCAGAAAAAATCGGAGAAAGTCAGGGAACCCTGAAAACAAATTTTCTTGAGATATTATTTTGACTTGAGGCGCCATTTCTTGCCGACAAATTTTTGTTTTGTTTTTTTTTCTTTAGTTGAACAGGGTGTCTAGCATCAGGATTTTCCCGATTCTCTCAGGATTTGAGGTCAATCAGGATTTAATCCCGATTCCAGCAGGATTCGAGGAAAAATCGGTATTAAAATCAGGAGTTGGGAAAAGTCGGCTGTCCGATCGGATTTTTTTATACTTACGCAGAAATTTTAATTTCTCTCCGCAAAAAATCAGGATTTGATCAGGGTTTGGAAAAATTATGATTCTGGAAGTAGTCAAAATTCAGGAAAAATCAGGATTTCCCCAAATGGAAAAAACTAGACACCCTGTTAAAGAAACGCTGCTTTGCTATCGTTTTTTAACTCAGAGCAAAACGATGCTTTTTTAACTAAAAAAAAAACTCACTTAAAGTTAATGTCGCACGAATTTAACTAAAAAAAAAAAAAAAATTAAAAAAACGACGGTTCGAGTCAAAATAATATCGCAAGAATTTTTTTTTTCAGTGTACACGGAAGTTCTGGAGTCAAGAAAAAGCGACTGTATCAAGAAATGTCCCATTAACATATTCCCAGAATGTCAAAACTGACCACCGGGGGTCATTCTTCCCGATTCTACACTGGAAAAAAAACACATTGGATCTAGAGTCGCAACTCTTGAAAACTTTGACAAGAAAAAATACTCTTGATTCAATCAGATTTAAGCTTAGATCAAAAGGAAATCCGCTAAAATTAAGAGGCTGGGTTCTTGATGTAAGCTTAAATCTGATTGAATCAAGAGTATTTTTTCTTGTCGATGTTTTTAAGAGTCTGGACTCGAGATCCAATGCGTTTTTTTTTTTCCAGTGTACCACGTCCCATCACGATGACGCAGCGTCGGTCTCCAATTCAAATTCCCATCGAGTCGATCAAAGAACTGTGCAAACAAACGCAAATATGTTGAGAGCTTTCAAATCAAACTGGAAAGCGAAAAGCATCGGACTACACTTAACTCTGGCCCACGTTTCGAGGCGCAGGCCCAGGACCCTCGTGTGGGCTGAGAGCGGCCTCGCCAGCTCGCCCATCAAATCGATCACTTCTCACTGAAACTCCGGTTAATATGTCCCTTTTCCCGCCATAATCCCATCAATTTAACCTCAAACGCTAAACGATGGCCTCTTGGGTTGATAATGCCGACGTTTATGAATCTCGAGTCCGAATCGGAACCCGACAATCGTACTTGTGCGGTAATTCATTGCTTAATGATGTCGATTTTGATTCTGGTTCTTTTGGTGTCTTGTTGCCGAGTCTCTTAATTTAAAACTATCTGTGATAACATTACAGCTTTTAAAAGCTCTTGAAAAATCAAGAAAACCTGGGCCTCTTGGGTTGATAATGCCGACGTTTATGAATCTAGAGTCCAAATCGGAACCCGACAATCTTACTTGTGCGGTAATTCATTGCTGAATGATGTCGATTTTGATTTTGGTTCTTTTGGTGTCTTGTTGCCGAGTCTCTAAATTTAAAACTATCTGTGACAACATTACAGCTATTACAAGCTCGTGAAAAATCAAGAAAACCTGGGAAAGACTGAGAATTTTCCCACCCTTCTGAGTTGGGGAATCTAAAGGTGCCGAGCATTGAATCTTTTCTTCCAGCTAAAACTTCGCAACTTATAAATTTTAAGAGACGTAACGCTCCAAATTCTTAGTGAAAATTTTTTTAGGAGAAATCTTGTCACATAATTAACATTGAAAATTCAGAGAAAAATCAGGGTTTATGTTCAAAATCCCTATAAAAAGTCCGGGGGTTTTGAAATCCAAGAATTTTGTTTTAAGAACTTGAACTTGTTCACTGAAACATAACGTTGTGAAAATACATTAATGAATGAACAGATTAACGAATGGCCATTATCGGATATCAGATTATTGGGCTCGCAATAAAATAACATTAAAAAATATGAAGTAGTCGAAAGGAAAAATGCAAGTGCGTACATAAAATATGAATACACGCCTGCAGAATGCATAATACAAAAAAGGAATAAAATATGAACTCCCTCTAGAATCTTTAATTATACACCTTAAACATTGAAGAGCTTTCACAATTAGTGTACTCTTGCTACGTAAAATCAATTATTCGCCATTTTTGCAACGCAGCAAAAGTATATCTGAATGAAATTAATAACCGTCGCACATCAACAGTGCCATTTTATCGCCTTGTCAACTCCGCCGAAACCTTGTTGAAACAATCAAAGCGACGATTAAAAGGGCACGCCTCCAGGTGTGAAACATTCCATCCACGCCGAGCCCATCAAAAACTACACAACCGATAGTGCTGGAGCTTAATTCGCTTCGTCCTCCGCAGCCGGTTGTGTCGATTGATTCCAAATATTCTTTTCACACCTGTGTAACATGGAGTTGACTTTGCACATATAGAGTGTGAAATTCAAATTTGACTATTTTGGTCATGCTCTGAAATCAATCTAAAAATGTAAGAGTGTTTCGGCGAACCTTTCATTACTTCCAAGAGAGAACATACAACGCAGCGTTTTATTTTGACTACATTTTGTAATTAGGAACTACAATTTTTAGCTCATCGATAGAAACACCTACCTGCATAGGGAAACTTATGGCACGTATGCTATTTCCAACATGAGCCAGAAATTGTAGTTCCCAATTGCGAAACGCAGCCCATTTTCTCTTCTTTTAAAACTGGACTACATTTTGCGATTCGGAAGTGCAATCTCTGGCTCAGTTTAAAAAACAATCAGAAACAGTAAATGGTGTGGACCCAGCACCATTTCTCCACCTTGTTTAAAAACGACGTAGGTACCATTAATTTCCCTTTTAACTTAAAAGTTTTCACGAATGAGCCAGGAATTGTAGTCCCTAATTTCAAGATGAGGTCCAGTTCATTATCCCTTTTACTCGATTGAATAAATTTTCCATTAGCCTTATTTTTTTTCCATATGCTCATACTGTACAATAATATTGAATTATCTGTTTTGTTTCAGGTAAGGGATCAGTTTGATGTACCGTTTCTCACATGCTGAAGCATCTACAAATACGGTAACCTAATGTCCAATTCGGAGAGGCACTTGCTCCTTTCTGCTTACATATATATATTCGAAAGTGTTGACTGATAGGGAAAGTTTGTCATATTAGGTGCATGCCAGGGGGTTTGCCATTACAGGCACTAATGCAATGGAAAGCTTGCATCTCAAACTACGAATTTCGGGGATTCATAGATTTGAAACAATATTCCTCAGTAATAACTCCAGGAAACGCAGCAGGAACTGCAGGGAACTGTGGGTAATTATCAGTTAGCGGTTCTGTTCTGAATCGATTCGCACGCCTGATGCTGCTCTTGAATTTTCGCTTCGTCATCGCCGACCCGACTCCCAGCAAATAAAAAAAACAAGAGGCAAATCTCGAGGTGTTGTAATCCCCCCATTTCAGGGTTGCCATGTATTCAATTTCATAATTTAGGTCCTGTGAGGATTTGACGAGAAGAAGTGGTTCCGTATGCACAGATACTAAGGCTCGTATTCACAGTTGTTCCTTAATCAGTAAGGCCTTTTTAAGCCATGAGAATGGCATTGGTTGAGGAAGCCTTAAGATGTAGGAACGACCATGAATTCGACTCTAAGTATCATTTGGGACAACGTGCCATTATGACCACTCTAAATGTAAAAATATTCCCTCTAGAGATCAACACAGAGGAATGTTGATACTTTGTGTTGGTGGTAGCAAAATAAGGCAGGAAGCTTGTGACTGTACAAAATTAATCTCTGCAATAATTCACGTAGCCAGAAGAAGAATACGTTTTTAAAATCCATCACATCTCCGTTTAAACCATCAAGTACGCGTAATACAACTTTTTTTAAGTCCCTCTCTAAGATTGGTTCACCGTTAAATTTCGAAGCGTAAAAGTCTGTGCCGGAGTTTATACAGCGCCGAAAACTCCCGAGTGATATGAATGTTACGTGAAATTAAACATAAAATGCGTATAATACTTCGCAAAAAGAGTAGAGTGATAGTGTAAGTCATTTCGCAAGGAGAATAGATTCGGTTTTGCATTCATATCACTCGGGGGTTGTGGGTGTTATATAGACTCTGGCATAGAATTCCACTTCTTAAATTTCAACAATGTTTTATTACGGTTATATGAATTTCCCTCGAATCTTCTTGGCAAATCTATCTCAATTTCATTCCAATAATTCGAATGAATAGTTTTTAAATGAATGGAAGAAATTTCTATATAAAAGAAATTCCAATTGATATAAGAGGAATTAGTTTCCAGGAAATTTTCCTTGGAACCCTCTTTTGACTCAGATGGAAATTGTTTTACAATAAGAGTTCACAAGAAAATGAGGGGCTTGGAGGACAATTTTTACAACAATATATTTTAAGATTAGTTTTAGTTGAAATCATGAATAAGTCAATTTTTTTAAAAACTGAATTTAACCTTCTCGTGTTCAGATTCTCTAAAATAATTTATCGTGAAATAATTCGATGAACAATGCAAAGTTTGGCAACTCAGGCGGATTTTGATAAGGTGGAAAAGAGTGCGGAAAGAGAAGGGAGTTGATTGTACGGTAATTTGCAGAACTTGGGGCCCTGGAACGGTAATATTCGTCGCTGAAACGGACGAATGGCCCCGCGTTTCCATCGAGCTCTAACGACCAGATCTGCGATCCGCGCCCCCGTCACCCTTCTTCCATTCTCTACAGTTATGTCACTTAAATACTTTGATCCGTGTCTCCTATCCTCTCAACCGAAACTTTTTCTAAATCTCCCGAGATTTCAATCGTGGCAGCGTCGTAGCGCTGTGAAATATTTACGTTTTATGCTAGTCAGTTAAATAGCTTATTGCGGGAAATGCCCAACTTTGGAAAACACAATGCGAAAAAACTAGAAAAACTTGGATTTAGCCGAATTCGATGAATAGGAACTGTTTTTTGTTCATGTTATTCAGTGCCCGAAAAAAACCCTCTAGTCGAAAATATGAAACTTTTCGATACTTTAATTAGACCAAATTTTGCAATTAGGCACTACAATTTCTGACTCAGCAGCGAAAACCCGTATGTGCCTAGAGAAACTAATGATACGTATGTTGTTTTCAAACTGATCCAGGAATTGAAGTTTCCAATCGAAAAATGTTGTCCAATTGAGAGTATTGCGTGAACAGTTTTGAACATAGGCATTGGGCAATTTTCAAAACCAACAAGAATTCGTGACTACTTTTGCAATGTGGAATTACAAAAATAAAAAAAAAAATAAAGATGTGTATGACCCCTAAAACAAGTTTTCTGTATTAAAACGAAGCTTTCGTTTTATCCAAGTCGGGCAGTTTTTGAAGCAAGATATTCATCCTTCAGATCTACTGTCTTTATAGTCCTTCGCGTAGGGTTGGACTATTTACTCCTTAACAACTTCAGAGCAGCTAAATAGCCTTAAAACGAGGAGTTGGGGAATTTCACCCTAAATTTATGACCTCCACGATCATCGTTCAGGTGTCAGCGATACGTTTGAAGTCGAGACCCTAGCGCTTTCGCGAAGTGTTTTACACCGAAGGGGGGCCTTGCGAATCGCTTCAAAGAAGGTAAGGATAATTACGGGCAATATGTTATCATTTCCTGCCGGGGTTCTCGTCCAAATAGCCGGCGAAATCACGTTTGGCAAGCGCTCGCTCCGTCCAAGCCCCGAAGACAGTTTTATTTTCGTAGCGCGCTTTTCAAAGTCACCATGCGATGACCTCAAGCAGAATGCCCGTTGTCAAGATCACACCCGATCCCCTTGCCTCCCCTCCACACCCCCTCTCCTTATGGTAGTGGCCATTCAGAGCTCGGTCAGTGCGAAGTTGTAAACAGGGTTCCATTCATCCGCGCAGTATTCGCTGAAATTCACACGCCTTGTAGGTAGTGATTGCCGTGCCACGATTGCGATTTCACACCTTCATTTGGACCGAGTCTATCATAAAGGAATCAACCCACATAAATTTAAAACTGAGAAAATGAGGTTTAAAGTTTTACTTCTCCATAAGACTCAATGTAGAAAATAAACTTTAACCCTTTTTTTTCATAGACTTATTTCTTTTTTCGACTTTGGGTTTTTGGCAGAAGAAAACATACGACTAGTGGAACTCAAAAACGTGCTTAACTCAAGTTTTTCAAAAATGTGGGTCGGTCGCTTCCTGATAAAGTCGGTCCATTTATGACTGAAGATATAGGCAGGGTTCCCAGCGGTTTAGGGGACCTGTAAAATTGGGCATCATGATGATGTTAAGTTGTGTCATAAAATGTTAGTTGAACCAAAATCCGGTTTCTGTGTCCGAAACCTTCGGCTACACAGTTAAAAATTTCCGTGCTAAGTGCTACTCTGTGTTGCTTTTTCGTGTGTCAGATCAACACAAAGGGCTTGGTTGCTCAGCTCACTCTTGTGTCAAATCGACCCTACTCTGAGACATCGGGACATGAAGAAAGTGTCTTGCGGAACTTATGTACTCTTAATTTCCTTCCCGTACACAGAGGTTGAGACTTGCGAATGGCTTCCGCATTAGACTGCCTCGATGCGACCCAGGTTTAAGCCTGGCGGCTGGCGTCACCTTTTTAACGAGGTCGCAGATTTACAACACAAAAATCTGGCCTCCACAACCCAAATATTTGATCGATTTGACACAGAGAAAGCTGAGACCAAAAAATTCTAACAAAAACTTGTTAGTTACTTTGTGTTTCACCTCCTATATTAACACAAAATTTTGGTCACTTTTTCTTATCGTGTACCTGAACCAAAAAACTTTAGTGTTCAATATGAACCAAAATTCTTTTCTCCGTGTACCTCTGGGTTTACGCTGGAGTTACTTCGTGTTTCACCTCCCATATTAACACAAAATTTTGGTTACTTTTTCTTACTGTGTACCTGCACCAAAAAACTTTAGTGCTCAATATGAACCAAACTTCTTTTCTCCGTATACCTCTGGGTTTACGCTGGAGTTGCTTCGTTTGATCATCCAGCCAGGAATTTCAAAGCACAAAGGTGTTCTTTCTCGTCACTCAATTCGAAATAGCTGTAGCTGGATCCAACCCGAACACCTCTTCTCGATTCGTCCTCCACTCATCTCACCTGGACCCATTCATACCCGCGCATGAAGCGCTCGGCGCGCTCGCTGGCTCGTCAAAGCCGTCCAACTCTGAAAGAGAGCTCTTGAAAGCGCCTCGTTATCCCATTACGAGCCTGTTAGCGCGTTGTGTAACAGACATCGAATCCAAACACTGCGGTCGGTTCTTTAGCGCTGGGCGGGCCCCACCCGGGACCAATTTACGCAGAGGACTCCCCCGAGATTAGTCGGATTGAGCCGGGGGGAAACGATTAAAAAGTAGTTCATCTCCGGGAAGAATCGAAAGGGGCGGAGTCCCCCCGCTGTGTGTCTGTAGGTCAGGGTGAGCCGCTTTATCTCCGAATCCGTCGCTCGATCGATCCATCGGTGAGATATCGATTGGGGCTGCCCCCGCTATCTGATCGGACTGAGCCCATTGCAAAATGCGGAGTTAATCCCCGCGATTTGTAGCCTCGAATGAAAACGACGGATGTGTGCCGTAATAACGGTGATTTTATGTCGTTTTTGTAATGGATTGTTGGATTTCGGGTGTGGCTGCAGTTCGGTAGCGTGCAAGGTGTGCGTGATGCATTGACCTGCTCACGTGATCGTACGTTACTTATGTCAAGTGATCTGTGTCAGTTTGGAGAGGTTAGACCTCAGTGTGGGTGGTGGGTGGTGTCGGTGGGTGTACCCGGTTTTTTTTTTTTTTTTTTTTTTTTTTTTTTTTTTTATGAAGGGACTCCGCGGCAATGGGGCATGCCATGATGGACTGGAAGACTGGAAGTATGTTAGGTCCTTTTTCTTTTTTGCCGGTGTGAATGAAATTTTTCTTCGGATTTTCTATTTTTACACGTTCTTGTCACTTGTTGCATTGTGAGGATCAATGTACACGGAGAAAAAAACCCTGTGCGAGAGGGACCCGAAGCTTAGGTCATGTGGATCTCTGAAGTTTTCAGATTGAGCATCTGAACACTTTAGGTCTAGCTGTCAAGGTTCAGATCACACATCTGAAACTTCAGAACTTCATCTGAAGTACATCGGTTTTCACATCCGAAAATCTTCGGTTCTCATATCCGAAAAACTTCGGTTCTCACATCCTAAGTTCTTCAGATGCAAGAACTGAAGTTTCAGATGTGTGATCCGAACCTCGACAGCTAGACATAAAGTGTTTAGATGCGCAAACTGAAAACTTCAGAGATCCATACGACCTAAACTTCGGGTCCCACGCACGAGGTTTTTTTCTCCGTGTACAACCATGAATTGTATGCGAGAATACCTAGAAAAGCGGAAAATTGGGAACATGTAAGTTCATCTTTCTACGAATTGGACTTCATTTTGCAATTAGGAACTACAATTTCTGGCTCATTTTAGAAACACCATATATGTCATTAGTTTCCCTGTGTTTTTATTCGTGAGCCACAAATTGTAGTTCCTTATTTCAAAATGCAGTCCAGTTGGTCTGTTGACAGAGTCGAGAGATTATCAGTAGCTTGGAAGAAAATTTGTTTTCAGAATTTTAGGAAAGTCTAGTAAAAACCAAGAAATTTTTTTTAAAAAAAAAAACATAACTATTTTTTTTGAAAGATAAAATAACTGCCTTCTCGATGATACGGTTCTCATATCTCTTTCATACATGAAAATTCACGGAATACATTGGAGACAGTTTGCCGAGCGTAATTACTGGAAGTTATAGCTGCGTTCTTGATTAATCCCAGACCTGCACGAAGGACTACGTAACGATCATCGATGATGAGTCGTAGATCACGAACGAGCATGTCGTTTGAAGTCATGTTTTTTTTTACATTTTTCGCTCAGTAAATGAGAGCATTATCATTTACGGGGGATCACAAATCCCCAGGTGGCAAGAGCTTTGCAATGAGCTGCGCTCAGAAATCACGGAGTTCGTTGCGGGAACACGCCGAATGACGTCACCAACGGCGAATCCCGACCACAACTCAGCGGCGATGAACGTCGGCGAAATAAGAGACGGGTCGCACCGTCCATCATAGGGAGATCCATCGCTCACCGCTTCCCGGAGTTTGCACCTCGCTGCGGCGTTCGGAAGATGAGCCAAGTGCGGAACTAGCCGACTGACCGACCGGACGACCACCGCCGCTTGTTTTTCACTCTCGGACCCACTTTCTAACAGGCGCCAGAGGCATGGCTTCGTGCCGGCATCCGACATGATCTAATTTTTTCTGCCGATCGATGTAAGGCATGGACTGTGGATTCCGAGGAGTCGAGGTGCAAGATTTCCCGGGCTGCAGACAGGTGGCATGAAACGTAAGAAAGAAATAAAAGGTATTAGAAATTTCAGTGAAATATTTCATGAAATTTCACGCGGCTGTGAAATATTCCATATTTTTCAGGGGCTTTCAGAGGCAAATGGAAGAAAGTCGCAATTTTTACACTTTGCGAAACATGAAAAGGAACCGGTATTTTTTATACCTTTCATAAATCTCTGAAATTTCATGGAAGATTTCACGTGAAATTTCAAGATTTTATTTTTCGTGAAATTTTGCCAACCTGGCTGCAGGACGACAAGATTTTTTTACATGAGCTGCAGAATTTCCCAACCTCGTTCCAAAGCGTCATTAGGTGTTGCTGAGACAATGCAACTGTCTCCTTCAAGTCACAATTTTCACGCATAACAAGAGACTGTCTCTATCCCAGCGCATCCCATTTTATGGAAGCCACGAGATTCGCCTTCAACTGAGAAGATAGGCAAAAGCGGCCTCCCAGGAGCAGCAATAGTTGTATTCACAATTTTCACGCATAACAAGAGACTGTCTCTATCCCAGCGCATCCCATTTTATGGAAGCCACGAGATTCGCCTTCAACTGAGAAGATAGGCAAAAGCGGCCTCCCAGGAGCAGCAATAGTTGTATTCACAATTTTCACGCGTAACAAGAGCCTGCCTCTATCGCTGCGTATCCTGCCTTCTGGAAGCCAGGAGATTCGCCTTCAATTGGGAACATAGGCAAAAGCGGTCTCCTAGGAGCTGTAATAGTAATAGTTGTATTCACAAATTTCACGAATAACAAACAAGACGCCCAGAAAGAATTCAAAATCCTCTCGCAAGGATTAACCGACCGCGTTCAGTAGATACGATCCACGCTGCATCAGCTATTATTTTTAATAGGTCAATTTAATTTTTCAAAATAGAACGCTTTTGCGAATTCCACTTAGATATTCAGATAGAATATGCAGAAAATTCATTGAAATTTGCACAAAAATTCGCATGCACAACCGTTTTCATGTGGAAAAAAGTAAATCGCCCAATTACGTTTTAAAATAGCTGATGTGGCTTGGTTTCTTTCTGCTTAAAGTTATCCAAATAATATCTCTTTTAAACCTCTCTTGCAACAGCTTTTACCGCGTTACGTTCCCATCTTGTCGCAGTTTTTCCCAAAGAGATAAGCCAGTTAGTTGGGCAACAGAGCGGAGCGACTGATCTAGCTCACTCGAGGCTGCCGACAGGGGGAGGACATGACTTATGAGTTATGAGTAGGAATGAAATCGAAATTGAATATTAACAGCCCGCAACTTCGCTTTTTTCATATATCCTCCGCGCTCACCTTTGCTTTCGGTGGATAGCCCTCATACCGACACCCCCTCTCCCCCGCCCCCCTCCAAATCGCAGCCCAGAGCACTTCGCACCGAGATCAGTTTCGATAATCGGACGTCCTGCTGTTCCCCTATCTTTACCGCGTCATGCTCTTCAGTGGGTGTGAACATCGGTTGCGTTGTTTTCACTTTTACCGATTGATTCCGTTTGGTATGTTACATGGTGAGGTCTCTACGAAGCAGCAGCTTTATTTCTGAGACTCTGCTCATTTCTAATTCCTCTCTGGAATGTTTTCGCTGAAAAGTTAAGATGAATGTAGATCTAAAGTTTAGAACTAATTATCGCTATAGTGATGATTTCACGTCTAAATTTTACGATTCAGCAACCATTTACGTCTTGGAGCACATTTAAGTTGTCTTTCCACAAAAAAGTTTTCTAAGAGCGTTTTCTGTTGGTGATAAAAATACCTTTTCCCTGAATTAAGTTTTCACGAAAAGTTCCCTGTGCTGAAGCTTCGGCCTCCGAAACCTACAGAATTTGATGGTTATTTTCTGAACTTTGGAGATGGGCTTGGACCAAAACTAATGAAAATTGGTTACCATCCCAAAGTTTAGATCTTAGTTCATCCATGAAATAAAAATACTGAAATCTCACGTTAAATTGGGATTCTAGGGGGTCTTAGAGCTTTCAGCGCTTAAAATTATCGAGGCGGCCTTCCATCAGTATTGGTCCATAAAGGCAGCCTAATTCCGGCAAAACCATTATGCTCCCAAAAAGAGGGGACTTATAGCTCTCATTGTGAGAGCACTTTTTTGATTAATACAAACTTTCTTGCGGAAAAATCCATATTTCAACCCATAGAAAACGCCCTTCACTCGTGCAGTTTGACGGTCTAACCTTGGGACTAGCCGACAGAGAAAACCTGTATTTCGGATAGCAAGTCCCGGGTAAAAGTGCGCCCGAAGAACTTTCTGCCCTCCCGGAGATCGGAGATGTGCAACGGATAATCTGCCATACTACGGAAGAACGCCGTATGAACCTTTGCCAGTTGCCAAATTTACTTTGATTAATTACGAATCCTCAGGAAAACTCGTGAACATTATACATTCAATATTCCAGAGAATTTTCTTCGTAATGAGATCTAAATTATCCGAAAATAACAGGAGAAAATATTCATGAATCTCCTCAAAAACGCATGTATCATACGCGGAAATTTGGCAACTCTCGGATGGTCATACGGCGTTTTTCCTCAGAACGGCAGTAATCGAAGACGAAGACTCGCGAAAGGACGATTCCATACGGCGAAAGCAATTAACTTATCGAACTTGCACGCACGCGCGGGCCGCGGCCGGTGCGAAGATGCGTCGCCGCGTAAAGCGCTTAATTTAATTATCCTTCAGGTTTCCGTTTGACGTTTCTGTTAACCCGGCGACCGCGGGGCGCGACACGGCGACACCTCGCCCTCGCCCTCGCGAAACGCCGTTGCCGCGACGCCAGCGCCATCTACCGTGATTTCCCGGCGAAATCGTCGCGTTGCGGAAATCCGGCGTCGCGGGGATAAAGAGCCGTCACCGCCACGTAACCGGCGCCTCCGACACCAATTTGTTAGCAGTCAAATCTCCCGGAGCACTTTCTCGCCGGGACTTGGGATCGTAGTTTTACTTTCTTCCGAACAATGAGAGGCCTCGCGCCGAGGAACGTAGGGAATCGGAGGATTTAGTGGCTAAGTTTTCGGGATGCGTTAATGGAGGTTTAGCATGCCGCAGGGATTTGTAATTTAAGTACTCTTTCTTATGTCAATTTTGCGAGAAGCACGATGGTGCCACGGGTGTTCGCTGAAGTGGATACCCAAGTTCAAGAAGAGTTGTTAAAGTTGAGGCCGTAGTGGAAGAAATCGTCTACCATATGCTGAGCTAAACAGCTTTCTCTCTTAGGAGGTGTTAGTATGGTTTACATCGTGATTAAGGGAGGCCAAAGGAGATTCTTAACTTATAGCATCATAGAAAGGACGATTTCTGCCAACCTCGATTACGATTGGATACAATGGACCACTAGACAAGGTACGAATTTAAGCATTCTAATACATGTTTCCGAACCAGAATTTCACGCGAAACACGATTTGCGCAACGAAAATTACTGAAATCAACTCCTAAGGAAGATATTAACGTTTTTATTTCACATTGGTTATGAGGAATTTGAAAGGCCCGCTCACAAGAAACTCAAAACTCTACGTGAGTCAAATCGCCCACTACAACGGTTTCAGCGAGCCTCTCAATCGAGCAAACGTTCATTTCCCACCATGTGTTGTTCAAACTATAAGCAATTTGCTATAACTAAGCCAAAGCGTCAAGATTGAGGTTGCCAGATTTTTATATCGCAGAGACTGTCATGATAACGTTTAGCGCGTGATGTGAATCACGTAGAGCATTGTGTTTTCATGAGCGGGTGGTTTGAATTCACGCATTAAGAATCATTAAATATCTTCGTAAGGAGTTAATTTCGGTAATTTTCGTTGTGCGCATCGTGTTTTACGTGAAATTTCGGTTAAGAAACCTGTATCAGAATGCTGAAATTCGTACCTTGTCTAGTGGTCCATTAAATACATAATTAGAACTACAACACACACATACATAAACACTACATAATTACATAATTTAGAACCATATTCATTCTGACATGAGCCCTGATCCATAAGATTACATATACATTACACGGCTCATGCCACATTGGATATAATTCCTTTTGATTTAAATACGTCCAGTTCAGTAGTATAACTTTGGTAATGGGCCCTTTCAAAGGATTACGATTATTTGTCACTGCAAAAAGTACAAAATCGGGAAGAAAATTTTGTTAAGTTTTTTGAAATTTTAAGGGTGGTCCGCAGGGCCGGATTAAGGGGGTGGCCACATGGATCGCGGCCCATGGCGGCAAATCTTAGGGGCGGCAAAAATTTGCAATTCTTTAAAGTGTAGGTATTAAAAAAAATCGTATTTATAAAAACAAAATTACAAACGAAAAAAGGCGAAAAAATCTCTCATTTCCTGAGAGTATAGTAATTTCTAATTTTGTCGTCTCTTAGTGATACAAGAGACAGCACCCTCAATAAGTCGAGTTACGAGAGAAACCAAATACGCAATTTGACTTGGAGAGAAATGCTAACGAGAACTAGAGATGAAAAGGAGAAGCCCTCGGCGCGGCGCGGCGATCGGCTTGTAATACATATTATCGGCCACAAGACTGCACGAATATTTCACGCGTTGCATCAAACACAGTGCGGTCATTGCGGTTAGCGTGAAACGGATAGCGCCTACAAGAATGCATGAATACTGCACGCATTGCGCCAAACACAGTGCGGTCAGCGTGAAACGCATAGCGCCTACAAGACTGCGTGAATACTTCACGCGTTGCGTCCAACACAGTGCGTTCAGCAGCGGTCGGCGTGAAACGCACAGCGCCTACATGACTGTCGGAATACTTTACGCATTGCGCCAAATACGGTGCGGTCTGCGCGGCGCGGCGCGGCAGCGGAAGTTAAAATCATTGATCCACATTTAAGTTTGTTCTTTCATAATTTTGTCGTTCATTTCTAATGAATGGAAGGCCTTGTCCAAACAGAGATAGGTTTACGGAACTAAACTTTCGCGCAAAGTTCCGTGAACTTTTGCTAGTATTGTTGACAGGGCTTTCCCAAAAAATGTGTTCAACACGAGTAAATGCGTCTTATGCACCTCTCCCCCGCTGGCACGTTCATTTGATGGTTTTTATATTATTATGGTTTGATAGTTTCAAAACGAATGAGAAGGGGGCGGCAAAATATAGGCGGCCCATAGGCGGCAAGTAGGTGAATTCGGCCCTGGTGGTCCGCGCCTACCTTGAATTTTGTCAAAATCGTAGCAATTTTTCTTCCATTTTTCGTATTTTTTGCTGAGGCAAATCATTGTGATTCCTTTCAAGCACCCATTTGTAAAGTTACAATGGTGAATTTTACTAAGATGGCAACAAAAAGTTGTCTCTTTTGTGACCCTATGTCAGGGATCTGTCCAGATCAGATTTCATTCATCTTATTTCATTGAATCTTATGAAATGAAAGAAGCTGTTTGACAGTAGTAAAGGAGTCAGGGTCTCGATTATTTTCAACCACAAAATAAAGTAATTTTTCCCGGGAGAATGATAATGATAGAGAAAAGTTTTGCCATTCTCATTTTGTCCTAAATAACTGTTCAAACTGCAGATGTTGACAAAATTCAACCACGAAGAAGAAAAAAAACGAAAAATTCAAAATACTATTGAACTCTTCTTAGAGATAATGACATTAATCTATTTAATAACAAATAATCGCAAGCGAGGCCACTCCCATAGCTGAGCGTCTGACACCGATCAAACCTTGTATTTCCTTCCCGGACAAAAGAGGTAATAGGAGGTGCTTAATGAAAAACATCGGGCACAAACAGTCTGACAGATGTTTTTAGTACCTCTCGAGGCATTTACTCCTTCTTCGCGTCACGTTTGGCGAATGTAAGCTGACCTTGATCCCCATCTCGGACATTGGAGGAGTGTGCGAAATTGTTTCAGTGTGGGTTTATGACGAGGATGATGCGGAGGTGGACTAGCGTTATTTCGAACGAGACAGAGGTTTCGCCGTGCAGATCTTTCCGTATCGGGGCTGTGAGGTTTAGTGCTTTTCGAATACCCGTCTTGCCATATTGATCGGGAGGTGTCAAAAATGGGCCCTCGCGAAAATCGGAAGATGAGCTTTCCGATTTTAGAAAAAATGGAAATCATGGCGTGAAGTTTCTCCTTGCCAATCATATTGACTGCAGGCTCGTTCGTTGGTCACTCAAACTTCGTCAAGTTTCTGTCGGAAAAGTTTCAATTTTCGGAAGGGCTGTTCCGTAATTGTGAAATTTTTTAGACCTCTAATTGAACTATACATGTAGCTCTATTATCAGGAAAGTCGTAAAATACTCCAATTTTTTATTTGAAATTTTGTTGGCCAATTTACTCACAACCAGGCTACCATAGTATCCGGAACATCATAATTTTTTCATATGACGCTTGAATATCACTTCATTTTTGTCAATTTGTAACTATTCAATTTTCTTTTTGCCCAATCTCTTTACGGTTTGGGAGATCGGAACAGCGATTCGCCTTAATTAGAAAGATAAACGTGTAAAAAAGAAAACTCCGTAACTGACAAAAAATTACCTACAGAGCAAACATTCTTTAAACCATCCTATGTTTTCTTCAGTATTTATTTTAATTTTGCCATAAGTTCACCATAAGTGAGCCAGAGTAGTTTATCATATTGCAATTATTCATGTGGTCCACATGGATTACATTTTAGAATAAGGATTCACTATCTCTGACACTTCTATAAAAGCACCTTTCTATTTAGGGAAATCAATGGCATCTATGCTGTTTATAAAATACGGCAGAAATAGTGGCTCCTTACTGCAAAATGTGGTCCATATAATCCTTCGTATGGATGCATTTAAGATTATAGACCATTCATTCTATTTATTTTTCTTATGGAATTGTTAGATTTGTAACCCTAGGTCGCAAGCCTACTTGCAGCTCACTTGGATTACATTTTGCAATAAGGAACCACTATTTCTGGCCCATTTTAGAAACAACATATATGCCGTTGGTTTCCCTGTGCAGAAGGGTGCTTTTATAGAGGAGCCAGAGATAGTGGTCCCTTATTGCAAAATGTAATCCACTTAATCATGATGTAAACCATACGAAACTTTCTGTAGAAAAGATCAGTCAGAAAAGTAACCATGGTTAAGCTCCTAATCTCCTCTCACTCTCTAAAGTACGGTGAAATTGGAAAAATGTGTACTTTGGACGTTGCCATTGTAACAAGTTAAAAATCCGCTATCTGGAATAAATCCGTGATTATCCAACGAAACCTGGCAACACGTGCAACAAACGCGATGTCACCTACGCTTCCTTCCTCAGTCCCATAGCGAGATGGGACTGCCGCATAGCATCGGCCCAGGCACGTGCTTTTACAGCTTTCCAATCGATTCTTTTACCGTCTTAATAGGCTGTCTCCGTTTACACTGACCGTTTGTCCGATCGGCGAGGTCGCGATTTTTGACCCTGCGATTTTTGCGACGCGCTTGCGTTTGCGTGAGTCCGTTCGCGTGAGTGCCTTCCGGTCGCCGCGTTGGATCGGGTCCTGAGAGTCCTGACCATCGGTCCGGTCCGCGTACGCATCCCTTGAATAATGAGCCATTCAGAGTTATTATCGTGGCTCCTCTAAAATAAAAGTTTACCTGTATTTCCTCATGAGTCCCGGAAAGTGCGGAGTTATATGAGCAACAGGGCTCACGTGGAAATAGAGATACGCCCCTACGTCAGGGGAGCGACATTATAAGGACCGGGGTAAGAAGAAAGGGACAGTAAGTTACATCAGCCGTAGCCAAATTTTATTGAGTTATTTATTTTTATTTAATACAGGAGAACTAAACGGTTGTGACGTTGCTTTCGAAAATTTCAGGGAATATACTTCACTGGAAAAAAAACCACATTGGATCTAGAGTCCAAACTCTTGAAAACATTGACAAGAAAAAATACTCTTGATTCAATCAGATTTAAGCTTAAATCAAAAGGAAATCCGCTCAAATTAAGAGGATTGGTTCTTGATTTAAGCTTAAATCTGATTGAATCAAGAGTATTTTTTCTTGTCGATGTTTTTAAGAGTCTGGACTCTAGATCCAATGTGTTTTTTTCTCAGTGTTCACGTCTCAAAGAAAATTCCTTAACATTTTTTGAAAGAATCTGTACCACCGTTTTCCATAAGGAATTTGAAAGGAAAATGGTTGGTTGTAGCACAGAGCGAGTGAATGTTACAGGATTCTCGCATGGATTACATTTTGTAACAAGTATCCAGTATTTCTGGCTTATTTTACAAACAACAAATATGCCACTGATTTGCCTATGCAGGAATGTTCTTGTATAGAAGGGCCAGGTATAGTTGTTACTGGTTATTTATATTGTAAAATATAGTCCAATGTGTGTAATGCAAGAGGTAAAATATACCGTCATTAGACACGTATTAAGATTTGGCGAAAAAATGTCAAAGTTTGAGACATAATTCTTTCCCAGGATAAAATTACAGTGTTCAATTAATTCCTTGTATCGAAGTATGAAGAGGCGACATCTGGTGCCTTCCTTTTATTACCGTGTCAGACAAAGTTCAACCTGGAAATAGATCTTAAATCGAAAGCAATTTCCTCGGTGATTAGACCCGCTCATATTTACCAACGATAGCGTGCTTTATTTAAAGCTCTCAAGAGAAAAAACACGCAGCAATGGACCACTAGACAAGGTACGAATTTAAGCAATCTGATACATGTTTCTTAATCAGAATTTCACGTAAAACACGATTCTTACAACGAAAATTACTGAAACCAACTCCTAACAAAGATATTAATGTTTTTATTTCACATTGGCTACAAGGAATTTGAACTGCCCGCTCACAAGAAACTCAGAGCTCTACGCGAGTCAAATCGCGCACTACAACGGTTTCAGCAAGCCTCTCAATCGAGCAATGTTCATTTTCCACCATGTGTTGTCCAAACTATAAGCTATTTGCTACAGCTGAGCCAAAGCGTCAAGATTGAGGTTGCCAGATTTTTCCACGCAGAGACTGTCATGATAACGTTTAGAGCGCGATGTGAATCACGTAGAGCATTGAGTTTTAATGAGCAGGTGGTTTGAATTCACACATCAAGAATCATCAAATATCTTAGTAAGGAGTTAATTTCGGTAATTTTCTATGTGCGCATCGTGTTCTACGTGAAATTTTAGTTGAGAAACATGTATCAGAATGCTGAAATTCGTACTTTGTCTAGTGGTCCATTAGCATTTTATGTCCGATTCGGACTCCGTAATAAAAGACAAACTTTGAAAACGATCTCTTGCTTCTCTTTAGACACGTTCGACCTCTCGCACGAGGATCTACCGGCGGGCACACTCCTCTCACAGCCAATAGACGAACCGAATGAAGACCCGATGACACAGTTACATGCGAATACATCTTGTCTTTAGAAACTTAATCCTCATTTTCGGCACACTTGATATTACCCGACTCCGGCCGGATATTCAATTTTTCCCTGATTCCTTAATTTAATTAACACTTTCGAAAACGGGCAGCTCCGCTTCCTAAAGCGATGATCTCGCAGATTCAATCGACCAGAAGTGGGCTCCCGGGTAAAATCAACATAAACCTGTTCTTCCGATACGATGTGCGCGTGTTGAATGGGAGGCTCGGGCTCTAAGCGGATTTGCCTCGTAATTCATTGCCGAGGCTAATATAACTCCTGATACTGAAAAGGAAGGCAAATAGAGGAGCCAACACTTTCGAGTTGCACCTTTGGCTAAAAGAATGGTGACACGGTGACGGCCAGTGTTTGATGAATCGCGGTTATGTCCACGAAGAATGAGTTGTAAATTTCGATAGGTGAATTTTTCCAAATTTGGAACACAACTCTCGCACTCTCAAGGCGTTTTTTGAATCTATTGACAATTTGGACTTACTAACACAACGGAAAATCAAAGTCTTGACGATGTTGAGCGTTTTGCGTATTTCTTTCTATGAAGATTAAAATGACGACTAAAACACTGAAGTTCGTCGACTAGTACAAGAAGACGAGAAGCGTTGTATTGGTGTGAATGAGAGGATCCCCTCAGAATACAAGTCGACGTGTAATTCTTACTGCTACATAATGCTCATTCCTCATATTTCTTCTCAAAATTTTCATTTGTTTCTATTTTAATAATCATATCAATAGGTATAAAGCTAAGTATAAGCTGAATCAAGATTTTTTCATTCTCATTTTTTTTTCCTCTTGTGAGTTCACCGAATCTAACAACACATCTATCCATTATGTCTGTCTCATTTTAAAAACAACATACATGTGTATTTCGTGTCCTTGAATTCCCGAATGGGACTTAATTTTACAAAGATGAGGAGCCACTATTTCTAATTCCAAATAGAACTAGGTATTTGCCATCATTTTTCCCATGCAGACAGATACCTAAACGAATGAGCCAGAAATAATGGCACCATATTTCAAAATGAAGCCAAATTATCCTGCCAATGCCATAATAACGAAGCAACCCAACGTCAGCGCCAACCAGCATTCGTATCCCGAGGGACGCTCATCGCAATTTTTGCACCTTAAACTTGGCGGGTGAAAAAAGTGAAAGAGCAATAAAATTGGAAGCGACGGAGTGTGGCGTCGCGTCGAGGCCAAAGTAAACGTGTCCCAAGTCGCACAATGGAACAAGTCAATTGAAGAAGTCTGACAAAATTTGGAAACTTTAAAAGCTCGTCACTCCATTATTACGAAACGTCGAGGTCTTAAAAGTGGTCCCATTGGTTCTCTCGTCAAATTCACTTTGAAACGCAACCCTGAAACATTAAAATTTGACGAAATAAACATCTATATTTGAAGTTTTAGTAAAAAAAATTAATGACCGACTTCTCTCATTGACTCGGTCCACCGTGCGTCGGTGCTGCAATGAGGCTTGTAGCAATTATCGGCAAAACATAAATCAGTCGCCCGAAAATCGAACGTCAGTAAAAAAAATCGTGACATTTACTCGCGAGCGGGTTCTTGCGTTTTTTTCGCCAGGTTCGTTATGTACCGACGGCGTTTTCGCGTTTCTCCGGAAACCCCGGCTCGAACCGTGTTTTATGCACGGGATCTCACGCTGTTCGGTTATTAAAATTTGCGCGGTGATAATAGACGTCTCCATCAAGTTGGTGTTGATGTTGACGCAACGCGACTTTGAAGGGAGATTTGAAATGAATGAAACGTGAAACTAACCGCCTGGGAAGTGGCGAAGAAAGTGTCAGCTTGGGGTTACATGAAAGTTGCCAATTTTGGTTCGGGGGTTTTCAAATATTAGCTCAGGAAAAATTTTGAGGCAAATCCAAGTGAGGTTCATTACGAAGGTTAAAACTTGAATAAAAAGAATGACAGGTTGAACTTTCGATGTCTGAAAAAATCGGAAAATGCGTATCTCAATTGCAACGTTCAAAGAATCTGAGATTATGGTTCTCTTTCTTTAAGGAGAGCTAATCCAAAATTTTCCTTGCTCTTTTTTCCATTTTTTAGGAAGGGTAAAAAAATTCATAGAAGATTTTATCGGAAACATACATACATACATAAAGTCGCTTTTATAGCGCCGCCTCGCGCTCTGCGACGCCCAATCGCCATTGCCTCCTATCCTCCCAGAGATCATCAGGCAATTGGCACCTTCTGATCTCCTCCTCCACCCCTTGTCACCAACCTTTCACAGGACGTCCACGCCGTCGCCTTCCGGGAGGAACCCAATCGAAGACCTGCTTGGGCAAAACTATCTTCTTTCTTCTAATCTTCTATCTATCTCCTTTCTTCTATCTTCTTCTAACTTTTTATCGGAAACTATTGGTTAGTTTTTCTTTGTGAAAATAAAACCTTAACGAGGACTTACAACGTCGCAATCTAGAGTACATATTTTCCGCTTTGTCCAGTGCTTTGGCTATGGCGGTATTTCATGCTGATTTAATCTCACAATCAGCCAAGGTATATCATTACTCTTCCCAGTTTTTTAATAGAGCTTATATTAAAACTTGATAGATTCTACTGGATTAATGATGAATGTATTTTTCAATTTTCCCTTATTGAATAGAGAACCCATATGGAATCAAAGGTTTTGGCGGAACTTTTAAAAAGTGGACTGTACTCCTAACTTAGGGTTAAATGTAACATGCGAATTTTTCGTGGAAAATGCCAGGAATAAAATCTCTTAATAGTTCTGAAAACATGGTAAAGTGAGGGAACACCTCCCCAAAGTTTCACCCTCCTAACGTATGCTGAGAACCCTGTAAAATTATTGATGCATAAAACTTTTTTCATCGGCCATGGTTTCAACGTCGAAACCTCTAATCTTCAACCAGCCGTCCCGCAAAATGTGGCAAACGCGGGTTATGAGTGAATTATTGCGAGTCGTGTAATAGTTCAGCATCAAAATCTGAGTACTCGCAGTTTTTTCATGGCGAAAGGGCAGAATACTTGTCAGCGCGAACTCGGTACGTTATCTCGGGCTAGGTCATTAAAGTGTCTTCCTAGCCCGTCCGATCGCCGTTCCGGGTTCCCGAGTGCGGGCTGTGCTTTATTTTCGGGAAGCGCGGGATTTATCACCTCGGTTCATTATGGTTTCGAAAGGGACGTACGATCAGCTACGTTTCCACCAATTAAAGCCCGAGTGCAGCGTGCGATATCGATCCAATCAGTCTTCGCAGATGATGTCTCGGTTACGTATAGAAAATATCGCCCGTAATAAGCTGATGAAACTTCAATTTCGATTCATCTTGATTTTGAAGTGATGTTAGCGTCGCTTCTCCGGTCGGCCGGTCACGCAATCGGGAAAAATTGCTATACATTTGCTGTACTAAGTGTGGTTTTTTCGCAATCAACTCATACTCGTCTGCTTAGCTGGTTCGCGTGGTTTTATGACTATTATCATGTTTTTTGGTCGCTTACCGCTAGTTACTCGACACGAATACGTGAATACACGACGAGAAACGGACTAGGTGCCCCTTCATCTTGATAGATATGCAATCTGAGCTATTTGAAGTTAATATAGTTGTATCATACTTTTTGGTGGATCAGTGTACGTTTCCATAGTTTAAATGCCGTAGAAAATGCGCATGGACAACTCTTTCAACTCGGTAGCTTGCAATTTGAGCTACTTAACATATATTCATCATTATATTATAGCTTATATTTTATATTTAAATATACTTTACCTGTTTTAAACTCAAGAAAATTAGATGAGAGATCAGTTCACAGAATCACTTGTAAAATAGTTACTTGAGGCTGTAATCTTAGGAACTAATCCACATAAGGACTAGCCTACTGACATTGAATGCATTATAAAGCACTGAGGATTCGATCCCATTGTAAACATGCAAAGAAGTAAATAGTAAATACGTAGAGTAGTAATTAAGAGAAAACCCGAGTCCAGAAAAGGGAATATTTCAGTAGACTTACGTCGACTGTGCTCGCCTCTCTCACCCACTTTAAATCAGAATTATGATCGTTAATCATAGCAGGTTCGCCCCCTTTTATTACACACTCTCAAATAATTGCCCATACTTAACGTGATTATTACTGCACCGAAAAATAAAAATCACAGGTCCTCAACATCACTTCATTGCGGGTGCCATTGTTTTAACGAGAACAAGGGTCATTGTGCGCAAATTCTCTCCAACTCGCTCCTACGCTTGCAAACTGCCGCGAATTTTACTCGCGCACCCACTAAACCCCCTTCCTTCTCCTGGGTGAAGAAGTGAGAGCCTCGAATGGCAGGTAATTAGTTTCCATAAGTCGAATCGAGTGAAAATTCTCAACGGATTGATGTACCCACGCAATCGATTATAAAATGCGATCTATCGAACTATGATTTCATTCAATCACATGTGAAGTATCGAAATCGATGGTTCGGCGAAGGTGTCGGAGGAGGTTTTTACGATCCGCCCGTAGAGTGTTTTTTTTTTTTTTTTTTCCATCGGCGTAGCGAAATTAATTATGTTCGCTTTCCCTGCATCAGTTGTTTTAACCCCCCACCACCACCTGGGCTTCGCAGTGCGCTCGCATAGTGCACCGGCTTATCCGGTTCTCGGACCCGGGTGGTGGAGTAGATTCGCCGGTGGGTGCGTTTGTGCCTAGATCCTTTCATTGTACCTAATGCCAGGAAGAAATATACTCGGCTCCAAGCGTAACTCATGCAAAACCTGTGTCAATTAGTTTTTTCAATTGTTTGAAAATTTGTGATTTAGAGTCTACGTATGGGAATTGTTTTCTTGCGGCGATGTTCAATGGAATAGTACCTCGGACGCTGGAGCTAAAAAGCCTCGCCTGAAGGGGTCGGAGAGTCTTGTATCCTGCAATGGGCTGATTATTAAAATTTGACAGACAAAGCTTTAGACGAAGGAGACGAAGAGAAAATGGAGGGGTCCTATTTGTGGAAGCGGATGGCTGAAATTGAAGCAACCCTTTGAGAAACCCTTTAATTCGTCCATCATTTTCCTCCTAGGTCTATAACAACCACCTGTTTTGACCGATTGGATCACTCCAAATTTCATTTGTCCATTTCCTTCGTTATTGCTGTCTCTATCAATTTCAATTATCAGCCTGCAATTCGGCAAACGTAGGAATTACCTCGATAAGTTTTAAGCTTCTCTGGGAGGTCTCCAAGACCAACGTTAACAAACTCGATCAAGACGAATGTGTATTCCTGAGGGAAAAATATATGATACTCGCAGAAAAATTAATTCTCAGGAAGAATATCCATCAAAGTTTGTTCCGAACTTTCTTCAAGAACAAGAAATTTGATAATATCAATCACGTCTAGAGGTCTGTCACCGTCTCTTTTATTTACCTCGGTCGGAGGGGCCACCATGAAAACCTGAAACCCGTCAACCAATGAGAAAGCGGCAACTCTCCTCCGTAATTAAAGGTTTAAGATGACAGTACTCTCCTTACATAGACAGTCCACGCAGATCTCGTCAGAAATAAGTGCTGCCCAAAGACATAAAGACGGAGGGCTAAAAGCAAAAAATGAAGCTTCTTTTCAACCACCTCTACTATTGGCTAGAGGATTGGCGGCGAAATCGGGACAAGTTTGAAATTCAAATGTAGGGCGGGAACTAAATAAAATTGCGGAAACAAAGTATTCTAGGTTGATTTTTGCCCAAATTCACTTACCCACTCATATATTTTTAACTTTAGGTTAGTTTTGGTCCGTCGTCGACCGATTCATTTCATTTGGGAGTAACGGTCATCTAGCACTGTAACGGCCTGTTTGAACCTGCAGAACCACCATGAGCAGAAGAAAAACTAACTTTATCTGAGATCACTGCCTGTTACTGAGCAAAAGTAGGTGTACTATATTAAGACGCAGACCGAACTTTCTTAATATAATCGTTTTAGGCATTTAAAACGAGTTTAGAAGAAGAAATAAGGAAAAATCAAGAGGACAAGTTCAAATCAAATTTCCGTTTGCCGCCATGGATTCCCGCGCTCATTTACACACTCACACAAGCACCCAGCGCCAAACCAGGCTTCACTTTTTTCCCGTGCTTTTAGATACGAGCACTCCGTCTTTATGTCTTTGGTGCTGCCTGTGCGCAGCGAGTGAAGTAGGTGTTGAGTTTTCATTTGAGTCATTTCATTTCATTTCATTTCACGCGCTGCGGCTGCACAAGACTCAATCCGCCTAAATGCTCACGCTGCGCGTCGGCTGGTACCCGGGTCGTAATTTCTCCAGCCCTCGACCTACGGTCCCCCTCTCGGGATACCCCCATGGTGTCGAGCCTCCCATCCGCCCCCCTCCTATTTGTCATATTTAATTTATCGGATTTGCAGTTAACACTCGGACGCTTCCCGCATGCGGCAGGTTGTGAATCAACGCCTCCGCGCTGCCAAATTTGTCCTCAGCACTATCGAATGTGCACCCAAGTCCCAAGTCAGGCATATAAGTTGTGCTGTCGTGGTACTGGAGAGAGCAGGAACGCCCAAATTTTCGAAACCGAGTTTTTTCAAAATTTAACTATTCGACTGTGGAAGAACCGATTGACTTTGCAAACAATGAAAACTGGTCTTATTTTTCTTTAATGAAAACCGAGAGTTATAAGAAATCAGCAAGTGCGTGCAGGTTGACGTCATTTATTTTGATAAATCGTCGCTTTTCTGACGTAAGGTCGTATCTTGATTTCCACATAAGCCGCGGTAAGCATAGTGCCGTACAGTAAACAGAGCTCACGTAGAAATTGAGATACGTTCTTGCTTTGGAGGGGCGAAGAAAAAAGCACTAAGTGAACCTAAGCCTGTCGATTAGCTGCATTTATTGCTTTCTTTGGTAGAATGGTACCGCTCTCTGCCTATTTCTACCCTTAAAATTTGTTTATTGTTGCTCGCCTCAAACACAATCATGCAGTGAATAGCAAGGCTTGCCTTACATTATATGGACGTATTTCTGCCAAACGGAACTATGTGCATTTTGACGTGAGCCCTGTTATGCATATATTCTTATGAGTCTCAGGGCTCTTGTCTTAATGCACATAGCTCCGTTTGGCAGAAATACGTCCATATGAGTAAGACCCTTTTTACTTAGTCATAGTCGGAGGAAAAATTCGTCGATATTTAATCACCCGACAGGCAACTAAACTAACTCCGTGACAAAGCGTAGAGTATCACAAAAATTGAAGGCGCCTCAAGCCGAGTTCGTGATGTTCTACTGTGACTTCCGGAAGATAGCCGTAATCACATTCTGAGATGAGCCTTGAGACACACAAGTGCATTCCTGAATGATAAGTTTCGGCTTTCTTCGCCATCACAATAATATTGAAGGCTATTACTCATCGAACTTTATACAAATGACATGTAAACCGCTTGCTAATTGCCAGCGATCGCCACTTCAAAAATAAAAGAAGAGCCAATACGCTGTGATACATACTTTTTTATAACATTAGTGGGTTACATTACATTGCCGAGGCCTTTCGGTTCGAATAACTTATCACTTTGTCTATCAATTTCAAAAATGACTCCGCAGCGAGAGATCTCTGAAACATTCTGTTTGTATCGTTGTGCGTCCAACTGGCCCATTGAATCTGTGGCTAAACGGCGCGTGCAATTATCCGGAGAAGGAGACAAACGAAGTCGTCCCGGTCATCTGCTTCAATTTACATCGGGCCCCCCCTCATTTTCCCGGGGGGGGGGGGGCAGGGGGTGGGGATTAGTCGGGAACCCGGGTGCGGGATGGTCGGGAACCCGGGTGCGGGATGGTCGGAATCCGGAGCGCCCGGCTCGTGTGTCCGATCCCTCCGTCCCGTCGCCGCGGGCGCCCCGCTCTCGCTTTCGTTTTCAAGTGCAGATGCTGTATTGCAGGGACCCGCGCCAACTTTTGGTTTTTTCCGCCGTTTTCTGGAATGTCGCCGCCGCCGCGCGACTGCGGTCGCCGTTCACCAGTCGAGTCGCCTCCCTGGCTCTAATTACCGCACGCACCCAATCCCACAGGGTTGTCGGCTCGACCTACGTCGACTCGAGATGAGAACGTAACTTTTTACGGATTGAAAATTGATTTAAAATTCGAAGTGCAAGTATTTAGTCGCAGGGAATTTTAAGAGTTGATGTCTCATTTCGTTGTCTGAAATTTAAGGAATTTTAAGAATCATTGTCTCGTTTCAAATTGCACACGTGGATGCATGTATCATTGTGTCGCGGGCAATCTGCAATTATCAGAAATTTGTAAGTGGAGTGCAGTGCAGGTTATCACGTGTTTGCGCGTCATAAATTGCAATAATACGCATGCAGCGGTATAACAAAGGCTTCATTGGCAAATAACTCCGGCCTGTTGCGCCTTCGAATCCGGTGATACTCTCCGCTTTGCCGTGCAGTTAGTTTAGATGCCTATCCGAACCAAACCCAACTGAGGTTTACTCACTGATTTTATACGCGCATTCGTGAGTGTATGTACTATCTGGCACTTTGTATTAAAGAAGAAATAGATGGCTGTTTATATTCCAAGCATAATAATCAGCGATTTTGATCTTATTGCTGTACCTACTTCTGCATCTTAAAGATGCAGATCTTTACATGTTTTATGCAACACAAAATAGATCGCAACTTGACAAATCATGAAGAACCATGCGTTTTGGAATTGTGTATTTCAAAACTCCTTTTGATTTAACAATGCACAAGCGGTCTGATTATTGACATTGATCGACAAAGAAGATAGAGGGAAAATGGAGTAATCCTGTTTGTGGAAACGGGTTGTTACCATAGTCTAAGGGGAAACCGGTGGACGAACTGTAGGGTCTCCAGTGGGTTGCCATTATTTAGTCTAAAAATGATCTCTTTTGACTATTTCAACCACCCGTTCCCACCAATAGGATCGCTTCATCATTTCTCTGGGTCTATAACTTTGGATATTGTCTCACACTGCAAAGTTCCTTTCCGTATCTCTGCTAAATCATAATATGCCCAGTTCACAGCGTTTGCAAAGCACACGCTCGTTTCGTGTCGATTCTATGCCGTCACAAAGTTTTAACCAGGAAACTTACCCGTTTGAATACCATGTTTGAGAACATTCTGCGCTAAATTTCTGCGCAAGCTGGCAAATCGTGGAACTTCGCTGCGTGTTGTGAGTTAAGCGACAGCGGCGCATCCAGGAGCGCGAGGTGTCCGAAGTCGAAAGCTCGGCTCGGATGGGTCCGAAAATAGCCGACACGGAGTCGGACGGACGCAGACGCGAGCTTGTGTCTCACCGCTCGCCCGAGCTCGGCGCTCTTGAGGCGTGGAATTCGGCACTACGCTGGCTCCTCGCTCGCCGGCGGCTATTTCGGGCGGACGACACCGACTCTGACTCTGGCCGACATGGGATTCGGGGCCCGGCGGCAAGTTCCGAGTCGGGCCGTTCCCGATCCCCGATTCCGAGAGGGCCCGCGCCTTTTTTAACCCATTTCCACGCCCGGCCTCCACCCGAGCTCCTGACCCCCTTCGGAACGCCCGCCAGGCGCCCAATGCTCCAGTCGATACGCAATGGGATCGGGTGGAATGGATCAGTGGCGCTTGTCGAAAATTATTCTATTCATGATCACCGGCTGTAAACAGGGATGCAAGAAGTTTCAAAACGCCGACTGTCTCTTGTTGTCCAGCGTTTTTGCCTTGAGGAAAAAAATTACGCTCTTGAAGTTGTAGAATGTCTAATTCCATGGCGGAGTGTGCAATTTGCCCCTCGTTTTCAGTTTCCGGTGATCTGAAAAACCTGGAAAGTCAGGAAATAGACAACATTAGAATCAGGAAAACCAAAGTAGCCAGAGTAGTGTTCTGTTCTGCCTTCACTGGGCGCCATGCGCCAAATGCGCCTAAAAATCTGGCCTTGGCACCTAAAAATTGGAGGAGCTGGGCCATCGTGGCGCCTAAAAATCTTGACAGATTGAACTCGCATGGCATGTTTTTTTAGAACATCCTATAGCGTTTGGCCTGATATACACTGCAACTCCGCATTCACGCCTTCCACAAAAATTTCACTCGCCATGGCCCGTATGCAAACATTTAATTTGGCTCCTAAAAAATAGAAGATCGCTCCTAACAATTGGGCTTTCTGGCCATCTCCTTAAGTTTTAGGGGGAAGGCAGAACACTGAGCCAGAGGTTAGTCGAGAAATCTGAAATGAAGGATATTATAAAAATCATGTTTTTCAAAATAATGAGCGAATAATTAATTTGAGAGCTATTTGTCTCGAAAATTATCCCTCGTCTCAAAGTTTGTCTCACGCTCGCCTCATTCCGTGGGCTCAAGTTTTTCTCCACACCTAAACCTGAATCATTACCATTGTTATAATCACTCCCCGAAGTCTCCTCTATTTTTGTCACAATCACATCGGCACCCTCATATTTTTCAACATTGTCTTCTCATGTATCTTGTCGATAACACAACACCTTGGTATTCATTTTTGTGTCTCTTTTGTTTCAGGTAAGATAATATTCAGTACTAGATGCCGTAGTAGGCCTACCGAAATCTCTTAAGCAGTAAGTTGCCCTGTATGAACTTTTTCTAAGTGCACGCAGCATCATAATATTTTTAAAAATTAAATTTATATACCTAGATCAAATCTTTCATTCCAAAACTATTATAACTATTAATTTGATCCTTCAGTACCAATCGTATTCACCAAATTTTTGCGTTCAATAACCTAATTGCCAATCGCAACTAACTCCACTCCACAAACACAATCACCATCGCCAACCGAATTATAGTTTTATGCACATACTTCCAACCTAGCATTTTCCCCATGTTTTCGCGGTCCTGGCCGTTCGGCCATCTCTGTATTTTCGCGATATTTTCAGCCGCGGTGGCCCTCATGCGGTCTGTGACGGACACGCGATTGTTTTTGTTTATTTTGGTTGTGTGCAGGAGCGGTGCACGGCTTTGATTCGCGTGAGTTGAATGAAACGGTCGCTGAGATCCCCCCTCCCCCCTCTCCGGGGCGCAACCTCGTGTCGGAAGATGGAGTCATGCAGGGGGAGTTTATTGGGGCTTTGCCATGTTTACGTTGATTCATAACTTTTTTCTTTTGTTCCCCATTTTGAAAATATTCGCTCGTGTGGGTCTCATTTTGGGATCCGTCGAATAACTACGGTGAATTATCTCTTATCATCTCCAAATCTCGTTTTTAATCCCCAAAGAAAAAAAGAAAAAAAGTGTCTCTTGGACACATTTTTTGGACAATGGGAACGTAACTCCACTCCAAAGCGGCAAAATCGACTGATGCAATTCAATTTTTTTACTGCAATGCGCCTGTGTATTTTTTGTACACAAATTGTCTGATTCTTACATCAGATTTGAAGAAAAATCGGTGAAATTTTCCGTTAGAAATACCTAAGATTCTCCATGCTAAGATTAAAATTTGCGCGGGAAGCTTTCGCAACAATGAAATTTAGTTACCTTTTTTCGTGGGAGAAGCAACGTTTTTAAACTTGATGTCGAAAAATACTCCATATATCCATTTGAAACCTCGTTATTTTATCAAACTGATAAGCGTTTGATGGGCTTGATGGGATTTTGATGGGAACTGATAATGGGCGTTTGCCCTGAGGAATAATTTATCATCACAAAAACTGTACAAATGCTTTGTTTAGTAAAGAAGTGGGTGCAAGAACCTAGGTACGGGCGAATGATCCTGTTGATTGCTTTAATTATCCGAACAGATTGATCCGTTTCCTTTGCTTCTTTTTTGAACGGCAATGAATGTTCACGAATAGGTAATCAGGCTTGTTCATCTGGAAACGAGATTGCCTGCAATAAATTAATTAACTCTGTAGGGACCCAAATAAAAATTTCGTACAACTTGAATATTAAACAAGCGAGGAAATTAGAGGAGATTGGCCTCAAGTAATGACTGGTAATTTTTTGAAACTCAAAAATATACACAGAATAATGAACACACCCCTTAGATTTCTTTGAACGCTCTTTTTATCCTTTGCCACTCACCAATGCAAGTTAAAATGTGAATTAATTAAATGGATTCTTTAATCCCACTTAATTATTGCTGTGTTTAAGCATCAGTAATTGGTGGAATAACTCGATAATTTTGGAAACTGAACAAGTAAAGTGACACAAGGACAAGACGGTTGACATTTCTACAAAACAAGTATTTGAATAAGGGGAAGCATGTAGCTTCTTGTACATACTTTGTGTATTGAAACTCTCTCAGAATAAGATCTAGGATCGTGTTCATAGCCGTCCCTTACACCTTAAGGCTTTCTTAAGTCATATGAATCAAAATGGTCAAAAAGGTCGTCTAGTTTCAAAAACGATTATGAATAATATGACTTCACAAAAATTGAAATGAAGAAAAGGTACAAATTGCGATAAAGCTGGCAAAATTACCCAATCATACAACTGCAAAACACTTATCTAATGTTCAGTGACATTACGTACACAAGTTGTGTTTTTGTCAAAAAAATAAGTCCTCCTTCAATAGATGTTAGTGCAAAGACGTTAAACCACGTGATACCACTATTTCGACTCTTGAGTGACTGAAATTGCATAGCTTCTGAATTGAAGGATAATTGAGTTCTCTCACTTGTTGGAATAATATCGCGCTGAAACACCAAACCACTTGATACAACTATTTCAACTCCTGAGTGACCGAAATTGCATAGCCTCTGAATTGAAGGATAACTGAGTTTTCGCACTCGTTACAATAATATCGCGCTGATTGTGGGGCGCTAAATCACGGGATACAACTTAATCAACTCCTGAGTGACTGAAATTGCATAGCTTCTAAATTGAAGGATAACTAAGTTTTTGCACTTGTCACAATAATGATTTATATCGAGCTAATTTTGGGACGCTAAATTTCGCGATACAACTAAATCAACTCCTGAGTGACTGAAATTGCATAGCTTCTGAATTGAAGGATAACTGAGTTTTCGCACTTGTTACAATAATATCGAGCTAATTTTGGGACGCTAAATTACGCGATACAACTAAATCAACTCCCGAGTGACTGAAATTGCATAGCTTCTGAATTGAAGGATAACTGATTTTTTCATTTGTTAAAAAATTATCGCGCTGAGACACTGAAGCACCCGATTCAACTGTTTCGACCTCTGAGTGGCTCAAAGTACATAACCATGTGCAAACATGCGGTATGAAATAGCCTCTGAATTGAGACAGGGTGTGTGTGTAGCATCAGGATTTTCCCGATTCTATCAGGATTTGAGGTGAATCAGGATTTAATCCCGATCTCATCAGGATTTGAGGAAAAATCTGTCGTAAAACCAGGATTTGAGAAAAGTCGGTTGTCCGATCGGATTTTTTATGCTTTCGCATACGCTTATGCAGAAATTTTAATTTTTCTCAGCTAAAAATCAGGATTTGGAAAAATTATGAAATCAGGAGTTAGTAGTCTAAAATTAGGAAAAATCAGAATTTCGTCAGGATTCCCCAAAATGAAAAGCAAACTAGACACCCTGTAAAAGAAAACTGGGGTTTTCCCCTAAAATTGCATTTCTATTCTACAGATCCCCAGTAGAGATGGCAACCGCGAGACAACCGGGGTCCGGTGTTCGGTGTGGCGCGACGCGACGGTCGTCCGCGCTCGCAGTCTGTGAGTCGAAGCCAGTCCCGCTGGTCGCGTCTCGTGTGTGTTTAGTTCTCCTCCGTCTCGCCGTGTTTTTACGATCGGTTTGTTGTGCCTTTTCCGTCCTTCTTTTATTTTTTAACCCCCCCCCTTTTTTTTCAAAAATAAAAGAAAAAAATTCCCTTTACCCCAAAAATTTCTCAAGATATTGTGCCGGTGTGAATTTGTTTCGGCGAATGTGATTGTTTTTGGTGAAATTACACTTCTCCTCGGAACCGGCTGATATTGAGTCGGTCGAAAATTTCCGGATCTGTGTTTTTGTGTTTTGCGTTAAGTGGTGGCTCCCATATCGAAGGATACGAATTTAATTCCGGAATATCAAAATCTTTTACGCTTTCTCTATTTTGGTGGCAACTTCATCGTTCTGTCTAGCAAAATTGGCAGTTGTGTTTGTTAATTTTATTTATTGCTGATACTTCGCACAAAGTTAACTTTGATTTTGTTTCTATACATTTAGCCTTCCTCCGCTCCATTTATTTTCATCACTATTTTACATTTTTTCCAAATTACTGTTAAAAATTATAAATATTTAAATATTTCGATTATTCGAAATTGAAATATTTTAATATTTTCACATTATTTACCGTCATTTGAACCCTTTCGCCATATAATTTTTGCATCGATTGTAATGGAAATAAATCTCAGTCCGTAACCATTGCCGCGGTCCTAAGAAAAGGGGTAGGAATAACGGGCCAAAATCTGCCCTCTCCCGGAATTCCAAGACAAGATTTTTCAATATTTTGCACTTTTGGACGTGTATAGTGCAGAAATATTTTGGTTTCGACGAAACCATAATTTTAGCTCCCGTGTGTTTTTAGGTTACGGTGTATGTATCACAGAAACACACATTTTTCTGTAAAATATACGTCATCACTGCGAAACATCGAAAAATCTCGAGATCCCGAGGGAGGGCCGATTATGGCCCTTATTGCTACCTCGTTCTCTGGGGACAAACGTGCAATTTTTGTGAAGTTTTGAGTATTTTTCGAAGGAAATACACTTTTTTCTCTCTCTTTTTTTTAATTTGTCGATTTCCATTTTTTTCTCATTTAAATATCGTATTACCAACCATACGACGGGGCAAGTTTTTGGCGAGGGCCGGTTAACACGACACTTTTCTGAGAAATCTCAACTGCCCGTGGCCATAATTGCACTCGCGCCCGGTGGAACAAAGCCGGTCCTGGTCCCGGTCCCGAAAATTGCTGTCAACGCGGTGCGGCCTCGCCTCGTTTGCTTAATTTATGTAATTACGCTCCCGGAGCCGAATTCGCTCGGAAATCGGGGCCAGCGCCCCCCCGGGCCCGCTCCGTGTGAAACGGGCCCGGGCGCCGCGGTTCATAGACTCCGTCGACAGGACGTTCCACCGAGTGAATTATGAGGGCGCTTGCGCAGTTCGCCGCTCGCCACGCCGCATTGAGCGGCAAAAGTGGGAAAATCCAGGGAAAGCCGAGAGCTAGAGGACGGTGCGTTTTTTTCAGGGTGATGAGTTCTGGAAAAGTCGGGAATTGTCGCTTAACAGTAAAAAAAAACTAACCATGAATTTTTACTCGTTAACGTGTCGTTTGCCGGACGAAGGAACGCAACTCCAGCCCAAAGTTGCAAAATTGACTCAAACAATGCGATGTCCTACAAAAAGAACCGGTGCAATTTTTGTTCAAAATTTGTCAAATTTTTCTTGAGGTCAGATGTAAAATCAGTGAAATTTTCAGTTAGAAATGCCGAAGATTTTACACTTACACTGGAAAAAACACATTGGATCTAGAGTCGGGACTCTGAAAAACATCAACAAGAAAAAGTACTCTTGATTCAATCAGAATCTAGCTTAAATCAAGAACCAAGCCTCTTAATTTAAGCGGATTTGATTCAAGTAAAAATCCGATTGTATCAAGAGTATTTTTTCTTGTCAATGTTTTTAAGAGTCTGGACTCTAGATCCAACGTGTTTTTTTTCCAGTGAGTAAAAAAAAAACTGAACATGAATTTTTACTCGTTAACTTGTCGCTTGCCGGACGAAGGACCGTCACTCCAGTCCGAAGTTGCTAAATTGACTCAAACAATGCGATGTTTTACGAAAAGAACCGGTGCAATTTTTGTTCAAAAGTCTAATTTTTCCTTGAGGTTAGATGTTTATAATCGGGGCCATTTTCGGTTAGAAATGCCCAAGATTTTACACTTAAATTTGCAATTTATTAGGGGAAATTTGGCAACATTGATATATAGTTATGTTCTTTTATGAGGGAGACGACGAACTGTGATACCTCTCTCTTTGGATCTACTGAACAGTAAAAATTCAGGGAATATTCCGAAAAGCATCACCCTCAACATCATGGAAAAAAGTCGGGAATTTCGATCTCCCAAGAGAGTCGTCACCCTGTTTTTGTCGAGGCTTAATTTGTCGTCACAATGAGATGTTTGTTCGAGGACTGAAGATGTCGTGTTCCTCTTGGCTCTCAAGGAGACGGGGGAGTGTGATTAATGCAGTCGAATAGGGAACCGTGAGAAAACGTGGTTTTAATGCATTAGCTGCACGTGTTTCTGCAGTGGCTGTGTGCGGATCAGGTGCATCTCGTTAAAAAATGAGTTTTAAACTGCGTGTTGATACGCTCGTATTAAATTGTGTAGGTGTTTTTTCTTCAATTGTCTCCAAAAACACTTCTTTCCTTAAATCGAGTAAAATCTGCCAAATTTAAGTTGATGTCTGTTAATTTTAAGCTTTTTTGTTTGTGTGGTTAGAGAAAAATCGAGGATGACCGAAAGAGAAAATAATTCACTTTTTTCACCACTACACGACATACGGGTCTAATCTACCGCAATTTTTCCAATGAAACAATGGAAGAGATTGGAGATTGACATCGCTCTATCGTGCTGTTTTCCCCTGCATTATGATTCCGCACAATGAAAAAACATATCATTTGACACGAACGGCACGAAGAAAAACAAAGAAAGTCCTTGATTACCCGCTCGAACTTGTCTTTCAAAAACTAAAAATTTTCACTCCTCTTTTACACCTGGTGTATGAGAATTGCCCGTTTCAATTTATAATTCAGATCGAAGACAATCGTCTTGAAAATGATGCACTTGGTGAGGACCAAGTGTGCTCATGGCACAGTAACCTCAAGTGGGTGAGCCTCTAATTTTGTTGGCTTATTCATTCCTGGGTCGATTAAGCCCTCTATTTATTCAGCTCTTCACTTTTTATCAAGCAGACTGAAAGGGAAAGGGACCGATAAAAAAGGAGCGGACGGAGATAATTTTTGGAAATGAGATAAAGGTCAACTTATATTTTACGGGGTCTTTTCATTCTGTGTCACGTATCAGCAATAATGTATTTTTATTCATGATGTATTCAGATTGTCATTTTTTTATTATTCCATTGCACTTCCGCTCTTCGAGTTTCCAAAAAGGAATGTCATATATATTTGTAATCCTGTCCAAAAGTTGTAAGCTATGGAGCTATCTTCAAGGAAGTGCGCTTATACACCTAATTACAGATACAACTATTTCCGAAAAACTTTTGTTCGTCGTAAATTCGATCCAAAATTTTGAAAGATATTTATAGTTTGGTATCAGTTATTTTACTGTCGCACTTTAAATCGATTGAGGTCAAGAACCGCGGCGAATAATACCATTTTTCCTCAATAAATATTTTATGGAAAGAAAAAAAAACAGAGAATTTAATTCGTTGGTCGAGGGAAGTGAGAGTGAAATTAAATACTTATAGACAGCACCTCTCAGTGGTCGTAACTTAATACTTTTCACCAGGCCTGAGTCTCTCAGTGATGAAGAGTCAATCACATTTGCCGAAACAACTTCACACTTATATTTTACCTGAAAGTGGTTCAATGCACTGACCAGCAACGTATTGGAGCTAAAAAAAAACTGTTTCATTTTCATCCGCAGCTCTTATTTCATACGACAGTCAGAATTTCTGTACAGATGCAGGAATTTCAATGAATTAAGAAGCAAAATGTTTCTCCAAGCGTTAAAGAGCTTGATGCAAAAACGGCTTTTTTCGCCCCCCCTCTGGAAGTTCTTCAGACTTTGTCTATTAATTACTCATACTTGAGCGCTTTTTTTCCCAAATTTTCAGACCCCCAAAAAATTTTGGGGGGGTGCTAGGGGGGGTGGAAGTCAAAACCTGTGAACCTCGATATCTCTTGAACAAAGAAAGATATCGAGGTCCGGTTTGGACGAAAAATCGTCTAAAATTGCATACTTTAAGTTTCTAAAGGTCGAAATCCCGATATCGAATTTTTAAGTTAACATATGTGCTTTTTTCCAGTTTTTAGGTCTAGAAAATTTCTTTTAAACGAAAAATTTTCAAAGATCTCAATTTTTTATTTGAACCAAAACCAGTTTTTTAAATTGTTCGTCTTTTTCCGCATCCAACGAGTGGTCCAATAAGCTGGGGAACCAAACGGTTCCGGAGTTATGATCGATTGAAGTTTCCGCTCAACGCGCGCCGACCGATTTTCGCGCGCAAAAAAGTCGGATTTACCTGTTATTAGATCAGATTGAATGTTCAAACTGAGCAAAATGCATTATTAGGGACTCTTGAGGGTCGCTGAGTTCAGAAATTACCGATACTTCCAAAAAATTCACGTTTTTAAAATTACAGCTCCGCAGCGCTATTTTAGAGGCCTACTGAGCGCCGACCGGCCGCTCAGTGGTCCTGTCCGAAGCTGCAATTTTTAAAACGTGAATTTTTTGGAAGTATCGGTAATTTCTGAACTCAGCGACCCTCAAGAGTCCCTAATAATGCATTTTGCTCAGTTTGAACATTCAATCTGATCTAATAACAGGTAAATCCGACTTTTTTGCGCGCGAAAATCGGTCGGCGCGCGTTGAGCGGAAACTTCAATCGATCATAACTCCGGAACCGTTTGGTTCTCCAGCTTATTGGACCACTCGTTGGATGCGGAAAAAGACGAACAATTTAAAAAACTGGTTTTGGTTCAAATAAAAAATTGAGATCTTTGAAAATTTTTCGTTTAAAAGAAATTTTCTAGACCTAAAAACTGGAAAAAAGCACATATGTTAACTTAAAAATTCGATATCGGGATTTCGACCTTTAGAATCTTAAATTAAGCAATTTTAGACGATTTTTCGTCCAAACCGGACCTCGATATCTTTCTTTGTTCAAGAGTTATCGAGGTTCACAGGTTTTGACTTCCACCCCCCCTAGCTCCCCCCCAAAATTTTTTGGGGGTCTGAAAATTTGGGAAAGGAAGCGCTCAAGTATGAGTAATCAATAGACAAAGTCTGAAGAACTTCCAGAGGGGGGGCGAAAAAAGCCGTTTTTGCATCAAGCTCTTTCCTTTTAAATAATTGTCTCGATAATTCTGCAGTCAAAGTTTTTATGGTCACATATTTTTGAGAACACGCTCTCTCATCTTAATCTTTACGCTGATCAGTGCATTGAGATCATCCTTTAAGGGTCCAGTAGCGCCTCTCGCAAGTGGCACCACATTTAAATCCACCGTGAATAATAAATTCTGGGTAATCGACGGGTATTGAGTGTTTTACTTGCGATTAAATTAGATTTAAATCAGTGGTGCTAAGGTGCGCGAATCGCTGCTGTTAAGTTCCCGCTTAAGGTAAATCGACATTGGGAGGAAACAAACATTGCGATATCGAACAAATTTTGCGAAAATGTACTGATTTTATTCAAATTTTAGGCAAGGAACAGATGCATTACGCCCATAGGCAGATTCTAAGCGTTTTCTTCTAAGACGACTAAAGAAAAATCTCAAGTAAAGTTGAAAGTATCCAAACTCGAATCTCTGCATTCCAATAGTGCAGTGGCAATTTTGCGACTTAGCAACCTCTCCATTTATATCCTTCAAAAATATTGATTGTCATTTTGAATCCTAAGTAAGCCATTCGCAAAATCACCACTGCATCAATCGAGTGCAATGATTCATCATAGGATATCTTCATCTTTATTTTAGAGTTTATTCGATACATTTTTGGCTGAAAACAGCTGAAATGTGCCTCTGTGCGAAATTGATCCGTTATTTGCAAAACATTTAAAGTGAACCAAGTATTCGACGCAATTTGACCGAAATTATTGTTCGATGTGATTGTGTTTATTTACTCCCACCGCAGATTCACCTTAACCGAATCCGCTTATTTTTCGCAGTAGTGTCTCCGTGCCGTCCTCCCCCGCCGTCCAAGCCCCCCGTGTGTCCCCCGCCCCGGCCGCAGGGATCCCTCGCCAGGCCAGGCGTCCCGCGCTCCCGCAGTAGGTGGGCTCGGGCTAATTCCGCCGACCTTGTGCCCGTAGCGACGCCGGCGACGCTGCCGCAGAGACGCTCTCCCGCATAGGAAGACGCTCGCTCCCGTCCGTCCGTTGACACCGTTGCCCGTTTCCTGCCGCCGTCAAGTGCCGTCCCCGCGACGTTATTTTTAAACCCTGTGTGCAGTTTAAGTGCTCGGACTCGAGCCCGTGAAAAGCCCCTGCAGCTGTCGTCGACGCCATTGATCTTTCGCCGAGGCTCCGCCTGAACTGTGTTCCGCCTCGCGGTGTTCCGCCTGAACTGTGCTCTTGTGCGCTCCGCCTACGTTGTGCTCTTCCCTGCTTACGTTGTGTGTAGGACTGTGTTTGTGCGCAGCGTTGAAGTGCGGGCTCTCTGTGATTAGTGCCAGTTTTGGTGGACCCACTTGAAGCCGACACAAGGATTAACTTATATTGATATAAGGTAAGGTTTGTGATTTTGTAAGGTGTGTGGGTGTGGGTGGAATAGACCCGCTTTTGGTACACATGCAGGGTGACAACTGACAAGTACTTGAAAAATTAGAGGAAACTAGGGAAAGTCAGGGAAAAGTGAGGAAACTTACATGTCGTATCTTGAATTGTCTCGATCCAGACAAAACATTTCATTTTTCAATTTCAAGAAACTTCGCGTCTAAAATATTTTCCTGGAAGAATTTCTATGAGAAATAATGTCAAAGGAAAACATTTAAAAGTCTGGAATTAATGAGAGAATTCAATGTTCGAAATCTCTAAAAATTCAGGCAAAAGTCACGAATTTTTGAAATCCAAGAAAACTTGCCACCCTGTAAAATATTTTAATTCCAAATTTATAAAATTCAATGGAAGGAAAATTTTGTAGTCCATTGCCTCATTTCTATTTCGAAAATGGGGGAGTGAAATATTTTCCCCCAATGCTTATTTTCGTAAATCTGAAACCTCTTTTCTAAAATTGTGTACATGACTCAAGCTACACGGAGTATCTCCTTTATCCTTTAATATTGAATGGATTCCAAAAAACCTGATCTTCACTAAACTCGGTTACTTATCTGCAACAGCACAGTCAAAACATGGCCCAGCCCGTATATCAACCCCCTCAGCGGATACAGACAATATCCGAGGGATGTTCGCTCTCTGCCTCTCAAGGTGAGGTTTCCTACCTGGCAGGAGGCTCCCGTCTCCTGCCGTGAGCGCGTGCATTCGCGCCTTTTTATCCCGAAACGTTGCCGTTTTGAGATAGAAATCGCCAATTTAGACCACGCGATCCCAGGAGAAGCTGTAACATGTCCGGCAACACGTTCTGGGGACCAGATGGTTGACGCCTGCCCTTCCTTATTATCACAAAACCAACCGACTTCAATTCCTTTATCTGTGGTCACTGGTTGCAGCCCTTTGGGAGGCTGTGGGGATTATCAACAATCCCCCACCCCTCTTCACTCCCACAATCAGAAGGTCGGCCTCATCCGCATGCCCCTTATCTAACGTTGGCTAATACACTCCTCTGTATAATGTTTTTTTCGTGACGTTTGAAATGCATTTAGATTTCAAGTGGCCGCAGGCGTTATATTTTATTTGTGCGATCTGTTAATGGCAGTGTAAAATCTCTTTAGATACCGAAAGCGCTTTCGATCACTTTCGTAATCAATTTTGAAGCTTCAAAAATTGAGGGAAGCGAAATTTCAAGGGAAAAAAGGACGGAGTAGACATTTCCAATCAATTGTGGTAGTACCCTTATACATTAGGTTAATAACCCAAATGTTGTGGTACTATCACAATTAAGTGGAAACGTCCTTATCATCCAATAAATTGGGGTAAGACCACAATTTTAAAATGTAACCCCAAAAACTTTTTTGCCGTGTTCCAATGAAAAATTCCGTACAATTTGTCCTGATATGGCGCATCCATAAGTTTCTCCTTTAACACCTTTATGTGTAAAGCCATTTTTTTAAAAGTCTTTTTTTGCTGCAATTTGTATCATTTAAATGTCAATTTTGAAATACCTCAACTGCCATAACCAGACATTAATGACGCCGCATAATTTTTTCCCTTCGCTTCTGTCTTGAGCAAATATCCATGTATGGAACCATAGTAGGCAGTTGCCCCCGTTGGAGCAAGAACTGACCAATTCAGCGCGCAGAAAAACTTCTGCCTAATCTGAATCCGTGCAAATACGAATGGTTCTTGCGCGGTGGTTTTACGAGCTAAAATTACACCATCGATGCCACACTACCTATAAAACAACGATTTTCTTTAAAATAGCGTGAAATTAAGTCATTATTGAGGTGTGATTTTGCAACGTCGCGAGGCTCGGAGTTGATTCGGGTCACGTGGATTTTTCGCTTTTTCTAGGCTAACGCACTCATCGCGAGTCCTGCCGATTGTATTATTCGTTGCCCGGCTGACAAAAGAGCGCAAGTACACATTGAGATGAGCCCGGAAAAGCATTTAATTGAACGAACGACAGGGTTCACTCTATAGTGTAGTTACGTCTTTATGTCGGGACGCCGACGTATTTTACTGCCTTCGACTCGGCTCCCTCAAGGCTAATTTCTGGCTTTTTGCAATTTTATGAGCTGATTGTGAGTCAGAGGTAGACCGTAAAGGCATTGTGCGGACCAGGAGTGAATGACTCTTAAAAAACCGTTCCAGTTTTCAAGTCGGATCTGGGCACTTATTTTTTACCTTCTTTTCCCAGATACCACGGTTTGATCAATTTTAAAATGCTCCAATACCCAAAGCAGGATTTGGTCATTTCATCCCATAAATTGTATTCGGACTCGGAAAATCAGACTCACCTACCCTCAACTTTTTTTCTGCGACTCATTAGATGCTTAACCTAACATTAATTGAATAAGGACGTTCCTTCCCAGGAGTGCAGAATCCCATTCACATTTCGTCCCCCTCTGAAGTAAGGGCGTAACTCAGTTTCCACGTGAGCCGTGTTTTACATATTAATCCGTGCTGTCTGGGGCTCATGTAGAAAAAGAGATTCGTCCTTACGTCAGAGGAGCAAAGGTTTTCATGCACTCACTCGTCGTCCGCTTTCCAAAAAATTGTACACCAATCTCAAAATGTATCACTTTTTCTTCCTTCCCTGTGTCTTTCGACTTGTGACCTGTAGAACTTGGACGTACCCGAGTTGGCTCCCAAACGTCCGAATCGGCTCCCGTTTGAAAAAGGGTCCCCTCCCCTAAGGGTCGAGTTGGCTCCCGTTAGAAAAAGGGTCCCCTCCCCTAAGGGTCGAGTTGGCTCCCGTTTGAAATGAGTGGCGTGTGCGACGCGCCGCGCGTAAAGCGGCGGACACTAGGTGCGAAATGCATGAGATAAGTCTGAGAAATTAAGAGTGCTGAGGAGAAATCAGTTATCAGCAGTAACACTCACGCCCAAACAATGATTAGGTATTCGGCACTGGACGTTGTCACTTTGAAAAGCAACTGATTATTTTCAAATCCGAGAATCTATACCACGTCAAGACACTGAAGTTTCAAATCTCTATTTATCTAATCTCACGTGTTTCTCTGTAATGATGAATTTTTGTCGGCATCCATTCCCATTGAAAGAACCTACTTTTTGATGGCACTATATCAAAGAGAAATATATATGTACTGTGTGTATGTATGTACTGTGTATAACTTAAAAATTTAAGGTTTTCTAATGGGTTTTCAGGTTTCTGACTGTCGTAATAAATTATTACTAAACTGAACTTTATATATCTACCGCTTTGTTTCAAGCCACTAACTGACTAAATTTTTCAGGCAATCGTCACTAATCTGAAGAATATTGATAAGACCAAGGATTATGACAGTCTTAAAGTTATTAGTGCTGGAATATTTACAGCAACAGGTGATGAACACATTTAAATACTTTAAATAATCTCCTATTATTCTCATATTTAAGCACCAGCCTACGCACAGTCTGGATTCACTGTTCCAGACTCTGGAACAGGAGTTCTCTAACTATTTTTGATACTTAAAGTTTGGGAATGGCACAACCAATCGTTACATCGTGGGCAAATACGAGAGTCGTCCAGAGAGTAAGTTTACGTGCCAACTCGACCCACCAAAAAAGACCAATTTTCAAACGGGAGCCAACTCGACCCATAGGGGAGGGGACCCCCTTTTTCAAACGGGAGCCAACTCGACCCACCTAAAAATGGACGGGAGCCAACTCGGCAACTTCCTAGAACTTTTCCCTGGTTCCATATTTTAGAGCCTTTCCACGTTTTCTTGCGCACATGTTCGTGGACGAAAATATGCGGATTCTTCTCTTCGTGTAGAGGCATTATGCTTTAAATACTTCCCACTGTTATCTTCCGAACGGTGTAAAAGTTTACTTCGGAAGTCAAAGCTCAGATTCGTATAATGATTACTCGATGACCAGAGATTAGAGCATAATCCGAACCTAATTTTCAAAATCTTACATTTGCTTCAGGGGCTACAAGTTTAATAGTTAGTAGAAGTTTCTGCTTCTCGATGCTTAGGATAGATCAAATTGATCAATACTTTATTAGGCATAATTTGGTGAATTTAATGCTCTAAAAGTTGCCCATTACACATCATTACGCGAAAAGTAGAATTGTCCTCCAAAAACTTTTGTAGTGCCGATTGCATTGCCTGTCTTGCTGTGTGAGGTTTTCAAAACATATTACATACATACATATAAAGTCGCTTTACAGCACTCCCTCGCGCTCTACGACTCCTAACCTCCACTGCTCTCTTTCAAACCACAAATCTTGGGGCATTGAGCACCTTAACATTTCCGCTTCAATCCCCTCCCTCCAACCTTTCATTGGGCGCCCTCTGCGTCTTCTCCCAGGAGGAACCCAATCAAGGACCTTCTTCGGCAACCTGTCTCCTGCCATTTTCTGGATGTGACCATACCAAATGAGTTATTTCAAAACATATTTTCTTTGTAAATAAATTGCATCTATGTCCGTGCAATATCACAACGGAAACCGTTGTACTGTCACGGACTTTTAAATAACGAACAAGAAATACTCGTGTCTGATGTCCTTCGTGTGGAGAGTGCGAACCGAACAGCCGGAGGTTAGTCGGTGAATCGGCGAGGGCGGCCCGCTAACCTAATGCTCCGAGATTTCATTTCAATGGAATTAACGAGTAACGACTCGACTCGTCCTCCACAAGCCTAGAGTGCCCCGCCAACTTTGCTCTTGCGTCATTCTCAGCGGCGCAAAGTTCACCCGGCTCCGGCTCTGGCTGGAACTAGGCTGAAACGCGAGACCAAAGCCCCAACATTCCGACTCCGATTAATGGGAATGATGTAAAAACCGCCGTGAAATATTTGGTATCTATAGCGCATTTTAAATTACGAGACGCGGTTACTTTAATTACCGTATAAATCTAGACTCTATATAGGAACTGACCTGCGAACTGTCTGTTAGGCAGATCCTAGCAGTTCGTCGTTTTGTAGACGAAGAAACATAGCAACGTAGCTTCGTTTCAACGTCTCAAAATTTCTTGTCGAACATTTTCTCGTAATAAGAATTTTTTGAGTGTTTCTGACTAATAATTTTAATGATTTTTCCTTTGATCCTGCGCAAAAAGCAACAAAATTCGGACAGAAACCCTGTCATATTCTTGTTAAAGACGCATTTTAACTTCAAACAATTTCGCAACTTTGGAATGAGAATACGTTCTTATGTCTGAAAGAGGAACTATCATTTTTGGCTCATGAATAAAATCACGTATCTACGTAGGAAAACCAATGGCGCACATGTTGTTTCTACAAAGCGCCAAAAATAATAGTTCTGTATCGTAAAATGTGGCCCAATTGTGAACAAAACGTTCACATAGGCGGAATAAAACATCCAGCGATGCGAGAGTGAGAAGCCATTTTTCAGTCTGAATCTTTTGAATTTTCTCAGTTTTCTTTCTTGATTTCTATCAGTTTTCTGTCTTGATTTTTATCAGGCTAACATTAGAATATTCACACGGTTTATATAGAAAGTCAACTTCTAGTTACGGGTTTAATCTCAGGCTTTTAAGTGCTTTTGAAATTTGTCAGATTCGAACCGAATGTTAAGACTCTAAGCTCCGAAAGGCGTCACCAGAATCGAGGGTGACTTTCTCAGCGGAAAGTCTTCCGTTTATGCCCTGAAGTTCCCAAAAAATAGCTTTTTAAGGTGCTTCGGAAGGAGGTTGAAGTTAATTACATGTGACGTAACTGGCCCTCAATCAAATAAATAGAAGTTAGAAAAATGTTATTTTCAGTGATCATACTGGAAAAAAACCACATTTGATCCAGACTCTTAAAAACATCGACAAGAAAAAATACTCTTGATTCAATCGGAGTTTTGCTTAAATCAAGAACCAAGCCTCTTAATTTGAGCGGATTTCCTTTTGATTTAAGCAAGAATCTGATTGAATCTAGAGTATTTTTTCTTGTCAATGTTTTCAAGAGTCTGACCTCTAGAGCCAATGTCTTTTTTTCCAGTGATGTCTATGTTTTGTAGACACATAATTCGCTGGCTGGTGTATTTGAGGTCGTATGAGAAATGCGCCTCCGCACCTAGTGCATCGGGCACCGATTTTCTCTCGTCGGCCTTCTGATGCCGGAGAACCAAGAGTGGTCTACATTCATCCTTGATTTATGCGTGAAGGGTAATGATAGCTTCTTACATACTCCAGGAGTCACCAAGCTCGCTGGAAAGTTTCACAACTCGGCTAGCTCACGAATTCCATCGGGTTATGAGCAGGGGCCGAGCCCGCGTACGAGAATTTAATCACTTTTCGCTTTCGGCTTTTTCTCTGCCTTTTTTCACCATGTAACGCTCTCTCTCTTTGAGAATACAAATGTTTGCATTGGTCTGTGTCATGTCCAGCTTTATCAGCTAGTTAAATAAAATGGGTCAGTTGCGCTATTGCTGCATTTGTTTTTTGGTGGTTCAATCGAATTTATACTGAGATTTTCAAGAAAAAACGAAATCTGTCCAAATGCCGAGGGGTCACTGCATGCCAACTGGTGCCACTTTGAAAAAGTGACCCCCTCAGAATTTGATGCAATATGGCATACTTAGTGTGTACGAGTACATGCGTAGATTAGTAAAAAACCAAAATTGTAAGTTGATTCGACCACACGTTGGGCTTTTATTAAACACTGAAAGTTCATCTAAGTATGCCAAATTTCATCAAAGTTTGAGGGGGCACTTTTTCATAGTGGCACCAGTTGGCATGGAATGAACCCAAGGTTTTCAATTGGAACTTCATTACAGAATATTATACTCTCGCTGCAAGAAATAAATTGCTAACTTAGTACATCCTGGATATCAAAAATGAGTCTATTGATCCGTAGGTGCTGACTTTACTGCTCTCTCAGTTAACTTTACACCCTGGCTTAAAACGGGAGCAGTCAAGCCAGAATCTACAGATTTTCAGACGTATTTTTGACATCCTAGATGCTATGACAGCATATTATTTTCCTCAGCGCTCCTTTGAAAAACACAATGATAAATATCAATATTAGTTTGTGCATACCATGGTTACTTCTACCTTGTCTCCATCAAGAATTACATCTTAATGGAACGAACATGTGACACTTTACCTACCCATTTTAGTGTATTTTCCGGGGAAAAAATACACTATTTTCATCAGTGTATTTTCTCAATAACTTTTCCCGACTTATTACTGCCATCAATTAAGAACACTTAATTTTGTTATCATTTATCCCAAGAAGAAGAGAATAGCTTGGCATAGGTAGACTTTTTTGCCTTTCTGTGTGATCTCGTTTTTTATCCATCCCCCATCTCGAGACTATTGCAATTAAAGCTATTCAAGCGATGCCAAGTTCCATAAAATCGGGCATCGATTGAAGTGCGTCCAACTCGGAAGACTAGAAATAGCCGGATAATAGCTTCATCAGCGTCCCGTTCCCCGTTGGTCGCTCATTGATATTCAGCTTTCCTTTTTTCATCTGGGCCGGTGGCTGAACCACGTCGATTGACCTAACAAACGCACATCATTCAAGTCCCGATCTATGCATTTCAAACAAACCCGACAAAATCCATCGACGTCAGAGCGTATTAGCCTTACAGAGGCCCTGCTAGATCTCTTACAGCGTGTTTACGTAGGTACCTTTTCATGCGCGTGTTGCGCAAAAATAAGGGCTTAGATTTCAAGTAGGATTATCACCAAGTACAAAATGTAAAAATGTTACAACATTACTTAGTTTTTAGTTGCTTTGTAACTTCTCTCCGTTTGCGTTCTGTTTGTGTCTTTCATAAAAATAATTTTAAAAAAAATTGTTCAGAAACGGATTCAAAATCGCCTATTTTGCCTGTATCGCCAGATCGCCTGTGCAGCGTGATTCAATCCAATTCTGTCAATACTATGAAGTTATCCTGTCGGTCTTCGATGTCGTCGAAATTAATTGCGGTTCATGACTCTATCGAAAATTTAAAAAAAGGCTCCAAATTAAAACGGTATTACTAATTCTCTAAAGTAGGGTACTTGCATTTAAAATTCGTTCGAAACATTTTTGAGCTCGGTAAAAGCTCGACCAGTGACCACTTCCGAGTCCGAAAATTTAGTTTAAAAGAAAAATTAACTACCTCACTTGAACTCAGCTTTTATTCACTTTTTTCGGTCATTTCACCTAACTCGATTATAAAAGTTCCTTATCATTTAGAAAACATAGCAGAACTTAAGTTTTTGTAGTCGGGGTTGAACTCCTACGTACACGTGCACAGCCCCAGCGACTGCGTATGCGCACGAGCTTGCTCGAATCCCAAACGGAATGCATTTTGTCTGTCATGAGTAAGAATCCAATAATACCTTCGATCGGAACTTTAATGGACTTATCACGTTTCCTCTTAATTACCATAAACTGGTCGTAGACAAAAAATATTGGTTCGGTGGAGCAACCTCAGGTCTTTTATGCCTTCGTCCATGAACCGCTCAACAAAAGCGGCTCCGTAGTTGAGAATTAAGCCCAGGGAGCAACGTTCCCCAGTGATCGTGTTTCACGCTTTAGGTTCTCCTTTTAGCCTAATGTGTTTTTCTCGTTTTCAAGAACTATGTTGCCGATGAAACTATTCTAAAAAGTAAAGCCTCTTTAGTGTCTCCTATCAATTCATTCATGTGTAGGGAACAGGAGAATTCCCGAGAACGCTTTCGATGGATCTTCAAAGTGTGAGGAATAATAATAGGCACTTGTGCATCTGTGTGCTTTCCTATCAAAGTTTCCACGGAAAAAAAACTTTGCTAGGAATTTTCAAGTAAGTCAAGTGCCAGGGACGGGGACAGAAAAGTCTCTTGAAACAATCCCGGTAAGGATCGTGTGCATGTGTGTGTTTTTCTGCCAAATTTTTCCGGGACAGCAGCTTTCAGCCGGAAATTCCTGGAAAAGTTCCCACTTATTGTTAGATCCGCATGTTCACTTGTGCCCGGCAGGAAAATGACAGGAAATCAAGCCTCAACGGACAAATTTCCCGATGGACCGGTCATCATTGAAGGGGTATAGGGTTCCAAGTTTCCCGGGAAGCTCAATTCCAGGGATCAGGCAAGTTTCCCAGGAAGGTCAATTGCAGGGAACAGGCAAGTTTCCGTTTGATGTTTGAAGTATAAGTGATTACCGGGTATCGGAGCATGTGTGTGAGCTTTTCTGTGGAAGCTCGGGAAAGTCCCTAGTTAAGTTAAAGCCACTAGTATGCTCACTTGTTCCCCGAAGAGGAACCCAGAGTCAGATTCGGCAGGTTGGCAACACTGGTTTTTCTCCATTTAAACCTGTGTTGAATAATCGATTCTTAACGGAGCACCTGACTGACCCCCTGGAGAATCGATACATTTCCATAGGTTTAAATGGAGAGAAAGCAACGTTGCCAACTTCCTGGATCCGCCAATGGAGGAGCCCCGAGCTTCCTTTTAGTTTTATCATATCCGTCAGTGAAAGTATGACAGGAAACGAGCCCGATGTATCCAGATAGATCGGTCAAAATTAAGGGGGTCCCGGGAGCCGTCGCCCCCTCCGATTGTCGAATGTCGAACGAATTCGAGGTCAATAATCTGGAATCAAGGCTCCGTCGGCTGCTGGTGCTGGCGCGGCGCGCGGTGGCGGCGTCCCCAATTGCATCACACGAGCGTGTGAGTATGAGTACGGGTCGCCTTGACGCGCGTCCCCCTTCAGCCCCCCCTTCAGCCTCTTCCTCCCCCCCCCCCCCGGGTGCCAGTCCGCGGACCATCAATCTACATCAGTTCCCGACGTCGCCAAGCCAAGCCGTCATGCGCCGTCGGTGATTTTTCACCCGCCGCTCTTTCGGATCGATAACCGATCCATTGAATATCGATTGCCGATTCTCGTACAATTTGACTGATATTTCATTGAATTTTCAAACGGAATCCGGAATATTGCTTCGATTTGGCGACGCTGTTTCGATGCATTGCCATGAGTTGTTCGGTGGATTCGACAAGTTACAATGGTAGCATGTGTAAAATGATGATTTGACAACCCACCTGGCAACATCGGAGGGAAGGCTCGTGGGATTTTGGATGATAAATTGATCTGGGCCGTTTAATTAATTTTTCTTCATTTTTTTCGGGCTTTGAAGTTTGAAATGTTTACTCTTGGTCGGAGTCCCCTGTGAATCGAGGTCGTCGAATAGGTCAGTTGTGCCAGTCGTTGAATCGTGTTTTAATCCTTGAATACTATTGGTTGATTGGTAGGAAAATATAAGGTCTGTGCAGCGCCAAGCTTTTAAGTTTAATATCTTACTCTTCAATATAAAATCTCAAGGGTAACGTGTAACGCTTAACGTCCAAGTGCGAAGCGCTTCGCGAGGGTTGGACCGTGAAGTGATCAGAGGACGTACCTTCCGGTAATGAAGTTATCGATCCTCGAAGAGCATGCGGATTCAAGATACTCTCATACTTAGTTGGTTTTCTCCTCTTTGGGTCCCATCAAAGATGCAGTTACAGCAATCAATACTGCTGTGTGCAAAAGTTACATCACATGTCACCGAGAAAAAAAATCGGCCATAAGGTCTGAACTCTTCTTTATATTGATCTCCAGAGTTTTTGGTCACCTGAACCGAAAAAATTGGTGGTCAACATGAATCAAACCTTCTCTCTCCCTGAAAAGAAGCACACAAATAACATTCATTTTTTCCCTAATCGACTGAAAATGGTGGAAGTGAAGAAGAATTAGTATGAAGAATACCCAAGAATAATGCCTTGCAGTTGTTTTGCAGATATACTTAACTGTGTTTTTACTGTGTGCAAGTGTATAGACTAATCTGAAAAATCGTAATCTACTAATCAAGAATTGTGATCTTTGCCTTCGGAAGATTCCTAGCAGTATTTTACACCCCAAATAAGTGAGAGTTTTTAAAATTCATCGGGTCCAACCAATAAAAATTCGTCCGCCGTAGGTAAGAAGTAAACAGCGATGTGTTCGTGTCAACTCTAGAGCCGAGGGCACTATTTTTCAAAATTTCGTATTTCACCCGAAACCCAGGCCGCTAATAAGGAATGGAATCTCGCGTCTGTGCTGTAATCGGAACCAGTTTCTCCTCGATTTCGTCAAAAGCCTCGTGAAAAAAGGGAGAGAGGCCTAATTGAGAATGAAAGCAGAGCATTGTCACCCGGTCGTTCCGTGACCATTTTCGTCGGCGACGAAAGTTTAGTGTGAACGGCGACTCCGCGCGAGCTCGGATTTTTGGGATCGTTGCGGAACTGAAGTGTGAAAACGAGGTTGACTCTAAGAATGCATCGTTGTGACTTACTAAATCCTCACTTTTTCCGGTGAGATTCTTGTGAATTACGTGCTTTTGGACGCTTGGTTCGGTAACTCGTGTTGGCTGTCTCTCTGTTTCGTGTTAAGATCTTTGAGAGTCGCCTTTTGTGTGACGTTATTTCTTTCAGAAAAGTCGATATTTGTTGGCGCCCCGACAAATGTTGATATTTTTTTCAGCTAAGAGTCTGCAGCGGGGCAATTTTTGAATCGTTGTCGAATTAACTTGATGTATAAATCCCTATTTTGGCAATGCTATTTATCTATCAAGGTCATTCGATAACGATTCAACAATCCAAGCGCAGGTCATAATGACCTGCCAAAGCCAGGTTATTTTAAGGCAGGTCCGCGGTAGCCAAGAAAGAATCCAGATATTCACCCCGCAAAGGTTAGGGAACAATGTTTCAACGATTGCATGCGTAGAAGTGGCTCAGTTGAATGAACTGTCCTAGTAAGATCGTAGGGCAAAACATTTACAAAAAAAATAATTTAAAATGAAATTATTCCACTCCCTCGCAATAAAATTTTATAGGTCAATCTTTATATTTTGTCATTTTAATGACAAATGGGTCCCCAAAAAATCCAGGTACACCCAGTATTTACCTACCAAGTACCAACACGCTCTCAAAATAATAGTTAGGATTAGTATTATACCAACTAGTGTGTAACCCAGCTTAACATACGTGACCCAATGATCTGATGCAGGTCAGTGAAAAAGTAAGAAGATGCTAGGCGTAGGTCCAACTTTTTTCCTTCAAAATTCTGTTTACAATGACTTCAATTATTGTCAACCATCAAAATACGATTTTGTGTATAGAGCGAGCTACCCATTAGACTCGGAGGTTTATGGTGCCAACCGGATTAAAGTGTCGCCGTTAATCCCCCTTATACCTCGCGTTTTTGTGTCAAAAAATTTCATTTTATTTTTCTGATATATAAACTTTAATATTATGAACACGATTCTGTGACACGCGCTTGCAAACGACGGAAACCCCACAACTCCGAACTCTTAACGGAAAAAGCATTACTTGCAGATATGAACGCACCGTGTATCAAATAAAATACCAATTTGAAAATATGATGCCTTGAATATCCTTTTCAGACCGCTGCGCGCCAAATTATTTCCGGTCACTTTGTAATGTCTAGTCGGTGCAAAAATTCCCGCCCACCGGACTCTTTGTCATGGAAATATTAGATCGCTGAGGTTATTCTGTTTTATTCGCATTTGCAGCTGATCGTACCCTCACCTCCACACACAGTGGACCGAGTCAATCAAAGAGGGCGGTCATGGAATTTTGGACTAAAACTGCAAATATTGACGATTGTTTTGTCACATTTTAAATTTACAGGGGGTTTTTTGGCAAAATTTCACCAAAAAAACAATGGAACCACTTCTAGGACCTCAAAGCTCTGTATAAATAGTTTATAGCCGTTTAAAGTTTCTAAGTTTTGTCCGACCTCTCCTATTGACTCGATCCACTGTGCGGCGTATGCAAATTTTTCCGCCCGGTCGAAACCGTAGGATCCGATTTTTACGAACCCGTCCAGCGAAAGGAGTCTGAATTCTTTCCGAGATCGTTTTCCCTTATATTTATAGGCAACACAGCGTCGCAAAATCCCTCTTTATTTGCTTTGCAATGATTGGCCGTCGAAGATTTACCACCAATTCGCGAATTGCAACATCGCGTATTTAATTTAGGCTGTTAGACGTGGGATCGAAATTGCTTTTTCATACCTCGATTCATCACTGCCCCAACGTAAGAACGTAGCTACAATTGAAGGTGAGACCTAATGACCGTATAACTGCTAGCTTTCTGGGGCTCATGTGAAAAATAAATTTACACTCTTACATCAACGAAGCGACATATTTATCGCAGGCGACCGCGATTTTAACGTTCAAAGTAATCTGATGACACCAACCGAAGGCATTAACACCTTAGATCCGTGGTTACCTATAGAGCAACTCCGCCAAACTGCATCTATAAATCTTGAAATTTCAACCATCTGAAGTAGAATTTTTCGTTTGAATTCACGTGTGTGCTCCCAGGTAGCCTGTCGGCTGTTTTACGGCCGCATTTTTCATATTTTATCGCATTTATGGCCGTTTTTATTGCGTCCTACTCTAAAGTATCTTTTAACGCAGGTAGGAAGGAGCCTCTCGCTTTCCGGAATAACTTTCCGTTGATTTTTGCGGCGGGATAATTAAGCAGAATTCTTTCAATTTTGAGCAGCTGTTCTTTGAATATATATAGGGCAAAATCCGGATCGTAAGGTTCTGTTCTACTTACCGTTTTTTATGGAGAGGCTGTTGCGTTTGTGTACCTTCATGAAGAGAGGATGGTCACCTGAAAACTGCTTCAAAATCCAATTATGGCTATATTGGATGGGGGAGGGAATTGTTGCGAATGTTTCATAGCTGTCACCTGCTTCTTTTGTCACTTAAAAGAATAACGCTGTTTACAATATCCGGTTGTCATGAATTTTACACAATCCTAATAATTTTATTTTTTTTATTTATTATTTTGGCACAGATGAGCCAATAAATCAAATATGATAGTTTTGGATACACGCCAAGATTTTCATCACTTTTGAAATAACATCAAAAGTTCAAAGTCGAGAAAATATGTTTTGAAAGTGATAATTTCCGTTAAAATTTTTCCATAATATTGAATATTGTAAAGGAAATTCAACACTCTTTCTCTCGCTTCATCTTGGTACGTATCTATTGCGTGAGATAGTTAAGCCAATCAAAGGTAGATCCTTCAGTGCTCAGATTCTATTTACGAAGGTGTTCTAAGGTGAGGACTTATCTTTTCGGTGACTCTAAATCAGAGACAAAGAGATACCCTCCATTGGTATCTTGGAACTTCCGAGACTCCCAACATTTAACTGATGACCCACCTTCTAGGTGGATGCTTAAACAACGTGTTGAGTACTAATTTTGCAAACAAACCAAAGTTTGGTAAACGCGTTTGTTTCATGACGTCAACCTTAAGATCACCATCCACCTAGTAAGTAAGATGACTGTTACTTCCTTAACTTTCCATGAGGGAGTATTAAATCCCCGAAATAAAAAGTATCTAATTGTCGCCCAGATGTTAATGAAGGGTCTCTCTCTTTTTGTCTCTGCTCTAAATTTTGAAGGATCCAGGTGAAATTAGTTTTTAACTGCGGCTCGTTTGCTGTTGTCGGCTGATGATAGCGCGGCATAATAAAATGTATAGTTAATCCTTCGCGCATGTTCAGACTCAGCCGTAAGAAGCTTCTCTTTAACAAGTTGCTCAAAGCGGAGTTAGAATGTGGCGGGAACGCTGCCAAATGCGGGGGCGGACAACCGGAGCAAATGAAGGAAGAATACAGCTGTGTTGCATGCTTGTTATTAAAATTGGGATTTGTTCTTCTTTATTCATAACAAAATTAGATTTGATGGGAAAACACTTAGGAGAAGGTTCAATTCATCCGCTGATTCTTAGATTTTTGTATCTGTATCTTTTTGATATATTTCTTTTAATTTGCCACTTAATGATACATATAAACCAGCAGTAATTCTCGGTAACTATACTAACACTAATTGTGGTATTGATGCTGCAATCGTAATTATATTATTTACCACCGTGTGCGTATGATCCATCTATTTTTGTAAATGATAAATAAAAAATAATGATGTTCTGTAAATAAAAGTAAATAATAATGTACCTATGAAAGACAGAATACTCCTTACTTGGTCGGCAAGTAGAGACTTTATTGTAAGAACTTGGTATTCTTCAAAATTTACCCCAATCTTCAGCTTTCCACGTGAAATCAATGTGAAATGCATTTTATTATTTATCGGCAGTATTGTTTGAAACATGTAGGTATATCTTCATAAGAATAACCTAGTTTTAAAAAGTTAAGACTTTTTCTTAAAAACCCTAATTATGGGATTTACAGGCTTTTCCTGGAGGAATTTCAATGTTGCATTTCCATCGGAGAGATTTGTCATACAACGGCTAAACCTCAGATCTATACTAAGTCTTCTGAAATATCATTCGATCTCCTATTTGTTTTATGGAAACACAATCGACTTCCCTCTACAGATACTGATCAATTCCTAGCTCATTTTATCTGATAATAAAACTCTAATATCAAAAAAAAATTGTGTAAATTCTACCTAAGAAAACTATGCACCTCCCATGTAACTTTTCTAAAAGTTCGGAAAGCTCTCGGAAGTTCTCAGAATTTTACCGTTGTCGCAGGTCTCGAAATAATCTAATTTGCATGCCCGCTATGCATCAACCTATCAAGCCCTTTCGTGGCGTGTCCAAGCAATCTGCGGTCAAAAGTTCGAATTTCATTTCGTATCTTGATCATGCGGGCATGGGACATCGCATAACGCCATCTCTCGTCCCATAAATTAAACAGCAGGGTTTGGAAACATATTTTTTCTCTCCTAATCAGACGCAGATACTTTAACATGATTCGCTGTGTCCAATTATTTTTTAACGTGACTGAATTTAGTTTCGACGGTGAGATATTCTGTCCCACTCGATTCCGTAGTTTTAAAAATAAAGTTTTGTGTGTTATCAATTGATTTTTGAATGGTAAGCAAGGCGAAGGTAACTAGTGCATAAGGTGAGAGTACAGTCATCATACTTTTGGACTGTGTGTCTAAGAAAAGGATCAACGAAGTTTCTTTTGGGGGGAGGGGAGGGGCGAAGAAAATAACTTTTCACCGTTAAAGAGAACTTCCTAGGATAATCATGCTATGAATGTGATGCACTGGATAAAAAAGACATTGGATCTAGAGTCCAGACTCTTAAAAACATCGACAAAAAAAAATACTCTCGATTCAATCAGATTTAAGCTTAAATCAAGAACCAAGTCTCTTAATTCGAGCGGATTTCCTTTTGATTAAAGCTTAAATCTGATTGAATCAAGAGTCCATTTTCTTGTCAATGTTTTCAAGAGTCTGGACTCCAGATCCAATGTGTGTTTTTTTTCCAGTGTGTATAAAGCTTTCTACCTCTCTCCGTGCTACAAAACGCATGCTTTTTAATCACAAAGGAGGACAGAGCAGTTTGATCCACTTTTGCTAAAAAGAGCTGTATGTGAAAAGAAATAAAACCTGATAGACACTTTAGTTTTGGATCGCATTTAGCAAAAAAGAACCAGTGCGATTACAGTGTTTTCAAAATCTTCTTTTCTTTTATATTCACTGAATTAAAATTTAGATAATTATTTTCCTTCAAAATTAATAATTTTTTGGTCGGAAGCAAAAACTATCGACTATTTGGGGAGATTCCTTAGATAATAATGAAGGAGCAACATTTCTACCGCGCTGGTTCCTTTTTGCTAAATGCCATTCATTTATTACTTTTAGATAGACTTCGTTATTCCTCTTAGTCACGGTCAATAATTCTCGTTTTTGTGAGGACACGTGGCAACAGCACTTGCAGATGCAGCTGCAGCTGCGATAATGACCCTTTGTAAGCACTTGTACACTTTCACCCTTTTCGGCCACAGGCCGGCTCGAACAAGAGCGGCCTCGAACCAAACGTTGAATCACCTAATTGTCGGCGGCATAATTAGGTAAACAAGTTACGTTATGAAGTTTGAAAAAAACGATCCTTGCGAACGAGATGGAGTATCCTCAGTGTTGAACCTCCCCTGGAGCTGTATTCATTTCTAGACAACTTGAAAAAAAAGGAACAATGTAATTTTTCTACCAAGAAGAAACAAAAATCATTGGTTCATTTAGAACACCGAAGAATTCAATCTGGCTGATCGAAGTTTCCAGTTGTAGGAATCGACCTTCAGTTCTCGTAACTAAAGGATCCGTTAGTCGGCTTGTATTCTTAACCGAAGATCCTCGTTACATGAACCGAAATTCGGTTTGTGAGGCTGAAAACTTCCATAACTTCGACTAAAAACTTCGTGTTTCAAATTATTTGAAGCTCAGCCCCATATGACCGTAATATTTTTTCTCTGTGAATGTTACATGCATGTAACATTCAGTACAATGAACGACAATTTTACGTGACTTGGCACTCGCGATCGATTCTTTAAAAACAGTAAAAGCTGTCACTTAATATTGAAATGTAGTTTAAGGCCGATTCATCGCAAATTATCTATTCGTCAATACTGCAAGATATATTTGTAAATCACGAACTGTTCATAATCACTGGAACCCCATATTATAATTGAAAATGAAACTCATATGCTATCCTCACGTGTATACGTAGAAAAAAACTTCAGAACATATGGAAGTGTGAAACATCAAAGTCTTCAATCCAAGTATCTAAGGAAAGTTTTCAGTCAAGGGAACCGAACTTCAGTTTGGATAACCGAAGTTTTTATCCGTCCGGTTATCTTAACTGAAGCTCGTTTCCCATGTATGGAAACTTGGGCTATCCGGACTGAAAATTTTAATACGAGTCCACATGTGAACTGAAATTTAGACTGTCGTCGAAGTTTTTTATCGGTACACTACCAAAATCTTATTCGTCCCATACCTACTCTAAATCTTTAGGAATACGATTGATAGCGTCAGTGTATAATTTGTATATATTTGTACCTGTCTTTCTGAGCTGAATCCTGCTCTCTGCGGGCAGACGGCAGAATGTAAATTAATCTTCCATCGACTCATTTTCTTGGCTGGATCGATTTCATGGCAGTAATATCCCCCTCCCAACCCCCCGGTTCTTGGGTGGGTTCTTGTTTTGATTTGGTATGCCTTGTTTTTTATTTTAATTTAATTTTATTTTCGGGACCCGGGTTATCTTTGTGGCATCGCATGAAAACGAGATGAATTGCCAGTAAATCAGGAATGGCCGGAGCCATTCTATACCTTTTGTTGCAAGATGTTGTCATATTGAATAGGATTATTTAGCCTTTGTGAGAAATTAACTTAATGCGGTGATATTTTTCTGTGAAAATATGTACACGTGGTTTCGACGAAAAAAAATGTTTTTTCCTTTTTTACCCGATGTAAATGAAGATTTATGAAATGTTTAGTGAGTTTAAATGCTCATAAAAAATTTCCTCCGTGTTTTTTTCTCATAATGATTTTCGTTACTTTATGATTTTTACGTGTGGTTTAGGTTTATCTTTCCATGATTTTAATACAATTTGTTTGTTCTGTTTCAGGTAAGCGTAATTTTTGTCTGAAAGTCTTCGGTTTCTCTGCTTATTCTAGTCGTAAGTTAATTTTTTGTCAATATTTCTACATTGAGGACCTTTTTGGCAAAACAGCATATACCCATGTCAACGTCGCTATAATTGTGTAACTCTTCCTTTTTTTTACAAGTATCCGAAATCATCCACATTGTGCATTTCTCTGCCAGAATATGCAGAATAATAGAGAAAAAATTTGAGGCAAATTTCAAAATAGTGCCTATAGCTCACCACCAACTAAATAGTTGAATGCATACACAATCATAGCAACGTTGACATGGGTATACGTTGTTGGTCGGAAAGGTCCTCATATGAAGCTGAGATGCTGCTTCCGTCTGCTCTTCCATCAAGAACTTTTTCCGCAATAATCAGGAAAAATCTGCGATATATCAGGACGTGAGAAAAGTTTATAACTCTAAACTCCATGATCTGAATTATCTGCAAAACTCAAAGGAACATATTGACGGCGTAAATCTGCAATCACATATCTCGTTTGCGGTGTCTGAAAATCTCCGCCTCTATGTTATTTTTTTAAAGGAGAACAAATTGACATCACTCCTTGAAGTTTTTGCAGAATTTTCTTTGCACAGAGAAGAAAAATCACGGCAGTTTTAAAGAATTGACGTTGAGTAGTTTTCCATTTAAAAAATAAAGCATGCCAGGAAGTCTGCGACGTCGCAAACCGAGTTACGTGATTGCCGACTTACATCGCCGATATGCGTTTCACGCCGACCAGCGATCGCACGGTGTTAGGCGCAATGCGGGAAGTATTCGTGCACTCTTGCAGGCGTTACGCGAACCGGCGATCGTACTGCGCATTAGGCGCAATGCGTGAAGTATTTCTGCACTCTTGCAGGCGCTCATATGCGTCTGGCCCCCCTAATTTGCCTTACATATAAACATTTTAAAGGGTAAATTGTGACTATGTGCAATTGTTCATACGTCGTTTTTCTTTACCACTGCAAAATTAGCCAAGTTTAGGCATCTTCGATGTTCGCGCTTCACTGGTCAGCGAACATGAACACGAGTCGAGTGATAAAGATCCAAGAGCAGAAGCGGAACCAGTTGGAAGTTGGCCTCATCCGAGACCCACCCGGTTCGGAATCGGGTTCGGCAGCACTAACGAACTTTGTCAGCCCAATTAATCACGATCAGCGATTAGCGTCAAAATATCGGACAGCGATCGTGGGCCCGAAACAACGCCTTGTTAGCCTAACTTCTGACCCGATCAATTTTTAAAAGCCCGCAGTCAGAACTTGTCCGACACAATGCGAGTAGCACCGCAAGAATAGCATACAAGATGTAACGGCTCGGAGTATACCTGCATAGAGAGAGTATTGCCATATCGGTTCCGCTCTCTAATCGGTTCAACCGGTTTCTGGCCTCTTGTGGGGATTTGAGGGACGGATGTAAACAAATTCCCTCGAGAGAGAGATTTGCAGGTTATAAATGCAGCACGCAGCTTTTTGAGAATTATCTAACATTTTTGGGGTGTGAAGAAAAATTGAAAGTTTTTGAAACAGTGGAAACTTAATTTTTTCACATATGTGCATATTGTGAACTTTCGCTGAGCTCGAAATGACTTCATGGTTTTCTCTATGATTACGAATTTTCCGAAAAATTGAGATTTTTCTTAATATAGGCTTTTCTGACCGAAATTCATTTTTCCGGAAAATTAGTGCATGACTGACGCAAGACGAAGCATCCTCATCAACAGTTCTGGATGTAGGGCTTCAGATTGATCCACTTTCCAGATGTTAGATTCATTATTAATTTAACAGTTCATTTCCGGAGGATCTATAGTTGCCAGCAATTTTTGATTACAGATTTTCATTCATCATAACTTTACATTATCATGATTTTTATGGTGCATTAATCATTGGCTAAACGTCCGAAAAACACTCGTCTTTTCAATGGCCCCATACAAAATTCTACAGCTTGCATTCAAGTAGCTCGGCTGCCCTGTGGTTGAAAGCTTCTCAAATTATACTTGTTAGTTATTAACGGCGTTTTCCATCTGCGTGCGCCACAGTATGCGAGTTCGCTCACCTTCCTTCTGTATCGCAAAGAAGAAGTTTTGAGAATGCCCGACGTGAAATCTCTGACTCATGAGGGCGAGGTTCTAAAAGCCAAACCATGCACTGTGTCTGTCTTTCCCTATGAAGGTATTTGGAAGAAACAAGAAAGGAAGGAAAACAAGCCACTAATATCTTAATTCTCTTACGTAAACTCATAAATAGATATTATTTTGAACGAAATGAAACGAACGCTAATGCTTCAAGTTTCGGAGAGTCTGGCATCAGAAGTCTAGTAAACAAAAATCAGTGCAGAAAAGATACTAGAATCGTTCCGGAAAAAGCACACCGTCGGGAAAACAAATTAAAATAAATTCCTGCGTACTTCTCTACCGCCAAAATGTATCTCGCAAGGGAGTATGTTTACTTTCGCTATCAGCCGTAGGTTTACCGCATCTCGAGTGCGGTAAGTTCATTGACAAGAAATAAGTTCGGCACGCACCAAAGATAAGCTTCCAGTGATCAACAACAAATAAAATAGTGTATTTCCTTCGGAAAATACACTAAAAAGCGTCGTTTAGTTTCTGGAGAGGCAAAACAATTATATCTTCTCTAATACAGCTTTTTTTTTATCAAATTGTATGTCTTCAGACTCCCTTTGAAGAACCGAAAGTGTTGCTCTTCTTTTTTGGTTTGTTGAGTCCTTGGAAGGAAGTTATTTTTCGTCATAAAAATATTTCAGAACGTCCGTAGCCTCAGTGGAATGATAGAATGTATAGCACCGCTCTCGCGCTGATGTCTGAATAACTCCATTCGGGATCGAGAAATCAAGTTCGCCTTCAACTCGATGGATACAATTTGTGCGGCTCAGGAGTTGAAATAGTTGTATCACGCATTTTAATTTAGCGTGATGTCCAGAGACGAGTGATTTTCGTTTTAATCTTTGTGTTTTAATTACCATCCCTGTGGGAGTTCTAGATACTTTAACTCGATTCTCCCCGCTTAAAATTACATTGATATTGACATTGAGATTATTTGCATGTCAGAATTTAGCATCACTCTTGTGATAACGTCTGAATAACTGAAAACTAGGTTGGGTAAATCAAGTTTGCCTTCAACTCGATGGATACAATTTGAGCGGCTCAGGAGTTAAAATAGTTGTATCACGCATTTTAGTCTAGTTTAATGTTCGAAGGACGAGTGACTTGCGTTGTAATTTACGTGTTTTGAATAACCATCGATTCGAAACGTTTAGTAATTTTTAAACGATTCTCCCCCACGGAAAAAACATTTTAACATTGACATGTAGGCAAGATGCAAAAGTCAACATCTAGAATGTGTAATGTGAATAATCTTCTTTTCATCTTTCAGACATCCCCATTCGCGATATCATCTCAAGTCAGAAATATCCAGGCAAAATATACGTAATTTTCTTTAGGAATAAATATTTTATTTGAAAAAATTTAGCAACACCCGAAAGTTCACACTGGAAAAAAAAACACATTGGATCTAGAGTCCAGACTCTTAAAAACATCTACAAGAAAAGATACTTTTGATTCAATCGGATATTTGCTTAAATCAAGAACCAAGCCTCTTAATTTGAGCGGATTTCCTTTTAATTTAAGCTTAAATCTGATTAAATCAATAGTCCTTTTTCTTGTCAATGTTTTCAAGAGTCTGGACTCTAGATCCAATGTGTTTTTTTTTTTTTTTTCCAGTGCATGCAATATTTTCCCCCTAGCACGGCAGACTGCTTCTTTTATCTAGCAGTAATGCACCGTCGGCATCCATTTTCGGTGGTCCATTATTTACGAATACGTACATAGCTTAAACTCGGCGTAAGCTAAGTAAGGCCGAAAAACGCTTCCGTTTAACACGTAACAGATGAGGAGGCGTATTCTGGCCATCGTTCGTCCCAAATTAAAGAGGCAGCAGCCCAGAGGAACGAGCTCGGGATGAGCCGAGAATTGCCGATTTCGAGATGAAAAACTAGAGTGAACTTAATCATGGAGCTTTAACGATGATAATCGGTTGGCTGGCAATTTATCAGAGGTGATGACCACCGCGTCCACCCGTCTCCACTAATTTCCAGCCGCGGTTCCTGGAATTTCAGCCTCGAAGCCCTTTGATTTTTCGTTTATTTATCTTTTGTTCTTTCCCCACGTTCCCACGCTGTTAGCGTAAAATGAGCCAGAATGCATCGCCTCGTGCTGTTGCTGATCATTTGTGACCAGTGGCGTGCCGTGAATTGCGATGTATCGATTGTCATGCCATTTAAACCTGTGGTAAAGAATCGATTATTGAGGTGTTCGTTGCGAAAACCCTGTTTATCGATCCTTTTCCATAGGTGTAAATGGCATAACAATCGATGTATCGCAAAGCACGCCACGCCACTGCTTGTGACTTGCTCTAGGAGGAGATAAAGACCCAGGAAATACTGGTAATTTTGTACCTAAGGAAGCATTACATTTAGTTGTCATGGTTTTGTATGCAACTTTGAAATTTCGGAATGTCGGAAAATTTTCGGGAAAGTTAGGAAACTTTGAAAATAAAGAAAAATTGTCAGCTTTTTCCAAGAATCATCTTCGTCCGGTTATTATGACCGATTTTATCTATACAAGTATTAAAGCTCGTTAAAAGACAAGTAAGGAGATGTTTCTGAATTGAGCTAAAAAGTTTGATTTCTGTTTACTTAGTTTTGAAAATCTTGTCGTTTCATACAAGGAAGAATGTCGCAAAACTTTTTACTCGCAGTTCTTATTTTTCCCCGGAACTGTCGGGAGTTTCTAACTAAACATTTCACAAATTTTTCTTCTGATAACACACAAATACTTTAAAAATTCCGATAGAAATTGTTCGGTCGTATTTTTGTAATAAGTTGTATTGCTTGAATCAATTTTGGAACCTCGGAATGGAGTTACGTTCCTTCGTCTATGAAACGACGAATTATCAATGGCTAAAAAATTATTATGTCGCGCCGCCCACCTGACATAAAGACGCAATTAAACTTAGCAATGAACCCTGTTGTTCATATAACTCAGTGCATTTTTGGGCTCATCTCAAATTGTATTAACGCCCTTTCGTCAACATGTGACACGTCCAAGTGACCCACTCTTCTTGATGAAGCTTCTCACGAGTCGATCCAAGTTTTTAACCGCGGTTTTTGATGATGCACGCACGACGCACGTTCGCACGCAGCGCGTTGGTAGGGCAGCCGCGCGCTCGGGATTTTCGCGCGTTAATTACGAAGACGAAATGCCTGCTCGTACGCACATCATAGGCGTCGCGACGCCACTGCTGGGTTTTTTCTCTCGAATTCGGCGTCGACCGCTATTTATTATTTTGACCCAAATAACGGCGCGAAGAAGAATGTCCCCGCATCCCCGCGCCCGACCCGTTTTTTATTGCGCCCAATCTCGCGCCGTTTTCGGGCCGTGCAGTCCCGGTTACTTCCGCTCCGTGTTGTCGCTTCCCGAAATTAATTGGACGGCGGCACCGCGCAGAAAAGTACTAATTTTTTTGGTTTTTTCGTAAAAGCACCCATCTCCATGCGAAAATGAATTCTACGTATGTTGTCCGTAAAATTATAACACTCAAAAATATTTTTCTGTTGAAACATCCGGTCGAATCAATTTACCTGTTAAAGGTGTCGTCAGCCAGGCACTTGTTTACATTCCGGTTGCAGGCGACCGCGATGCACTCGTCCAATAGGAATCAAGGATTGGTTACGCTCACGATCGGGCCGCGGTCAATTCTCGATTGCTATTGGACGATTAAATCGCGATCGCTTGTAAGTGAAATGTGAACAAGTGCCAACTTAGCCCATGACACCTCCATATTTTAACCAAAAACCTGTCAAATTCACACATATAAAAAAATTGACAAAAGTAAGGTAGGCGAACACTCCCTGTGACTTCTCAGGGTCCAGTAAGACTTTCATCAAAAATGTCAATGAACTCATGTGCCCTCAAGTAAAGGAAAAATGATCTGTAAAATTATCCAGAGCGGTTTATGTTTATTTATATTGAATGTGACCCTATATTGCTGAAGAATTTGTTTCTTTGGAAGCTCTGGCGTTATTCAATGAGAAAAAAAATTCAGTATTCATCATAAACTAAAGTTTAGAATCCTTTAGTGCACTAGATCATGTGCATGATCATAGATCATAGAGTGCGCAGAATCATGATTCTGTTTTCTGAGTGTTCAGAATAGGGTTGCCTGAACAAGATCACACGGGTAAGTAGAGATCTTCGGCGAAAATGGCCAGTCGAAGACCATCAATTCGTCTGAAAAGAGGTCAACTTTTGATGAATAATACATTTTCGACCCTGTCAATATTCTAGACGACGCGACATGACAGTGAAACACTTTTTAATTGATAATAGGTCACAAATGAATTCTGGGAAATTTCAGTGACATGACGATCTGAAAATGAAAATATTTTCCTCCAACTTGACAATCCCACCCGGAAGTATATTCAGTGGATTGCAAGACCCAAAACTGGGAGAGGGAGAAGTAAGCCATAAGCCGTATTACCTCCTATCTCACGTGTGCCACCATAAAGTTGCAACTTGCAATTAATCCTACCACTCCCGGACAGGGCTGCCATGTTGAAAATCCTCCATATACCCGTCTTCACTGTATTCAGGAGGGAAGGTTTAATTCGACCAATTGGTAACACTGCCTTTAGAGTGCACAGTGGGCACGGACTCGTTCAGCTTAAGTTTTAGGCCGAATCGTCGGATCTGAGAAAAATGCCGTAAATATTTTGTCGCGACCCGGTCTCGCCTCTCAATCGCGTGCAAAGGCTCAGCGGCCGCCGCTTAAAGTTGCACCGCTTTTTGGAGTCACGATTTTCTTGAGACTTCCAGAGCAGTGCTGCCGGTTTCATTGCCAGGGAGGTAGCCATTTTTTTATTTTTACTGATCCCTACGGTTTAAGAAATCTGGGAATTCAGATTGTCAGAAGTGGAAGACGACTTTGAAATCTAGGAAAGTTAGGCAAAGTTCAAAAAGCCCTTTTCAATTGCTCAAGTGCAAAACTTGAAAATTTTTGATAGCAGTTTACACAAATTCAGGGAATTATTCTTACAAACTTAAAATCGGAAAAAACAAAGCGAGATCTCCGGTGGGTCTGGGCAAACATTTTAAAAAAATCTAAAAATCTGAATCTAATTTGAGCTGGATTCCGCAGTGGAACCAGCGGGATTGCAGCGTTTTCAGAATAGTGCCACTTCTTCATTTCCTTGATGACTACTTGTGTAGTATCCTTCAAAATCAACAATTTTTATGGTGAAAAAGCAAAAACTATTTGCTTTTAAATGAGTATGAAGATGACGATTTTTTAGAATAAAACTTCAATCGCGCGGACTGGACTTCCTTCTACAAAGTTCGATCCATTTCGTATATTCTATTACATCATTATTTCGCAGAAAAATTTAACAAAAAATTTTTAATTAGGTCCTGAAAATCCACGTAAGTCAGAAAAATTGTTTTCCAAAATTATGGCTAAGAACCAATTTTCTTGGTTCTTCTTGGATAATATAACAATGTTTTGTTGAATGGCATCTATGCAAGTAGGAACGGTTAAGATTTTTAATTCTGCACGGTTCCAATGACTCGCGTTGATTAAGAGTCCCCCGGGGCCCTTACCTCATGCTAGGGGCTCGCCGTGGCCCAGTGACTCGTCGACCCTGGATTTATGAGCCCGGTCGTTGTAAAACTTCTGATATTAAATTCACAGAATACTTTTTATTCTGTTTTCGTTCGGTTATAAACGAGGTTAGTTCGTATCGAGTGCAGTCACCCACGTTAAATTGAAATTGAAACAAGACATCTCAAGTTTGATTCCTCCGCAAGATGCAGTGCAAAAAAAAGTTGAATATTTTATCTCTATTTTTTAATTTTTTTACAAAGATTAAAAATACGTTTTTGCGGTTTTGGTCGAACGGTTATGATTCCTTTTTGGTTCTTACCAATGGCATTGACTAATTTTGTGGCTTTGTCATCAATGTCAACTGATAAGAATCTTACCACATCGTTTGCATTTTGGCCCTCTTCGAATGCGTGAGAGAATGAAAACAGGCCCATAAAATCGCTGATCAAGGTTATGCTTTAGTTTTGATTGGATCCATTGAATCTATCTAACAGCGAGGCAATCCTTTAATGGGTCTATTCGGGAGCCTTCCTGCAACCGCGAGGCTTATAATCATGGGCAATCGATGAGGGATCTAGAAAAATAAACAGCTTTTCTACTGGTTGTATTAAACATCCGTGGTCCAATAATTTTTTTCCATTTTTAATGCACACGTATTTCATTATACCTCAATCGCCCTGTATCTATCTACAAGTTGCCGCCCTCCTATTTCTCCACGCTTGTGTGTAATCACTTCTCTACCGTGCTGAGTAAAAACGCAAAATTTAGATGTTGAAAAATTTATTCCATGAAAGTGCGAATTCTTTGTTGAACATTTCAACAGGAAACGTTCAGTTTGAAGTCGTGAAGCCGCCCTTCTAATATGTGCGCAATAGCTAGTTTGGAAATTTTCGTGCTAATATGGTGGGATTTAATTAACTTTTCAATCTTACAAATTCGTGTTCTAAATACTTAAATTGGAAACATTTTTTGTTCCTTTAACTACGTGTCTTGATTGAAATTCTGATTTATAAGCTGAATGCACTTTCTTCTCAAATCATTAGAATTTTGTGATTTTCGGCTATTTTCGTAATTATCGAAAGTTCAGAGCTTAAAATCGTTAAATTTACAGCATTTGATAAGAGAGTAGCGACAAGAGAAATCGAAAAGTAGATAATTCGATTATTACACAAAAATTTATTCGACTCCTTCAAATTTTTAGCCCAAAATATATGATTCCAAAACAATTTTAACAGTTTTCTCTGTAAATCCTTATCCCTTGTTCATGCTCAAATCACTTGCTTCCTAAATGATTCCAATTTTGCGATTTTCTGGCTATTTTCGTAATTCTCCAAATTAATGAGCATTTAAAATTGTTAAATTTACAGCTCTTGAGGAGCAAAAATGAAATGGACTTTCAGATAAATCGATTTCCACCCCTGAATCGATTCAGCTCATCAAATTTGTAGCCCAGAATTGATTACTCCAAAACAATTTTACAGTTTTTTTCTAAAAATCCGCATCCCTCGTCCATGCTTAAAGGTGTTTCTCCCTCTAACGGAGATGGTAGGTTTGACCACGCCTCCTCGCGATTCCGCCCTAAACGCGGCAGCCCTGCGCATGCGCGAACCGCGGCGCCACCTACCGGAGCCCGGAGGGGATCAGACTCGTAATTAAACACACCAATCAACAGTGCAAACACCTCGGCGGCTCATAACTCCGCCGCGTCGCGGATTAATTAAAACCAATCGCCGCGATTTATCTGCCCCGCCGTCGAGAAAATAGACCACGCCGTCGCACAGTGGTCAAAAACCCCCTTCAAAGCGCTTAAAAATGTTTAAAATCCGAAATAATGCATGAACCGCTCCGAAATCTTTTAGGCATCTATTCATCGTTCCCCAAACGAAAAGAGTAAAACGAAATCGTCACAGTTAAAAATGTCTACTCTCACATAGTTTTTTGACTAACTGAAAATTTCCTTGTTCTTTCTTCTGATTACACAAAAAATAGCAAGAATTTGCAAAAAAAATTTGTAAAGTGAAAAAGTCATATTCCTGCTGCAGTTCAAGCCATAAAGTTGGTGTGTATTTCTTCGAAAAAGGAAAGCAGGATTAGATATTTTGAAACTCTGCAATGGAGGTGCGTGGTTTCATAGCTTAGTCTTCGATATAATTGACAATGATAGCCAAAAAATTTCAAAGTGATCCAAACATTATTTTAGAACACTGGAAAAAAAACACATTGGATCTAGAGCCCAGACTCTTGAAAACATTGAAAAGAAAAAGTACTCTCGATTCAATCAGATTTAAGCTTCAATCAAAAGGAAATCCGCTCAAATTAAGAGGCTTGGTTCTTGATTTAAGCAAAAGTCCGATTAAATCAAGAGCATTTTTTCTTGTCGATGATTTTCAGAGTCTGGACTTTAGGTCCAATGTGTGTTTTTTTTTTTCCAGTGAAGTTATTTCAAAATGAGCTTTTCAGTTTTACACTGAAATACGACCTACGTTGGCAAATTCACCAAAGCTCTTCATTTCGAAAGTTACAGATTTTTCAGAGTTTTTTCGAGACTTTTTTTTAGCTTTTTTTGGGCGAGTATTGCCCACGGTGCGTCCCTCTCCTTCTCACCGGCATCGCCGCCGCGTGATAGAGGGATTGCGCCGAGATGAAGCGGATTACCCTCGACTGTCCCTCGCATAAAAGACGTGTCCACTAGGGATTTTCGAAGGGACTTGCGCGGTTTCTGCCGGCGGGGCGGTGTTCCGGTTCGTGGCTCGACCGATCGCCCGGTCGGTTCCGTTCCTTTTGGCGACCGACGATCTTGAACTTGGGGCGCGCTCCCGTAATGGTCAGTAATCCCTCCGGGAGCGGGTTCCTGTCGTAATGAACTCGTGCACCGCCGCCGCACCGTCGAATATCACCGTATCACCATTTGAATTTTGCCATATTTCCTATGATAAATTATGTATTTTTTGGAGAAGTTACGTGGATATTTTCTGTAGAAATTTTCCAACATCCTGGATTAAAATGATACTGGAGTATTGGATCAAAGTTATGATTCAAAAGTTGAGCAATTTGGACTGCATTTTGCAACGAGGAACTAAAATTTCTGGCTCGTTCATAGAAACACCTATCTACGTCGTTTCTAAAGTAACTCAGAAATTGCAGTCCCTAATAATTGCAAAATGTAGCCCTATTTGGGTAGTTAACCTAATTTAACAAAAAGAATAAAACAAACAACTGTACGTAAAGTGCTCACCTCAAAATTAATCTGTCATCATGGGTTGAACTTTGTTTGATTTTTCGCCTAAACATTTGCTCATCAACTAGCATTAGGCGAAAAAGAGCGTCGATCCCCGAATTAAACTCTTGCCTTGGTCAGCAAAGTTATTGCGGGATCTAACTTTGCAATATATTTTCTCTGATTTCGTTAGACCTATAAGAGGAGAGTTAATTTTTGTGTAAAGTCAATATTAAGTTCATGTTTACATCAACTATTTTGAAGTGGAGCGGGACACTTGTTAGTATGATTGGTGTGAATTTGAGGCCATTCATAGATCGACGCGGATTTTTCCTTATCAATTTGAGTTTCAAGGCGAAAATAATCAACATCTACTCATGGTTTAAAGGTTTTCTTTAAAGACCATTTCACTCTCAGAAAAAAATTATCCCTGTGTTCTAGCAATCGTTCGCAAAAGACCCCTGACCCATTCCAATCAACAGCATTCTGTAATGAGAGAAGGTTTTTCGCATTTCACTAAACCGTCGTAGCTTTCTAGAATCCTTCACCGAGGAGATACTTTTTCCCGAGTGAAACTAGAAATTCCCCTCCTGCCAGTGAAGGACTCTTCTCCGTCGACCTCGACACGTTGGCGTTGACAGGTAGCCGAAGAACGACCTGCTCGACTCGGGCGTTCCAGGCGCGAAACCCCAATAATCGGAGCTATCAAAATCCGTGTCGGACATAAAACGGCCGTCAATGGGGACTCAAAGCGATTTAATTGAATTTATCACCCGGCGAGGGAGCTACCCGAGCTGAGCTGGCAGTCCACACTACACGGGTATCAATGTATCATGGCAGTGCAAACGAGAAGACGGACGGGCAGTTTGAAAAGTTGCATTCTCAACTTGACCACCGATGCTCACAAGCTGCCGTGTCGCTCCGGCTGCTGTTTCAGCGAGTTGCCAAGTTTTGAGAGATTTGGACGATATGTGATGAGATCTCAAAGTAAAGATTGCAGGGAGTTTTAATGAGACGTTTCGGGGGTCCAAATTTGTCGATGATTGCCTCTCTCTTTTTACTCTGGTAAAAAAATTCACAGGTCTATGAAACTCATTTAAGCGTGAGGGGATTCGACGATTTAAGTCCTCAAATCACCAAGAAAGAAACCCATAGCGTACGGTCTCTCTTCCCGCAGATGAAAATATCAAGGCATATAAAATTGATGCAGATGAGGCGCACATTTTCTTGTCAGGGCACGATTAAAAAAATGTAAAAAAAAAAAAAAAAATACACGCCTTTGTAAGGGCACATCAGGCAAATTTATATGTTTTGAAGGCAGGGAAAAGCGAAAGGAAATCTGAGGAATGTAGGTAATCTGAAAGTAAAGACATTACAGAAGTCGTGAATTAGAGCTGGTGATCCCCTTTGCACTGAAAAAACAAGCAGTTCCAACGCCAAAGCGTTGGAGGGCGCTTCTTTAACACTGCGCATGCGAGGAACGGTTTCATACGGCCAAGCGAGAGTATTGCGGACGGACGATGTATAACAAATTGCCTACGTGAAGGTGGTCCGGCAGCAACATACCCGCCGCTAGTCTCTGGAAAACAATAGAAAATAGTAGTTGCGTACGTTGCCAGCGAGCGCGCTGCGAGCGCATCTGTTTCAATTACCTAGCATCGAGTCGGGCCTCTAACTTTCTATTCTCTCTGACATAACCTTAAACCTTCAACCCAGAGCCGCAAACAGCTGATGCTTGACGATGCTGCGCCGAGAAAATGAACCAATCACAAAGTAGCACAGTAATACGTCACTAAAATGAAGAGATCACGTGACTGTTCTTGATTTTTTCGAATCAATCTGAAACTACAACCTCGAATATGAGGCATTTAAGCATAACGAAGCCCCAAAATAGTTTAACCAGGTAATACGTCCGTGCGAGATTGTTATGCTTAAAAGCAAAACATTTCACGAAAACTTTTACGAATACCAGATGCAGAAAAAAATCAAAATTTTCCCGGGTGCACCAGAATGGCGTCATTACCCATAAGGCAAAACGGTATGTAGTATAGTACATGTTACATCGGGGGAGTCGAACGGCTGGAAAGGGCGCATCTGGTACCCAGAAGCGCCCAAAATTATCGGCGTTTTTACCAAGGTCCGTTGGTACCTTTACCATCTCACTTTTTTTTACCAATTATTGGTAATTTTACCAAGACAGGCTGGTAAACTCACCTGAAAACCGGTATTTTTACTGTTTTTCCAGGTAAGAATACCACTTTTATTGGCAATTAATTCCCGGTAACTTTGCCATTTTATCTCGGTAATTCTACCACAGTCGATAAAAAATATTGGCGTTTTTACCAAGGTCCAGTAAAATTACCGAGAAAGTTCAAAAATTTTACCGAGATTTCTCGGTAAAATTACCAATTCTATAAATGGTAATTTTACCAAGGAAAAACTGGGATCAAATAGAACCCTGAATTCTTGGTAATTTTACCCTTTTCTTAGTAAATACACCGAGATTTTTTTGCAGTGTGGCATTCAAGTTAGGTTTTGACGCCGTGGTCTCCCAGCCTAGGCCACGAATCGAAAAGCATGAAAAAATGACCGTTTTTAGTATTCTTACCTTTAATCGCATATTTCTCAACCAAATAACTTGCAATTTTGTGTGCCTTATCTCTAAGTATGTAGAACTGAAGCTCAGTCACCAAGCGTCTTTTTCAGCTTCCTTTTTTTTTTAAAGGGATTAACACAGTAAGTGAACATTTGTAACGTTCATGACGAGAATTGTCGTCCGTAGGGTTTCAGTGCGGTTACGCGAGGACAAGAATCTACAGGAGTCTAAGGGAACGGTGAAAATTTCTCGTGAAAAATTCCGAGGAGAAATTAAAGTTGAAAGCTTTCAAGCTACTTATCGTAACGGACAGGCGCTCGTAGTAGTAAGCGCCGCGTCGTCGTGTCGGGCGGGTGGTCGTCAAAGAGGGATCACCTAAACGAAAGTGTTCTGAAGGCGGCCAGTGGCTGCCGGCCGCCTACTTTCCGTGATCCCTCCGCCCGGGATGGACGTCCGACGTTATCCGATAAACCGTCCCGACTGCGCCCCAGGGTCAGGCCCGGGTTAAGCGTGTCACCTGTCAACAGGTTTCGCCGCACTCCGCCACCGCTCACGATGACCGTGCTCCCCTGGTGGCGGCCGACTCTTAGCTTATTACCTAGAGGAAAGGACTTGTTTGGATTACAGAGAAGCTTTTCAATGACTAAAAACTTTTTTTTTTTTTTTTTTTTTTTTTTTTTTTTTTTTTTAACCGAGGTATGTGACTGCCGACTTACACCGTCGATATATTTTACGTGAAGACCTATATTTGGACGAATTTATGTCAAATGGAACTATGTGCATTAAGACATGGGCCCTGAGACCCATAAGAATAAGTGCATAACAGGGCTCACGTCATACTGCACATAGTACCATTTGGCAGAAATATGACCATTTGTGAGTTGAAGAATTTCGTTTTTAATTCTAATCACAAATGAAGTTTTTTATTCGTCATTGTTATTCAAAAAATTTACCTGTGTCATCGATGATAAAAATGTTCTATATAAATTGGACGTACTTATATAAAACGGAACTATGTGCACAGGGTTTGCGTGTAATGTAGTTCTTTTAAAATACGTTCAATTGATAAGTACAAATAATACCCATGAAAGCTTCATTCAGGTAAATTAAATAAATTCCTTTCACTGAGGTATAGTCTTCTTCAAAGAAAAAAGGAATTTCTTTCGCTCAGAAATTTTTTTTAGGTTGAAGTGTATTTTTTCGTGTTCTTCTGCCTATTCAAACACAGATATTCAGTAAATCGCCAAAATGATCCGTCGTAAGACATTGATAAGGCCGTGACGTCTCGACCTCTTGTCGCCGTACTCTCAGTTTCCACGTTTGAATTTGATTTTTTTACTCACGTAACCGAAGCTTTCACTCGATCTTTCTAACGAGCTTGTCAGTTTTTCGTTTTCTCATCGGTCTTTTTTTCTCGGCGACGGAATATCCACCCCGAAATGTCACCTGTCTATTCTCGTTGAAGCCGTCCTCAAAACCACTACTTCCGAGCAGTGACATTTGGTTCCGCGCGACTCGGATGCTCCTTTCTCGAGCTCGAGCCACCCATCGTCGCTCTCCTGACGTAAGGACGTATCTCAATTTCCTCTTGAGCCCTGGAAAGTATGAATTTATATGGAGCATCAGGGCTCAAATGGAAATTGAGATACGCTCTTACGTCAGAGGAGCGATGCCGTGGCTTCACAGGAGGAATCGATCGCGCACGGAGGATCCGAGATCAACTTATCAAGCAGTGTCAAGCGGTCTTGCTCATAGGCGCGCATCAGTCGCTACCACTTTGTCAAGTATGATCTATCGCCCAACTGGTTTCCAGGTTTCGATTGGTGGGTGTAAGCAGTGTAAGCTGATGCATGACGTTCTGTCATACCCTTTGAGATCGACCGAGTCGCGGGAAAGTTTTTTGAGCGTCTCAACTGTTGTCTCAATGATCTTTCTGATTAGGAATCTAAGTTTTCCCGGAAAATATAGTTGGTATGAGCAGGAAAATTTCCCTGAAATAAGCGGAGAAGTTCCCGACACTATTTTTCGCATGCAACTCATTTTTTTCCACGACTCTGTCGCGAGGTTGATGATCGGGAAGTTCGGTAATTTTCTGTAACTATGTATCATTGCATCTATGAAGCAACACCGAAACAAAAATGAACGTTTGCCTAGATGCATGAAGTAAGTACACATTTATTAACTCACCGATGCATTTCAGCTAACGTAGCCATCATCAGGGTATTACATAAGAGCAAATATTATTAAATCATGAAAAATAAGAAACTAGAGTATAAAACGCATAGTGGGCTTGCGAGCTGTAAGATGCAAGCAGGCTACAGTAAGTCGTACCGAGGAGTACCGAGCTGCAAGTTCGGTAACGTGAGCCGAGTTAACTATAACATGATAACTTAAAGTACGATTACTTGAATCGAATATAAGCGGCCGATGTGGAACATCATACCAGGGGACGAATTTTGTTGCCCCTTCCACCGTTAAGACGAGTCTCGAAGTCACTGAAGTCCGGCTTAGAGCTTCTGATTGGTCGATGGTACGGTTTGGACTCATCGATGGATGTTGCATCTCCGTGTGAAAGAGCCGACAAAATTCGCCTCCAGGAGAATTTTTTTCTTAGCATCGCTAAACCGCCAGCAAGACGGTAAGCTGATTGTTGCCGTTTATATGATAATTTTGAGTCCATACAAGCAAGAATACCAATGAAGGGCCTCTGCGACAGATGGACCTTGCGGTAGGACAGAGTGATCGTAGTCTGTATACGTCCGGTGACCGAGTTGGAGATCGGACGCCATATCCGATATGATCGCGTCAACGTCCGAAGGTCAGCGCGGATGAGAGAGAAATTATTATCCGCGGAGTTTTATGAGAAAGTTGTTTCGTCTCTTTTTCGGAAATGTCTTCCGCCCGCGCTGAGCCGCTCTCGTCGCGAGAAACGTCGACTCTTCGTCGTTTCTGTGACAAAAGAGCATAACTGCACTATAAGATGAGCCCGGGAAAGCATCGAGTTTTATGGACGATAGGGCTCTTTCCGAAGTGTGGTTACGTCCTTATGACAGGAGGGCGACGTCTTGAGTCCGAGTGCGCTATTGACGGATGATTTCACTCGGATAGAGCAGGTTGTGTTCGCTCCGCATGGAGTTAGGTGATTTACGAGTCGGATCGCGGCGTTTTCAAAGTCAAGTTCAATCGAAAATGCTCGGGATTGATTCATTTGCTATTGTTCTGCAGCGTTCTGTCCTTTAACGGGATGAAAGGCTTAGAAGGGAAAGGAGGTCAATTTTTTTTTTTTTTTAAATATTAAAAAAAGACAAGAAATTTGTCGCCCTTGAACAAAAGAGCGTAACTACACATTGAGATGAGCCCGGAAAAGCATGAATTTGAATGGATGGCATGGCCCATAACAAAATGTAGTTACACCCTTATGTCAGGAGTGCGACGCGTTACAAGACTATTTTTGTAAATAAATTTCAGAGAATTTTAAACATTTTGATGAAGAAATTTATTTTCAAAAACTCAGGAAAGTCAGAGACTTTAGAAATCCAAGAGGAACGCTGTACAAAATCCCGTGCCATTTCACGAGTTTGGAACTACTGTTTCTGTCGTATGGCACTTATTGCGATTGCTTTTACTCGGAGGAGGAGACCCATACAGCTGCAGCCGCGGAGATATCAGTGCGGATACGACAAATTGTTGCCGTTTCGAAATAAAATCCTGTCTTTTGTAGCATTGTTTTGCAGCTGGAAATGTAAGAATATCTCCAAATGTTGACAACTGCGGAGCGAGACTAGAGGCAGGAGACGGGCCATTAGTTTAGGCCGCGGCCGCGACCGTTGCGAAGAGACAAAAGCATTTACATTCGAATCGGGCCAACTAATCGACGACCATCTCATGACAACCACCAATTGGCTCCGTAATTGGAAAAAAGAAGAAGGATTCGGAAAGATCGTCGCGCAGCGTTGTCATTTTCTTTTCGATGAAAGTGAAATAGGGGAGGGTGGCGACGCTTGAGGGATCGGAGACCTCAGTGCTCTTTTGTGGGTGTTTTTTTAAAGTGTTCAATAATTCAATTTCATATTGAATCATCGGAATGTCATGCATGCGCATCACTAGGTGGTTTTCAAAAGTTCCCACGTGAAATAAATGCAGAGTGCTTTGCAGAGAAGTAGCACTGAGCAAAAGCTCTTTTAAAGGTTTTTGTGAGCTGTTGCTATTAGTCTCGTCTTCGACCATTTTCTCATTACCTATTTTGAAGCTCCATAATCCCAGGAATAAATAATTTCAAATAATTGAATTCTAAAATCTTAGCTAGTTGCTGAAGATTCGAAGGGATTTTGAGTGAAAAGAAAGATGAGAGCCCGAAAAGACTCTACTTAAGATAAGGGTACTCTTCATCCTCAAATTTTCATGCTTCATAAGTTGAAGCATTTTCTTTGTATGCAATAATGTCCCTTTAAAGGATTCTGTCTCTAGTATCATGTATAGTCTCTCATTTTAACATAAAATCTGTATTTAGAGTCAAGAATCACTTTTCGGAGGAGAAGGGTGATTGAAATATCCAGCCTCAACAGAAAAAGATCGAAAAGATAATTTGAGGAGTAGGAGACGGCTTGTCCTCAAACTACATGAATAAAATCTTGTGCTCTTTTTTGGTAGCAGGAATTCCGAATTAATGCGTATAAATGGCAACGCAGGGACAGGGACGACGTCTGGGCGCGCGGAGTATGCGCGATGGGTCCTTGATAGGACCAGGGCCGGGGTCCACGGACCAATGAGCGGAAAGTGAAACTGGAATAAGTTTATTACCCGGAAAAACGAATTAGCTAGATGGAATCGCACCGCGGAACGTTACCGACTCGCCGAGATCAACCGGGATGCTCCGTTGTCAAGTTTTATCTAAGGACAGAACGTTCGAATTTTCATTTTATGGAATTTCCGTCTTCTTTTCATCAAGTTTCTCGATCGAATACGATTCATCTATGAAGAGCCCAAAAAAATCAGTCTGTGTCGGAGACTTGAGAAGGGTAGGTCAGTTGACGTTACCTAATTTTTTTTGCATCCATTCCCGAACTTTCCGGCTTACGGTTGAGACGCAAACGGGGTATGTTTCGGCCCTAGGCCTTTAGGTGCAAGACTTAAAAAAATTAGGTGACGCCAAGTGACCAACCTTGCATCGTATTTCCGACCTCAACTGTTTTTTCCACAAGTTGAAGGCTGAGAGATGTGGGGATGTTAGGTCAAGAGGGCACGAATGGTTCTACTGCAGGGGTGCAGAATGTTCACGAATCAACGGCCAATCGGTCGTTCGCGAACTACGTATGCATTGGGAAAATTGGGTAGGCGATCTTAAATAATTGATGATCTAAAATTTATTAGGTTTTGATCAAAATTAGCTGCATTGCTGTGCACACCTTCCGAAATTCGTATTCGCGCGCTCTCCTGCGCATCTCAGAGCCGAGAGCGAGACTGACTCGAGTTGGGGTTCCGTTGCGGGCTCGGAGAGACGGCGCGATGCTTGAAGTATTCCTACAGTTTAGCAGGCGCTTCTCGCGATTGTTCTGCGCGCAAAGTTATAAGTTTCGGAAATTGTTTCTAAAAGAGAATGAGGCCCCTTTTCACAGATCCGGTCACAATTATGAAGCAACAAATGTTTCTCGCATATCCACAACAATGGAAATGACTTCGTCTATTTTCCGCTGACTCAGAGATTTTAACGAAGAGTAGAAAAGAGTAATGGGGTAAAACGCGTGATACGACTATTTTGCCTTCAAAGTAGGTAAAATTGCATATCTACGAAATGAAGGAGGACGTGAACTCTTCTCGGCTGACCTAGAGATTTTAACGCGCGAGTTGAAAAGTTGGACAGGGCGAAACACGCGATACAAATATTTTGACCTCGAGGAAGATGAAGCGCATCTCCCGAAAATTGAAGCGAGTACATTCGATTTGCAAAACTTTGCTTCTTTAGTCTTTTTGTATCGCTTGAATATTTTGTTGCGAAGAAGATGAAAGTTCTTACAACTGAGCAGGAATCGTCGTCCATCACGAGAAGATAATGGTCGGATTTCCCGGTGCAGCGTGTCGGCCACGGCTGCGTTTCCTACGTGTGGCCGACCGGCCGGCCATGCGGTCGCTTCGATGGCCGATTTACCTCACGCAGCATCTTGATGAACTTTCACTGACGTATTTCCACGAATCCCATTTGGCGGAGCTTTCCGTGTCGGCCAGTTTTCACTCGGGCCCGTAACGGAATTCGTGTGGCACGGCGCGCACCTCACACGAAGGAAAAGTGAGCAAGTCGTCGTCAGCCCGGAAGAAGGACGACCGAGTGGAGTTGCCGCTTTTACGGAAAATTTTGAAAAATCAAAGGGAAGATGAAAAAGAGGGAATTAGGATTAAGGTGATTCGACGGACGCCATATTTTGTGTCAGAACGGCTTGCGATATATCGCATCAATTGGTTCCATTTTTCAGCTACTCGTCATTTTTCTTCAATTTTGAGATCGCAATTCTGTTGTCAGGAGACTAAATCACTCGCTTACCAATTTTAACGAAGCAATTCAACGTAATGAAGACGTGGTTTTTTTAGAGAGAAAATATCGCATTCCAGTGCAGTTTCGATATCAGTATCGAATGCGATGTTTTCTCTCTAAAAAAACCACGCCTTTATTACGTTGAATTCCTTTGTTAAAATTGGTAAGTGAGTGATTTAGTCTCCTGACAACAGAATTGCGATCTCAAAATTGGAGAAAAATGACGAATAGCTGAAAAAATGGAGCCAATTGATGCGATATATCGCATGCCGTTCTGACAAATCGAATCACCTTAAGAGTGAAATGTTGAACCAGCTAGCGCTGTTGGAACCCTATAGCAACGCATACGGTATTACCCACCAATGGTGACATAAATTGAAGACTTGATTTGCAAGTGTTAAAAAACAAAGTCTGTAAAAATTCTTTTACAGAGAGAAAACTCAACACAAAAATTTGGTTAATACGGGAATCAAACCACGAAATAACACGCGCCTTCGGTTGACTCTGGGGTTTCTCAGTCTCTCCCTCGTTTTCTGCTCTAGGTACCCCGCAAACTACCAAAATCAAAACAAAATGTGTGTTGGTTTGTATTTCACTCCCCGTATCAACCAAAATCAACACGAGAACACACATATTCAGTGTATATACCTCAAGATGTTGGCGTGAATATTGGTAATTTAATTATTTCATTCTAATTTTCTTTTTTATCTCTGTTGCAGGTACGTTAATCAGTAAGAAATATTCTAAGCTGTTTGGTAAGCCTCCATTTTATCCATGATTTTTCATCTCAGTTAATTGGAAAACTTTCAAAACCAGCGAACGGTTGAACGGTTCAAACACTCGAGCTTTTATCATGTATCGACATGTCATGTTATGGTTATGTCCTGCTCATTCGCTCGTCGGCCATAATTTTGCGATCTTGTTTTTAAGTGTAAAGCGAGAAGTTAGGAACGAGATAAAACGATTTAGTTAACGCAGAACTGCCGGAATATCACTAGCCGCTAGGTTTTTACTCAGCTTCTTGAGCCCTCGTGTGTGATCCAGGATACTTTTCTATTATATGTGAGGCTAGCCAATATATATTGAGCACTAATTCGTGTATTCCCAATTTTTTTTCACGTTCCAAAAGTTGATCAATGAATACATATGGTTCCTTTGACCGTAAGTTGATCGACGTAAACTCTGTATCCTCTGTAAATCGAGTCGCGCAAACCCCTCGGACTGTTTACGAGAAGTGCGAATTCTACGCATTGGTAAGTCAAGATCATGCTGAGCACGGGACAGTCCCGTTGGGTTGCAACCAAGTAGGAAGCTGGGTGATCCCTCGCTAAGATAACTGCAAACAATAGGTGCAGCAACTCCGCAATGACATCGAATACTCCTTGCCACATCGCTCGGCAAATATGTTTGAAGCTCAAACGGTAAACTGTCCCACGGGTACCGAACAACATGAACTGCAGGTGCATTTTATGTTCTATTTGTAGTATGAACAATAAATTCTTAGGCAATTAAGTACTCTTTTTTTAGGCCAAGTTGCACGGTAACAACGTTGAGCACATCAAAAATGTCGAAACTTACCACCATAACTCTCAATTATTTGCTTAGTTTGTATTAAGTTCTTTCAAATTGACCGTGTTCGCCGGCACTTTTCCCTAGTCGATGGCAATCAGTTTTACCCAGGGAGAGATTATAGGAAATATAACATTAATAGCACGTGAGAAAGATGTGAGACATTGACGAGGTTGTTTTCAAGTAGGGTTGATTTTCCTTGTCTCTCTCTGGGTAAACCTGATTACTGATGACTCATAGTAAGAAAAGCTCATTCCTTAGAGTATAATGTTAAATAAGACTATTTTAAAAATTCGTGCTAAAAAGAACTACATTAAAAAAGTATGTGTGCTTAGGAAGTTACAGACAAACCAACCCAAATTTTATGTTGATTTCGGGACAGTTTGCGTTGAATTTAGCAAAGAAAACGATGAAAAAACCGGAAATCCCCAATGACATTCCAAGACTTGGCTTACTCTATGTTTTTTTTCCCATATCAACCAAACTTATGGGTTATTTTTTCTCTCAGTCAGTATACAAATGATTTAGATCCAAAAGATCTTAGAAGCAAGCAAATCCTATCCACGTAATTCGTTTTGATTACACATGATTATTTTTAACATTCATCAGTCCATTTATCCCCTGACTCGTGCTCTAAATGCGAGGAGGAAACGAAACCCGTGAAGAGGCAACGGTGTGAGTTATGCAATGCGCCCGTAACCCTGTCACCGGTTCCCAGGCCCGTCCGTTGTTCGGCGGACGGGGCCGGGGCTGGCAGCTTTACGTCTGTGCCCGTGCAATGTGCATTTCAAAGTGGGCAGGGGGGGGGAGGGGGTGTCGTTTGTCTCCCCGACGTATGGGATCACCGATGACCGCATGCTTGAGCCGATCGCCACACCGTGTGAATGCAAAGCCGATCTCGCCGATGGAATTGCGGCCCCGCGCGACTCCCGAAGGCTGAATCGAATGTAGCTTGAAAACCCGATCGAGTTTTCGTCGGGAGGAAACTTGAACAAGGAAAAGAGTACAGGCCCGTCCGATGGAAAATGGGAACTCGTATTGAAAAAGTCAAAATTAAGGTTTTGGTAACGCTACTTGGCGGAGAATTTTGTGGCCATTTAGGCCAATTCCCAAAAATATCGATGACCAAAATGCAAAACGACGTCTCTCTATTTTGGTGTTACAAAAATTCCTCTCCTATTGTATTTTTTCGAAGAAAAACAAGCCGACTATACTGCTATCAGAGAAGAAAAATCAAGAAAATTTTCAAGGAATTACGATGAATCGCTTTTCAAACAAATATTAAAACAAGATAGGAAGTCTGCAACGTCTGACACGTGGTTTCGGTTTTCGGCCATCGATATCACACCAACACTAATTTGAAGCACAAAGTTAAGTCGAAATAAAATTTGACTTTCAAATTATGCAGAATGCGTGCTTAAGCGTGCATTTCAGACTTTCTTGATTTGCCAATGGTGATTTTTGTGCAATTTTACCTGTAAGTAGTCTTATTACTTGTTTGTACCTCGTGCGTCCAACTTCCAGCCCCCTTGATTTTACCCAGACTTCATTTTCCTCTTTCCCGTCTGAAATATCCGACCATCAAAACACACTTCGACAACATTCGCAACTAACCGCATCTCAGTGAAGTAAATTAAAAAATCACTTATAAGACAATCCCACTCCACTTTTCTGAAGTACACTACATTCTGCTGTGCTAAGAAGAAACATCGTATGAACCTTCGAACGCTGCCAAGTTTCCTTTGAGAAAACGCGAATTTTCAGGAAAACATAGGACTATTTTTCTCTTCAGGAGAAATCATTCGTAATCTGATCTAAAGTATGTGTAAATTGCAATATGAAATATTCATAATTTCTCCAAAACAATAATTTTCCATCGGGTGAAATTTGACAACATCCGAAGGGACATACTGTGTTTCTCCTTATCACGGCAGTATCATCCATCGTTCGAAATTCGTCGTGGAACGCTGAGAATCCCAGCGAGTGAAAAACCTGAGACAAGACGGCATAAGCCAACCATACACGTCGTTCCGATTAAACCTCAATCATGCTATCTGAAATTGTTCATTAATTGGGCACGGTCGAGCGTGATATAATAAATTCCGATGCGAGGTGTGAAGCGCCGGCCGTTTCGTTTACTTACGGCGGTTCTCAAAGATTAAAACATCTCGTTACGTTGAATCCCGCGGGTAATTCTTTCCAGCAAGACCCAAGAAAGTTTCGTCTTTAGCCGACCTTGACTTTCACCTCGAACCGAAATGTCTCTTTGGTAGTTTTGGTACTCGAAAAGAAAACACAAAGGTTGACGGTTTAGTTACGCTGAGTATTCGAAGCAAAGACAGGTGATTATGTGCTCTTTCATGGTGTAACAGTGTCACTGGAATACAGCTATGTAATTAAACCTGTCTTGAGATTGAGGTGATGCGAACAGAGCTTATTCCGGCGCTAAACTGCGCTAGAGGAATACTTTTGACGCGTATTTTAAAAGCCACCCTCAACTTTCTAAGCTTGCTACCTGAGGATTTAAAGCTCTTTATGAGCGTCAAAACGCACATTTGACAGTTTTTCTTCAAGATAATTTAAACGGTAAGCGAGTCCATCTAATGATTAAGCAATCCATCAAAATCTTGACTTTCCAGTGCTTGTGCATTACTGGTTTTATGTCACTTAATGATGGCATAAGATACTTGGACGCATTTGTACAGAACAATTCTATCTGCATAGAGATATTTTTGGCGCGTATACGTAGTATACCGCCTTTGCGATCGTTTCGAACCTTGCTCGATACAATAACCGAGTCCCTTAGTTCCTTACCGAAAAGTGACTACCGCGAACTTCTGAGATTTTCCAAAGCGTGTAAAAAGTTTATTTATCCGTCAATAATTATGATTTAAAGTTGTTTCTCATTCTGGGGCTCTCTAGTTTATGTGCAGTGAATACCAAGAGTCTACGTTACTTGGTTTTCTTAAAAAAAGCCTAAGAGTACGACGCGCTGATTTAAAATATGCATATATAAGCAGAATCAAGCGAATTGATTCGAGGATGGCTGAGCAGGTCGGCACTCTCGGAATGAGAATTTAACTCCTCCGCTTTGTTCAGAACGTTGCTTTGACAGATCTCCAAACCTCTGTTATACTTTTCAAAAGTTGGTACCCGTGCTCTGATAGTGCTGTTCATCTGACAACAATGTCAGTGTCAGCTGATAATAATATTTTTATCATATGAGGTTAATAAAAAGTTTTCAGTCAGTCTTTGACATCCTGAATAATTGTCTTGGTATTTATTTACTAATTTTACAGAATTATATTTTATTTCTTATTAAAACTAAGAAATACAGTGCAATCTGTGTAAGTGCAATCTGTGATGAGCCTCGAGACTCATTAGACCATTAGCTAAACGTGGCTCATACAGGAATCCACTTACCCCTCTCTTCCCCACGCTCCTGATCACTGCGTCGGCGCGGGGTCTCGACGAACAATAGCTAATGACGGTCGCCAAGCTAGGCCGGGATCCTCAGCTCCTCGCCCAATTACTTACGCTTCATTAACCATTTCACCGTCACGCTAGGATTCGCCCAATTTTCGAAAAAATTATTTTGCGAGTTTTTAGCAATTTTTTCCTTACTCTCCGTTGAAACACGAATTAAAAGAGGTCTCATTCATAAAAATCGGCCAAATAGAAGAGAAGTTACAGTATTCGAAATCCGAAGAAATCAACAAAACTTCTCCAAACAAAAAATAAAATGAAGGGGAAAAAAAAGAAATGTATAAATTACAATTTAATATGATTGACCTCAATGTGACAAGCAATTCAATTATAAAAAGGAGAAAAAATTGAGTGAAATTACAAAAAATTAGCCTCTTGCAAGGGGCTTCCTTGTATGAGTTTTGACCTGAAGACAAGTAAATCCCGTTACATTATTAAAACGAAATTGACTCCATAGTTTAATGCCTTAGTTTCTTGAATACGATTATTTTAAGCTCTCGAAAATTTATACCAGCAATTTTACCCATGGGGTGATTTCCTGAGAGCTGATAATATCACGAATTTCTCATAGAGCCCTTCAAAAATGGCTTGCTTTTTGGGCAGCCGATTCGGCCATCAAACCGGGGTTTAAATGGAAGCTGATAATAACACAAAGCTCTGAGAAAAATTTTGAGATGAGTATAGGAACGGTTTGTAAATTACGAGGAGAGGCGGGCATTCTGTTCAGCATATCGATACATAAGTATTTTCACACGTAGAATTTAATTTTCACGTCAGGGAGTCGACATATTTTGATTTTTTCGATTTTATACGGAAAATGTATGGTTTTTCGGGATTGAAATTACTTACAATTGTTTCATGAAAAATGAATGCACCCAAAATGACTATAGCATTTTGACTTTCACATACGTGCACTCACTAAATCGATTGGTAAATTCAAAGAGTGGGTACATCGACCTGATATATCAAGTTTCTGCAATTTTTCACGGCAAATCGGTAGATTTACGGGATGTGGATTGCTTACTTTCAATTCATGAATGAATAAAGCATGGACATGGTTAAGCTTCTTTGCATGAAAAGACGTTTAAAATAAAAAAATCAAGACATATTTAATACAATTGCATTTATATCGAGTATAAATCCCTTTTCAATAATATAACGGGATTTATAATACCGGTGATTTGGGTATTTTAGCCCAAAAATACCTTTAAATCGACTTTATCTTCTAGGAGTTCGACAGAATTTTTCCTTTCTTCGCTTAAATTTTTCCGTAGCACTTTTCTTCAAGAATCTGATAAGATTTTGCTTGAGGCAGATCAAAAAACTTAAATTTGTTCGAATAGCTTTCTAGATTTACAATACACGGTCTCGTCAAGGTGCCTCGTTGACCTTGCACTGTTGGATCGTTAATTCTCTTGTTGTGCTGCTTGCCTTTTTTGAAATCTCTGTAAACGAAAACTAAAGGGGTTGATATGTGCGAGTTAATGACGCGCCTTATCAACACATTGTGTTGGAGTTCACTGCTTGTTTTTATTGGATTAACTGCACTTGCCAATGGCAAAAAAGGGATATTGAATTTTAGGATTATGAAATAGGAGGTTGGTTAGGGCAAAATCACACATGAAGGCCTAATTTTCAAGACGATACTTATAATCAGGTTTGAGCAGATGGAGGGGTTTTTCTGAAACTGCCTTGTAGATAGGCTTGTTTTGCATAATGTATCTCAACTAAAAAAGTACGGCAACCTTTAGAAGAAGTAGCTGACTCAGTCTTTTGATGGTAGTTAAATTGGGTTCCACCATTACCGTTAATATCCCCTCCGTTGTTTCTTTTTTAATGGCATGTATTTACACCCCTATACCTAGTATATCATTTGAGTAAAAATCTATACATCATTTGTTATTTTTAAAATTTTCATGGCGAAAATTTATAATTTTGCGAGTTTTCAGATTTTCTAGGTGTGTTTTGTGGTTGATCAATCGTACGATCTGTGATTTTAAATACGTGATTTAACCTTTTTTTCGGAAGTTAAGATCGGCTCTCTCTAATGTCTCAATCAAACTCTTTGAACTTTTTCGACACGATCAAGAATAGAAAACCCTTTTAGTTTGAATGCACATCGAAATGCAGCACAAAGGAAAATGTGCATAGCTTTCGCACCGAAAAAAGCAGGAAACGACCCTCCGTAAATAAAAAGCGTTACATAATTTTCGAGAAAACCCTGAAGATACTTCAGTAAGATCTGAAATGATGGACTAATGGAGTCCCAACAAGGGCACTAAAATGTAATGTCGATCATAGTTCCGCAACAACCTCGTGTCTCCGGAAGCGAATAAGTGCGGCCATTATCTCAATTCCGAGATTCGCGCTTTCATGCCGACGATCCGCGAATGATAAGGCTCGACCCGCCCATTTCGCACCGAGCAAAATCGCACGCAATAAAGCGTCCATCCGCGTTTTCACTCTTTATTAGTTTCGTAATACCCGACCGTTTCCAGCGGCCGCGGCGAGCCTTAATTGTGGCGGCGAAATTTCCGCGGAAAAAGTCATCAGCGCAGCTTGCGCTTTCGCCCGGTAATAGACTGCAACCTGCAACGTGTGTGCACAGAGGTTAAATTATGAAAAACACGGGGTTCGCGCGCCGTGTTGCGGTATCGTGTTATTTCGCTGTGTTTTTCAGTGGAGAAGAGGTGTTTTGCGATGCGAATTGGCGGTTTGTGGGGTGGTTTCGCTTCTGGTAGCGGCGGACTGAATCAAAGCGGGAGGGCTCATCGCGGCTAATAAATTAACCGTCTAAATGCTGTTGATAGTTTGATGCGGTGTTGACAGCTTTTGTTTGTTTTAGGGGGGCTTTGAAACTTTATTGAAGTCTCTGAGGATCGTTTTTATAGTCGTTTCTAAATGTTCGGGCCTACTTAAACATTGTGATTCTCTTGGCTAGAGGAAGCTTTAACGTTTGTGAAACTACGTTGAGTATGACCTATGGTCCTTGAACCGTTCCTTTCCTCAGGGTGGCCTTTTATTTTATAATTGGATTAAAGGAAATTTTACTAAGCACATCGTCATATGAAGGACAATTTTTGCAAAATCTAGAGTAAAAGTCAGCGGAATAACTTCAAAAATAAACTCACACAAATAATGATTATGAATTCCCGCTACAAAAGAGGACAAGTGTTGAAAACCTTTGAGTAGAATTCAGTAGAATAATTTTAGAAAAAGTTACGTGGAAGAGCTTGTAATTATTTGACGCTACAAATAATACGATGTATAAGGAAGAAATATTGTAAGTTTTACTAATATCGTCAGTCCTCTGACGTAATTGCTTATCCTTCCACATGAGCCCCGACACAATGGAGTTATACGGAGAACAGGGCTCACATGTAAATCGAGATACTACGTCACGTCCGAGGAGTGACGATATTAAGGTAGGTCCGTGCGTATCTTAAAAACATTATAGAATTTTTTCTATCGTATTTTATACTGCTCAGAGTGAATACAGCACCTAATCCAAGCATTCATTTCTGAAGTTACGTTGCTGAATTTTACTGCGGGTTGCAAAAATGTTGATGCTATTGTAAATGATCGTGTCCCTATGATCCTTACCCTAAGAAAAGTATCAGTTGAAAGGAAAAATATTAAGCACTCAGCACTTAGATTGTGCAGATAACTATTTTTTAAAATTACGAATATTTTTTCATAGCAGTCAGTGGCTTTATCGACTTCGACTCATCTCTCGGCAACAGGGGGCGAATAGAAGCATATTAGCCTCGGTCTGTCGGCGCATCCGTGCTACGTGAGGGGTGATGGTCCCTGCGGAGCCGAAGCAAGAAGTTTATCAGCGAGTAATTACTAATTATCATTACCGGCAATTATCTTAATTTGAAACGACCAGCCAGCCAGCCCAGACGTGTACCCAGTGTAGGGGGCTTCAACGTCAAACGTCGGACGTGCTTGTCTCGCCGAAAGGAATCGCCCGCCGTTTCCCCGTTTCGCCAGAGCTGAATCAACGTCGCAAGTACGAAAGATCTATCTGCTCTTTTTGCAAAGTCAATTTTGTGCTGGTTTACACGTGAGTTGTTTGTGAAGTGAGGGTCCTTATTTTATTTCCCCTGAACCGAAAAAGATAAATCAAATTGGGAAAAAGTATGTATTAGCATGTATGTGTGTATTTATGAAGAGTGTCTGCATGTCTACAAAACTTGGAATATCGGTATTTTTCAGAAATTTTCATCAGGTCTGGGAAATTAGAGTAAATATTTTGCATTATATGTATGTAATTGATTACAAAAACGGCCCTGGTAACTGATTATAGAATTGATAGACGATGTGATAGACAAAGGAGAAGATGGAACGATCCTATTGGTTGAAACGGGTGGTTCTTATCGACCAAGGGGGAAATGATGGACTAACTAAAGGGGCTCTTATAGGTTGCTGTTAGTTAGTATATCACTTACCCCTTTGTCTGTTTGCAACCACCCAGCTTCCACCAATGAGATCGCTTCATTTTCCTTTTTACTTCCATGTCTATAGCTTTGTCTATCAATTTCAATAATCAGCCCACGCCCAGAACTTTTGTGTGATGGTCCATTGCCCGCACTATGTCTATCCAAGGGCGCCTTTATCCGTCATATCCTATCGATTATCGAGCCAAGATTCCGACGCGAAAACAAAGCGTCACGACGCGGGCGAACTTAAGAACAAAATCCATTACGGCGAATCTCGGGTTCAGCATCGGGCTTAAGTGCTCTTGTTTTAGGCCGCGAGTCGCAAGGTGCGGACTAAATATCAAATTTTTGGCAGGCTCGCGCATCGATGCGGGGTCCGTTGATTGGAAATGACAGGTTAATCGTAATTTTAGACGCCCCGACCGCGACCACGCGCCGACACGCTCGGATTCCACTTCCGCAACGGCTTTTTTCTGCCAACTTCCAAGTTCCCCGGTCCCCGCTCCCGGATTCCCCTCGTCCGTCTGACGTCGGATGTAAAGGTCCACGTCATCTACCGTTAACCTTAGTCGAGGATCTGCCCAGCCGGGAAACTCTCGGAGTTGTTACAGGGTGTTTACCTTCAGTAGAGACCGGAAAACATCAGGGAATTCGATGTCTTCGGGAAAATATTCGAAGAAAATTGGTCTTGGGACAGGGAGATTTTGATAGCTTTAAGCATTTTGCAAGCATTTAGTTCAATTCTTTAAATACGTCGGCTCGTAGAATCAAAGCTGTGTTAATTTATTCGCGCAAACAATGAAGGAATTTCATTTTAAATATTTGGAAAATCAGGAAAATCCAAAATGAAATTTTAGTAGGAACCCTGTTCTACCGCGCGGAAGAAGTATAAGGACGCACTGAAAAATCACGGCCTTGGAAATGTCAACAACGACGAACACAGATTTCCTTCGAAAAGGTTCGGATTTTCGGAAATTTCGATGTGAACCTAGGAAAGTATCCTTAGATTACTCGTCCGAGGACAAACACATTATCAACGCACCGAATACTGTATTAGAATGCGAGAAAAAATCCTCGTGATATTTTGACTAAAAAGTTTGAATACTTTTCCTTCGAAATGAAATTAGAAGAGAACGTTTGGAAAATTTGCAACATCACAACCAGTAATACGTGATCTCGGTCTTCCACGATCGATATCTGCTCTTGACGATGCATCAAGAGCAAAACATGTGATACAACTATATCAACTTTCGAGTAGCTAATATTGCATAGCGATGGAATTGAAGGCGAAATCCCTTCTGCGTCCATCTTTTCATCGATTCGGAATTGCACAGTCGCATTACATGAATTTGAACTATACAGTTGTGATTGCTCTCTACTTTTATTAGCATTTTACCGTTTTTTACCGCTGCAGGATGCCTACAAACCTCAGGAGGATAAATTCCCCTACCATTCCGGATTTTTCTCAAAACAGATAATTGGTAATCAACTTTTCAGGGAATTTATCTCTCTGATGTCATTAAACACCACTTGCAGCACTAAACTACGACAAGACTACTGATAGTAATAGAGAGCATACTCACAGCTTCACAGTCCAAAATGCATGTAATGCGATTGTGCAAGTCCGAATCGATGAAAATATTGGCGCGAAAGTGATTGCGCCTTCAATTTCATCGCTATGCAATATTAACCACTTCGAAGTTGATATAGTTGTATCACGTTTTTGTTATTGATGCAGCGTCTAAATGTAAGTAAGCATCGATTTTGAGAGACCGATATCACGTATCTCAGCTAGCAATGCTGCTAATTTCCATTCTCATGTTATCTTCTCTTTTTATTTTGAAAAAAAAAGTAGTCAAACTTCGTATCAACAAATTTGCATGTTAAAAAGTGTTGGTATAGTATACAGGATACACTGCAGTTCTCAAACAAAAATGATGGTCTATTTTTCCCCGTCATCCCCAATCAAAGCAGTGAGGACCGTTTTTGTGTATTAGAAAATTCTATTACTCTCTTAAACCTGCATCCCCTTAAAATATAATTTTTTCAGTTGCTCCATCAGTAACAGTAGCACGCTGTTACATGATGGCTCTCAGTCCTAATGTCTCAGAGCAAGCCGATGTGATGCAGATTTATCTCACAAAAACTCGCTAAAGCACAGAAGAAAAAAACTCGAAAAACAGTCGTAAAACGCGACACTCGGTGTCCATTAGCACGTCAAAGTCTCTATACATGATGTCACCGTCGTAGAATTATTTCGACGGTGAAACACGAAAAACGCGCAACTCGTTAGCGGTGTCTTAAAATCTCTTTAAAAAAAATTATTTTTTTGATTGTGAAAAAGGCGTTGAAATTTATCTCCAACGTTGAGTCCAACACACGATGAGATAAAACCTCAAACCTCTTCTTCTCGCGTTTGGTTCCTTCTGCCTAACTCAAATCGTTTACGAGTCCGCTCCGAATCCACGCATGTTCCGGTCCACGGGAACAACTTTCGTCCGAATCGAAGCTCGTGTAAAAGCAGACCCGATCAACTTTGCATAACTTCTGCCTTGCGGGGCGTAGGAAAATCGATCCGCTGATGGATGGCAATAAAGAATCAATTTGCCGGACGACTATCGGAGCACGAAAACGGGCGTTAAGTCGTAAAGCCCGGTCGAATTTCGTTCCGAGTTGTTGCGAGTCTATTAACGCGCGTCCAACACGCGCCCTGTGCGTTCCGTTATGCCCGCAACTCGCCGAAACAGAATCATGAATTATGGAAAGAAATTAGCGTCCAATGAATGGAGCCTGCTCCTAGTGCATGGTTGACACGTCAAATGTGTAATGCAACGCTTTCAACCGAGAGACAATATTTTAACCCCATTAACAATTGAAGCGATGTGATTGGGGTGGTAAAAGTTGAATTCGGAGGTCAACGTTACTTGTAGTTAAATTGATGAGCAACGAGTTGAGTATTCTCGAATGATGACTGATGAAAGTCGGGTGATCACTTTACTAGATGAATTTTAGGATTGCTTAACTATATAACTCATCTCGTTGGCTGTCAGTTGTCATGCATTGGACGAATTTGAGCGTTGACTTCCGAAATCAACTTTTACCGTAAAAGGAAGATAGCAGTGCGGTCTCTAAAATATACTGTCTCTGCAATCGAGATTATAGACGCGTATACGAATGCTTCACCAAGATGTTTACATGTTTGAAAAACCGGGAATTGTCAGGGAGTTTTGTGAAAAAATACTGGAAATTTGAAGAATCTTGAAAATTGAAATCTAAAAAACTTCAGAGCTGTCCTCACAATCAAACTGATCGTCAATGTGGTTCGGGGTTCATTTGGTTCAATCCTGTGAACTCCCCGAATAGTGAACAGAGGAATAGAGAATTGAAATTTTCGTCAATTGAATGGTGGATACCTGAAGAAAAAATGTCGACATTTTTCTATTTCTGCTGTGAAATTTTTGCCAAAATGTTTGAGAAAAATTTGATGATTTTTGTCAGCGAAAACCTGGGAAAGGCAGAGATCATTTTCCCGCCAAGCATGTAACCATTCCATTAAAATGTTTAACAATTTTGTTTTTGTTTTTCCTGCCGCTGAAAAGCATCTATTTCAGCTTAAAGAAAAAAAAAACCCAAAAATGGTGAAATATTTAAGCCTAACCTCACAATCTCGCAACCGCGCTACGTTGCTTCTACGCTGGCGACCGATACCTGAATGAAGCAATGGAGCATTCAAAACCCGTAAACAGTGCCTAATAGCTCGGATACCCGGCCTAGCCTCTCGAACTTACGCGTTTATTAAAATCGCATAAATCTTCGTATTTAGTATCGAAAGCAATTCCGAATAGCGCCGCCCACCAAAGATGCACGTCTTGGGCCGCAGAGAGACCTTTGAAGGGGGGGGGGGCTGCTCCAGCGGGAGTCTCAACGGAGGTGGAAGTTGAGTTATAGTTGGCTAAGTTCATCGCTTTGACCTCCGTCACGGAGCTTTAGCGCCAGGCCCGTTCCTTCTTCGCGTGCATACCTGTATTTTCTCGAGAATGGAGCTTTTGTGTATTTTTTCCGTATCTCTTTCTCTCTCTCTCTCTTTCTCTTCGATTTGCCTTGGGAAAAAGGGGTCAGTTGTTGTCCAATCGTACAATTGCGTTTTGATGGTTCAAGCTCATGGATCAGCAAAAAATTATAAGATCCGTCCAAGCGCCTGATTTCTGTATGTTTAATATGAATGGAGATATTAATAACGGAGATAAAAAAAAAAAATAAATAAAAAATAAAAACACGCTGTATAACGTCATCCACCGCGGTAGCTTATACTTTAAATCGCGGATCCTTCCACTGAGGATTAATCATTTAATGATACTTTTACTTGTGCCAGTAGCTCGCCCTACAGCAGGGATGAAATGACTGAAATGTTGACACAGAAAATTATCTTTCAAAATCTTAAAATTAAGTCCGTTAAAATAAATTAGTGCCGTTACCAACTTGCAACAGATTAGTGTGTATAGATATCAATTTTTAGTTGAAAAGAGTACTTTCGACCTTATTTTAAGAGTTTGAAAGATAATTTCCGGCATATAAACATTCCTTAATAATAATCTAGAGACAGAAAAATAGATTTTTTCAAAATAATCGTTATAATGGTTAAAATTTGAATTATTTGGATTGCATTAGACCGAAGCTGAGAATCCATCTAGCACAAGTTTAGATCCGAACTTTCGGTCGTTCCGGAAGTTTCTAGTCGGAAGGATTTTGATAGAAAAGGGGCGCGGTGCGTTACGTGTGCGTCTGTCGGAACTTTAAGATACGCGCGTCAGAATGTCTCTGAAATCCTAGCTGCGGATTCCGGAGTCAAGTCCGTCGGATGGGTTTCGATTTTATTTCTCCTGCATCCCGGCTAGTTATGAAATAGCATCTAATTTATGTCTTAATTTACATTGACTCCTCCTTCTTTATTATTTTCGCCCATTTTTGTGAATTTTCGACTGTTCGTTAACCGGTCACGCATTCTCGGTTACTCAACGCAGTGGCCGGCTCAAGTTTGAATCTGAATTCTAAGTCGAATTCCGTTGTTCTATGAAAGCTCATGATCAGGTAACATTGTTACGTGAATAAGAATCAGGTTGTCTTGATGAGGATGACCTGTTTATCGTATCGGAGTACAGCTCGTAAGAATCGCTGTCCATCGCACGGATAGACCAGTGCAGAATTACGTTCAAACACGAAAGTCATAATTTCATCTCAGATTATTTTGTAAATTATATTTTGAACTGATCATTTTACATCATTTGCTACGGAAGACTGGTGGTTGGATTTGTAGTAACATAACTTCACTTTTTACCCTGAGATATGAGCAGGGAGGAAACGTTATTTACCTGTAACCTTGCCTCGTACTTGAAGCGTTCTCTTTTCACCCAATAACCTACCCTCAATGCTTCGCTCTGTATATTTTGCGTCCTCAGTCATTACAGCAACATGAACATGCCAAAATAGTGTCAAGTTTGAACTCAAGTTTTTTGGACTCGCTTCGTTTGTAGGTTTTGATTTTTGAGGTAAAAAGTAAACGCTTAGCAATAGAGATATAGGGGCCAAGGTTGCAAGCAGAACACGTCCTCTCTGATGACCTCGTCGTTTTTTATCCCGCACACTTCAATTTTGCAATTCTAAAAAAAAATATGTGGCATGAATTTTTACTACAGAAACACTCAGAGGTGCAGAAAAACCCAAAATGCTTACCGTTTGCCACGATCCGACGTGTTTGCCTCATGGGCAAATCGTCCCTACTCTAACTCAAGGGTGTATCTCCATTTCTCCATTAGCCCCATAAAGTATGAACTTCTTTGTAAAACAGGGCTCACAAGGAAATTGAGTTACGCCCTTACACCAGAGGGGTCATGACCGAATTTTCGGCCAAATGCCCGATTTAACGAAACATTGTGCGCACGATCACCTTTTTTTAAAGTATCGAGCGAAAAAATGTCATTTTTGAAATTTCCTCTCGACCCGAGATTTGCCTCGCGGTTTCTTCCCATGATCCCATAATCAGGCATTTTCTGCACCCCCCCCCCCCCCCGAAAAACCCTGTTCAAAATCACTCATATCTAAAAGAAGTTTACAAAGATCATCGACCAACAAATTCTATAAAGGTAACTCGGGCCGAGGGCCTCGCAATGGCGTGTGGGCCAAGAATTTGGAGAGGCGCCATGATTTTCGGCCACGGTGGAGCAGGGCACGGGAACGCGGCGTTGCCACATCAATTCGAAGTTTATTCTAGATTTCAGTGCGTTTCAGATTGACCTTGTCGAGTGTTGGCGGCGAATAATAACAAATCCGAAGCTGGCAACGTCGCACGGGATCAATGTCCTGTCTTCAGTCGCATTCGCCTCCTTTCGGATTATATGGGCGCAAGGATTGTATTGTCAAGCCCTCCCATATTTGCATCTGGATATTTTCAATTATCGCCCGCCTACAGCTTCCGCGACCAATTTTTTTTATCCCCCGCAACTGTGGATGCGTCTCCCGTCCCACCATTTTTTGGTTATTTCTGCGTCGAAGGGATCGTTTATAAAGTACGTAACGCTCTAAGAGGAGGAAGGGGGTTCGTGCCTACGTTACGGCTGTTTTGTAGGGAGAGGAAGGCGATCAGGGCTGCGTTACGTAATGCTGCTAATATGGGTGAGACATTAGACCTAGATAAGTTAGGCCTCGAACTAGATTTTTGGTCGCAGTAAATTTTTTTTCTCTCTTTGCGTGTTTGCATTCGATTTTATGTTTTTTTTCTCTTCTTCGACCGTTTCTCTAATCTTGATTTTAATTTTCTGTTCACAGGTAAGACATGACGCATTTCTGTTTTTACATTATTACAGAATTGGAAGTAACCCTCACTGTAAGTCTTTTTCCATATTATTTTTGTGGGGGATTGGTGTTGTTGTTTGACGGTGCCCTATAACGAGGACTCCTGATTGATCTTCAGTGGGTACGTGTTCAATTTATAAATGAAGGATATTCTCCTGTTCAGTTCTCTTGCCAGGAGGCTCATCTTAGACATGAAAACCAAATTTCAGTCACCTGCAAATTCACCATCGCATCACAGATATACTTTGTCCCTTTTGTGATCAATAGTGAATAAAGTCACATAGAACAATCCAATTCCTCGCACAGCCCGTTTCGCTTTCGAACCATTCAAAATCTCCGCATCCTAGTGACTGATTAGCTTCTCTACACACGCAATCTCGTCTCGTCGAAACTAGATATTTTGGAAACGCCGTTTCTCGGAAGACGAAAAAAAGGGGAAAAATTCAGCAGAGCCGACGCACAAGTGAAAGCTGTGCCGGACACGCGGTGGAACGCACCGCGAGAGAAGAGATGACTGCTGAATCGTCGAATCGTCAGCCGGTGGCGAAAAATTGGAGTCCCTGATTTCTGAGCTCGAGCATAATGAGCCGTAATTACCTGCAGGACCGTGGAGCCGGCCCGGGAACGGTAGCAGCACCCCCCCCCCCCCCCTCCCCGACCAGTCTGACGTCAACGTAAAAATGTAAATTATACGTGTAAGGTAGCGTCCTGCGTCTGGCCGGAAGTCGCCGTGTCGCCGTTGCCCCGTTTTTAGGAATTGTTGCATTTTTCGATGGGTCTGGAGGAATGAGCCACAGGACAAGGTCTGTAGGCTGATTATTGAAATATTGAAAGCTTTTGACAAAAATAAGAAATAAAGACAATGGACCGATCCTTTCGGCAGAAGTGAGCGGTTGTATAATGGAGAAAGGAGGTAAGCAATGGACTAACTAACCGCAACACATGTGGGATCCTATAGCTGTTAGCCCATTATTTTACGCTTTAGTCTATTAAAACAGACTGTTTCGACCAATAGGATCACTCCATTTTCCCATCGTCTTCTTTGTCTATAGCTTTGTCTATCGTCTACTGATTTAGAGAAAACCGGCACATGTTTTCTCTTCAAAATCTTACGTAGAAAACAATTGACTCTACGTGAAGTTCGGATTTTAATTCCTGAACAAAAAGAAATGTTTCTAACACAAATCCAATGTAACTTCGATCAGGTGAATACATATTTTTTTAGTTTTTCCATTGAACCAATATTGACTGTAAACACTTACCTTGTTCTGGATTTGATTTTCAGAATTCCTATTGTGTGATTCGTTCTCCTCGTGAAATTTTAAAGGAAATACATTTTTTGTTGTGCTTCAAGTCATCCCTTGTCTACAGGCAATCAGCAGAGCATCAATCTACAAATCAGTGTTAGTTAGATGAGGCAATTTTTTTATTGTTTCTTCTTCTTGGCCTAAATGCCTTTTATTTTTACGGAACAAAATTAAAAGGTCCTAGACGTAACTGTCGGATGAAATAGCCTTTTCGAGTCAAATAATCAAGATACCTAGCTTCAAAAATCTGTATTAAAATCAAAATTTGAGTGGAAATTGGCAACGGACCGACTCGGTCCGCTGAAGCCAATTCCGGTGCATGCGTAGCCCGTAGCGTCTCGTTGGCGGCTTGCGCAGCCGTGCGGAATGGTTCACGCACCAGCGGATATCATCGAGCAAAAAACCCCTATCTCATATTTCACCGTGAGCCCTCGATCGCACTGTTTCAAGGGATATCCGGGGCTTATGGCGAATCGAAGGCAGAGTTTTTTGCCTTGCAACTGTCCGGCTAATTCCCTGCTCTGTCCGCTGTCGTCGGGGTTAATTCCCCGGTGGAATCCGAATGAAGTAACTCGGTGGTACTTAACCACATCGCACCATGATTTTTGATGACTCCCGAGACGGGAATTAAACCGATTTGATCTTGATTTCTCGCGACGGAGTAATGTATAATGCAGCGAGTTTTCTTGTGTCCTTGGTGTTTTTTGTTGTCACCACGGATGACAAAATCATGAGAATTTGCGGCTTTTTGGGTTCTTTCGAGACTTGTTTGCTTTTTTTCGTATTCTTTTTTTCTCCCCCCAACTCTCTCCTTTTTTAATGTATGGAGTTCTCGAGAATGTGTGTATTGCGCAGGCAATATTACCAATCACCAGTTAATTGAAATTTATTTGTGTTTAATAGAAAAATGTAGGAATTCAGAAGCAAACAGTCGTAACACGCATTCTAGTTTAGCTCGATGGTCGGAAGGTATTTTCTTCGTGGTTTTATAACCATCGCAGCGAACATCCAGTATCTTTCACTCGATTCTCCGCAGGAGAATTCTCTGCCGAAAAATATTTCGATTTTGAGTTCGAGAGATGTTGCAAAAATTATAATTTAGCACTTCTCTCGCGCTAACGCCCGAATTCTGGAAACGAGCCTGGGAAGTCAAGTACGCCTTCAACTCGATGGATACAATTTGAGCGGCTCAGAAGTTGATATAGTTGTATCACGCACCTTAGTTTAGCTCAAGGGATTCAATCTTTGCTAGAAAAGAAACAGGGCGTTTCTTGAGAGAAACTGGAATTCAAGACCTCTTAATTTTTCCTTATCTTCGGTTCTTATGATCGGCAAACGGAAATTATCCCTGATAAGTAAAAATTAAGAACTTAGACGTCTACATTAAAATTGATGACAGATCTTCCATCCACTTTTGAAAATTTTGAGTAGTTTGTTGTATATAACATTCAGTGAATTTTGGTGACTCTGTCCAGAGAAAATCTCACTAAAGTTACCGAGGATTTGATTTTTAAAAGTGGAGAAAGCTTCAAATATTTTACACGGCTGTTTTTTTCAAGAGAAATTGAAGACCCGAAGAAATTTGAAACAACAATTTCGATGGAGCATTTCGTTTTTGTTAAGTGAGCCTTTTATGCGAAAAACATGCTCACAAGACTCCATGTAAATAAAAACCTCAGGTTCAAAATTCATGAAGTATGGGTGGAGAAAGCTATCCTGCCAGCGGTTCGATTGTTGAATCGTTATCGAATGACCTTGATCGATAAAAAGCACTGCTAAGATAGGGATTTATCGATCGAGTTCAATCGATAACGATTCAACAATCGACCCGCAGGCTGCTTCCCTCCTCCGATATTTCACCAGCATGGTTTGTAGCAACTAGTTTCCGGATCGAGTTACCGCTAATTTGTCTTGGCTTCGTTGTGACCTAACACTCTCAGCTCTTGAAATTCATTATTTATGGGTTGCATTTCTTACAACAGACGCATTAAAATGCATTGCACCTTTAAGGAAGGTAGGAACAAAAGTAACAGGACTTGCGTTTATAAGTTGGACTGCATTTTGCACTTTGGAACTATAAATTCTGGCTCATCTTGAAAAACACTTATGTGCACAGGGAAACTAATGTCACATACGTTGTTTTTAAACCGGGCCAGAATTTATAGTTCCAAATTGCAAAATGTAGTCCAGTTTAACTGCGGATTTTTCTCCTAGCCAAGAATAATACATTTTAAAGTTTTTTAACGTATATGAGGAATTCCCGACCGAACACCTTATACCCATGTCAAAGTCGATAAGATGGCGCAAATTTTCCCTTTTTTTACAAGTGTCTGAAATCACTCTCATTACAAATTTCTCTGCCACAATAATTAGAAAAATAGAAAGAATCGAGGCAAATTTCAGAACAAAGCTTACATCTATTTACCAACTAAACAGTTGAATGTATGCACAGTCTTAGTAACGTTGACATGGGTATAAGCTGTTTGGTCGGGAAGGTCCTCGTGCAGGATTTCCGTATCATCAACTGGAACCATATCTTCGTCCATATCATTCCCAACGCCGCGCCGCACGCCTATGGAGGTAATTCTAATAGAGATTATTGACTGTTGAATAGTTTTAAAAATTAAAAAAATAGTAATCAAAATTATATTCTCTAACAAAATCACACAAACGCAAATAAAGAAATATAGAAAATAGGATAAACATCGCGGGTAATATTTTTAATCATTCATGATCAAAATGAAATATTAGGGAATAAAACTTACAATTAGATAGTGAATTATTTCATGATAAAAAAACGTTTATCTTCTTTATTACAGGAGACCAAAAAAAAAAAGAGAAAAAGAGTGTCTTTCGTTGCAGTATTGTGGCCCACTATTCTTCACGTATGTGCCGTTTGTGTGCATTTCGTCCTCCTTGAACCGCTTCAAGCAGCAGCAACGTACCTATGGAATCGATTTCATTCTCCTATTTCATTTAAAATTTAGGATGGAGATGCCGGGGATTGAACCCGGGGCCTCTCACATGCGAAGCGAGCGCTCTACCACTGAGCTACATCCCCACGTTGGGAGTCGGGGCCGAAATCGCGGCTGTTGAGACCATCCGCGCACAGCTAGCGATCGCAGCGCTCTCTAGTACTCGCGTCATGCACTAACCGCGACCTTGTTATCAACGCGCGTACTACTCGATCGTTGAGTGTCCGCGGCGCGTAAGCTCTCTTGCGATGAATGAATGATAGTGAATGAACTCGTACTATCCTCGTTTGCATTTTTCCCCCGCTTATTCACCATTGTTAGTTTTCGCTCCGCGAATTTCATTCATTCCATCTGTCTATGATCTATATATATTTGGAAACAAAATATAGCGGTATAGTCTTGGACTGGCGTATGTGATTACCCATAAGGAATTTTTTTTAAGGGCTGACCGAAACGTTTTTTCTTTTTTTTTATATATTTTTTTAATTTTTTTTTTTATATGATGTAATTCTCCAGTGATACTTCTTAGGTTCCTTGCATCGTAAAAAAGGAGAAAACTTATCGAGCTGAATATCGTTGTATACTCTTTTTCCGCTAGAACACAAGTGTTGTGTTGCGTTGTTTTAAAAATAACGTCCCTGTTAATTGTTTTCTGAGGGAAGCTAGGTACCTAATATTTTTAACCGTCAACTGGAAATATGACCTCAGTGATCGATCGAATATTATTAAGAGACGTGATTTTAGTTAAAGTTGAGTTGTAAAATGGGAACTAAAATCCTCAACACAGTCAACACTCCACAGTATCAAGCTTCGTGGATTATTCCTATTTGATGGTAGATGTGAAGTGCATCTCAATCCAAAAATTTCAGAAGAATCAAAATTGAGTGGCTTTTTAAATTTTATTTTTAAATTTTTTTTGAAAATTGATCATTCAGGCCCCGTCTTTGAGAGAAATCAGTAAAATCCTCAGTCAAAAATGACAGTCTCTTCATAAATGCTTAATTTCCGAGTGGAGATTTTATAGCATTTAAAGTGCTCTTTCGTCACAAAAAACGTCAGTGCGTCCCCTGCATGCAAGCGCTTAACGTCACTTCAGTGCAACAGCCGTCTACGTCTAGTTAAAATGGATGCAATATTTTTCCCCGGCGAGTCCCGAAGTCTGGAGTGTCCCTGTCATGTGCCAGGGGCAACAGCCATGGACGCTGTACACACTCCGCCTTCTCGAATCATGTCGCGTCGAAAAAATTAACGTCGAAATGACGAGACGCCAGCACCGGCTAGGCGGACATGTAGACGAGTTTGATACTATACTTACGCACTGACTTCCCCCTTTCATCCGCTCCAGGGTTCATAGCTCACACTGGCTCATACTCAAACTGGAAAGCTCACAATAAATTCGTCACTCAACGCGGGTGGTTGCGTAACCGAGATGGCTCGAAGAGTAAACCAGTTTACCGTCGGATATCATTACTGAGCTACGCTGATGAGAGGCAATGAATACTTGTCAGCCACCTTGTCACTACGGGCAGACTACATGGCACTTAGCCTGCTACACGCTTCGAATTTTTTTTTTTAGTATCTGGAAGTACGCTTGTTCGAGGAGTAGAAAGTGGCCGGCGAAAAAAGCTTCGGGTGAAAAACCGCTTCTCGGGACCTTTTGACGGTGAAAATGCCATGAGGAAGACTGGAGTAAGAGTAAAAGTTGTCTGGAGTACTTTGACTTTTTTTCATTTGTTAGTTGAAGGTATAATCGGCCAGCATTCAACGGGAAAGATCTATCTCGATTAGGCCTCACTGAAAAAAAGGGTACAAAATTTATTTGAAATTGAAACACCATTGGGGGGCTTGCAGGAAAAGGCGCATGAAGGCAGTTTTTGCTATTTCGTGAAATTAGTGTCCAAAGTTTCAAACTTACATGGAGCCTTATGGTGGAAATGAAGTTTAAACTCACTTTCTGATGCTTTCAAATTGGATACTAGTCGTGAATTTTTCACAGAATATTTATTCAAACTAGTTTTAGTTGAGTTCACGAATATCTCAATATTTTCAAAAGTTGTACCTATGCGCCTTGTCCTCTAAGCCCCTCAATTCTCTTTCATTCTAAGGAATTTTTTGTGCGAAGTAATGTTTTTCTTTATTCAAATGAGGGTATTTTCGATTCAAAGGAATATAATCGATAGCAAAACTAAGAAGGAACCCATTTGAATGAGGAAAAAATTCTTTATTTAATGGAACAAAACAATTAAAACGAAAGAACATTTTTTTTTAAAAATCAAAGAGTATTTTGTCTCACCACATAAAAATTGTTTTAAACAATGTTATCGAGTGGCTATTGAATAGGGGCCTATCTGTTTTAAGGATGGATTCTGTTTCAGTTTCGTTATATATAATGAACTTTTCTGACTGAACTGCAATGTACAATATAAAACTAAGTGAAACGAATTAGCGGAAACGGATACTTTGATTTCACCCTTCCAATTGAGTCACACAGAGCAATCAAACCTCAAACACATTCAAGTGAATGTGAGTCAACTCCCTTTGTACATTGCAATTCCGTCTGTCCAACAAGTAGGTCATTGTCACTCGCGTGACCAACAAAGAAAATACGAATGAAAAAGTTTTTTCGTCATCGTGCAATCATCATAATGCATATTTAATGGCATATCAAATGTAAACACGCGACTTATGAAAAACGTCACAGAACGTCGACAAATTTAAAGAAGGACGTGAGTTTTGTGAAGCACCTATGAAGGCCATATTTACAGAATTTTCAGGTGGAATCTTTGAATTTTGATATTTTTTAGAGGGTTGAGAGTGAGGGGTAAGTCAGAAGCAAATACTTTTCAACCATTATGTACCTACTGGGAAAACATTCCGATCAGTTGGACTTCAAGACGGTGTTCTAGTCTCACAGTGCGGTTTACGCTATCGCATTCGACATATTGCAACTGAACTTTCCTGCAGTTCAGTTTAGTCTAGTATTTGTCTTGGTTTAGCATGGAGGTTGCGCAGACAGCCATGTCGCCTTCAATTTTCGAGGTAGGCCAGAAACCATCGTCAGTGCAGCTATAGTTATCTATCTAAGGGTTTGTCTCATGTTGTCTACCAATTTAGCTTCGAAGGCCTCTTCAAGCTGACGACTTTGATGCTAGTACTCTCCTTCCATTCAAGTGTTGGGATTGGTGATAAGAGCGTTGTAAAATTAACTCACTCCCAAATTATTTTCGGAGGCAGTGCTTTCCGTAGTGTACACGCAGAAAACATCACTGGCACTGGCAGACCCGAAAACGCAGCGCATGCTCCATACTTCGGCCCATGATAACCGCACGGTCAGAGATGGGCCGGAGCTTTGAGTTACACGGTATGAGGTAAACAAACGGACCCGACCGTTAGCGATGGTCGAGGAAAGAGATTTCCAGGAGAGCCACCGCCATGCCACCGGCCGCGCTGCGAAATCACGATCCAATCAAAGTAAACTGACCACAGAGGTGGAACGTAATCAACAAAAACGACCGTGATACCCTCCTGTAACAAGACGCTGATCGATGGCTAACGGAAATGCAAAACTGATGAGCAGAATTGCATCACGCGATGTTGAAACAGAACACGATCGGCTAATGGGGCCGATACTGTGCGGTGTAAAACGCACGGGAAATACAGTAAATAGTATTCCTGGATCTTAATTTAAGTGGGTTGCGCCACAGGACGTGGTGCCAATGGGGTCCGTAATGATTCGTTTCGTGTAAACAACCCTTGAAACTAAATTATGGAGTGAATCAATATTTTCTATCACTTTCCGTCAATCACAGATACTTGATCAGGAAAGTAGAACTAGCATCAAAATCGTCAGGTTGAGGATTACACTAATTTTGACCTCGAGGTATTTGTAGATGACATGATACAAACCATTGAACAGAAATGCTCTCTGGTCTACCTCATGAACTGGAGGCGACATAGGCATATGCGCAATTGCGCAACCTCCATGCGTAACCGCAATTAAACCAAACTGCAGAAAAGGTTTAATTGCAATGAAGAATACAGTTACATGAACCGAGCTGTGCGACTGACTATCTACAGTCTCTAAATCGTTACTTTCGATCAAATTTTTCCATCAGGGTCGATTTTTTCTTTTTTTCTGACTCCTTTCAACCCTATAAATATTACGCAAAAGCTAGACTTCAGCTGGTAGGTCCATGCATTGAAAAAAAAGATTGGTAGAATTTACCATTCCTCACGCTGTATTTCACACAGCGTCAATTCAGAGTCAATTCTGCCAAAAGTAAGGTAAACGTTACTATATACTGGTACAGGTAGCCATTCCTCTGGCAGAATCGACTTGAAGATTGGTAGCATTTACCATTCCTTCACGCTGTATTTCTGAAGATTGATAGAATTTACCATTCCTTCACGCTGTATTTCTGAAGATTGATAGAATTTACCATTCCTTCACGCTGTGTGAAATACAGCGTAAGGAATGGTAAATTCTACCAATCTTTTTTTTTCAGTGTGCAAGAGACTCTCCGAGGCCCATATTAACAGTACGATGACAAAATTCAGATTCTCGCAGCAAGCTTGTCAGCAAAATGTCCCCGTAAATTCTGACACTTGTATTCAAACTCCAAGTGATCGAGTTGAAGCTATTGAATAGCAAGTCCTCTTTTATATGTACGGAGTCGCCTCGAGTCCAGTCGAAGGACGTGATTTTTTCGCTTTCATCCGAAAGCGCGCGTCCATCTCCGTGCGTATTCTCCGTACCCGACCTTTTTGATGCAAAACGGGGGCTCGGGCCCTGCATTTTAAAATCCTCCCGCACTCGCCATTCCCATTCAACTTAACGAGCTAAGAATCGATTGTTCGATCTTTATCGAATGATCCCCTCGAGAAATAACATAGCGAAGATAGGGGTTCGTCGATAGCGAATCGATAATTGACCCGCGAGAGTTGACATTGACTTCGGGTCCGTGATACGCACCGCGACATCGATCTTTTTTCAGCGGAAGAGACGGAAGAAAGCGGAGGAAGAAAAACAAGTAAAAAGGAGCGGGGGAGGAGGGAACGGGGCGAAGAAAAATTGATGTCAGTGTGTTGTTGTTTCTGTAATGAACATGTTTTGAGTTGAGTGATGCTCCTCAAATTAGTGTCGGGGCATCGGAAGCAGCGAGATGCATCGCTGCCAAATGTTAATATTTTTTTTCCCCTCTCTAATTTCCTAATACAGATTTGTTTTCAGCAAGATAATTAAGATTAATGATTGATAAGTGGTAAATGACGGTTGAGCACTTCGCTAGGCGAATATTTGTAAATTAGGTTAGGATTGACGAAACCAAGAAATCGCTCAGCTCGTCGATCATGAGTCATCAACGGATCTTAGCGTTGATTTCCGAATGAAACCTATACACTACGCTGGGAAAAAAAACACATTGGATCTAGAGTCCAGACTCTTAAAAACATCGAGAAGAAAAAATACTCTTGATTCAATCGGATTTTTGCTTAAATCAAAAACCAAGCCTCTCAATTTGAGCGGCTTTCCTTTTGATTTAAGCTTAAATCTGATTGAATCAAGAGTATTTTCCATTGTCAATGTTTTCAAGAGTCTGGACTCTAGATCCAATGTGTTTTTTTTTCCAGTGTATTGAGATAATTGCAGCTCGGAGTCTCTAAAATACGTTGTCTTTGGTTAAGGGAATGGGGAGGGACCTACAGCTTTTGCGCAATTCACTCTAGTTACGATTGATGTATTTCAAATTCTAACAATATGGTGGATTATTTTGCGGAAATGGACATTTCAGTCCATAAAATCAATCATTTGTGCCGAAAGTCATCTTCCAAAATCTTATAGTCAAAAACACTGTTTCCATTTTGCAACTGACTTCATTTTATCGATATCGATGGTCAATTGATATCAGTAATTTTGAGTGCGTTTAAGCCTTTGGAAGATAATGTTGGGCACTGGTATTCCTTGACGATCGACCTACCGACTGAGATTTCGATTTTCTCAAAATAATTAATCTAAAAGCTAAAATTTGTAATATATCGACCGTAACCAGAATGCATTTCGGAAAAACTGAAGATGCACGTTAAGTCTCTGAAAACCTTTGTTATAGATCTTAATCTAACCCCATTTCGATTTTATTTGAAAGTGTGGCATCGGCGGTAGTCAGTTGTCACTCAATCTCCGGTCGGCCGTCGATCCTTGTGGCCGGCAGGACCAACGTTGCCAATCAAAGACAAATCGCCAGATTTTCCAGGAGTATAATACAGGATTTATGCAGTCAAATTGGCAGCACTGGGAGCTTGTGCATGGCTGCATCGCGCGGCGGCGGCTCTCCTTCCCGATTCGGCCTTGATTCACCAAAGCTATCGGGGATCGGGTCGCCGACTGAGCCAGTCTCGGGAACTTTCATCTAGTTTGTATTCGTCGCAATTAGCCGCCCCGCGATCCGATCGGAAAAAAATCACTCTGAATTAGGCTCGGAGCCTCGGCCCCCGGCGGCCCCCCCCCCCCCCCCGACCCGATCAGGAAAGGCACTCGAAAAGCCCCGCGCGACGGAAAAAGCGCCGACAGTTCCGACCGACTTTTTTGTCCTCTAGTGTCTTGGTTCTGATTACTCTGCACGCTCGTGACTCAAGACTGAATTTTTTACCAGCTAGTGGTAATTTTGAACATTGACAGACATGGAAGCTCAACAGAAACGGTATCAAGCGTATTTCAGGTAGATACCATATTGGTATAAGCGGGTAATTTGCATTTTATCTGAAACGACGGTAGTAAAGAAATATTGGCGTATTCCCAGTCGAAAATTACGAGAAGTTCAATATTTCACCGTAGTCTATGGAGAAACCATTCCATAATGTAATTTACCAATAAAATGCGATCAATAACCGTATTCTTGGTAATTTCATACTTTGTCTGATCAAATTTTTCAGTGATATCTGCACGCTGTGACTCAGACGATTTTTGCTAGGTGGACGATCACACTCTGGACTTTTGACAAAATGGCCTTGCAGGAGCTTCTTTTGAGAAATTTGGTGCTCCATCTGCATTTTTCAAAAAATCTTGCAAAGCCTTTTCAGGTGTTTCTTGAATTTTTCATGATTCAAATAGCCGAAGTTTTCAGTCCCAGGAACAGAATTTTGGTTAGCTGAACCGAACCCTGGTAAAAATCGGCGATAAGAGCTGCGTTTCAAAATACCATAGGAATTCTTATAGCCGGCTGAAGAAGGCTACAGAAAATCATATAGTTGGCTGTAGAATGCGGAGAAAATCATACGGCCGGGCTATACGAAGCGATAAAAAATTATGCAGCCGGGCTATAGTTCCTATCGCCGGGCCTTACACTTTATCGCCTGGCTGTTGCTCTTTCGCCATCGAGTATGAAAGGCTATGAGAAATTGTGTAGAAATTCGTATGCTTTGGAAATCATTAAGTTTGATACGGAACCACATTAATATTTACAAAACCCACATTATATTTTCCTTTAGTACATATTTTTTTTCATCAATTAAAATGAGAATAATCCATACAGGATGTGCAAACATTTCAAAATCATGAGTTGAATAACGCTGACTCCGCGAGATTACATATTAGAGCCTAACACAAAGCGGAGCGGCGACGCACTGGCGCCTACAAACCTAACAGGGATACTTCACGCATTGCGCAACGCGTGAAGTATCCCTGTTAGGTTTGTAGGCGCCAATGCGTGTTTCGCGCTGGCTGCCCGCCAGCCACGGCGCGGCGTTTGAAGCAACTATTTCACACCAGAGGTATTGCGCAGTATCATACGAAACTGAAGACGCTCTAATATATTAGTAATGGCAGGCATCCATCAAAAGTACGGAGCTTTTCTCGCAAAATAAATCAAGATACTACGGCCCAAAAAGAGAGCAGTATTCCAAAAACTCACTAAGTCCTAGCATCTGTAATTAGTATCATTTAGCATACACTTTATCGCCTGGCTGTTGCTTAATCGCCATCGGCTATAATAGGCTATAAGAAAGTGTGTAGCCGGCTATAGAAGATATTGGAAATCTTACAGCCGGCTGTAGGTCTATGGTATTTTGGAACACAGATTCTACTGCCAATTTTTACCAGGGAAGCACGGTTTTTCTGACCCGAAAGTTTGTTTACCGGAAACAAAAATACTTGCCTTCAATATTAACCGAACTTATTTCCACGTGTTTATGATGAAAAATCTTAAAAACTGAAAAATATCTGATATTTTGGTCAGATTGAAAGTTTTCGGGAAGATAGGTAGAAAAACGTTCTGTACGATTTTGAATGTCGCCCGTGCGCTCCAATAGAAATCGGAGAAAAGAAACTCCCACCCTTCAGGCCCACGCTTATCACATCATGCATGCGCTATGTTCGGCTTCATAGAATGTTTAATGTTTCAACGTTCGGATAGGTCCCTACATGCACCGTGAACTTCATGACATAACTTTTCCTTGTTTGTAAATTTAGATAATGGCCGAGTTCCGCATTTATTTCCCGTGAGTGTTGTCTGTAATACCTATTCGGTCCAAACAAAACTATCGTCATGACCCTCAAGGGCTCGTTTGCTCTGACCGTTGACGTCTGCAATTTGTGCAGCGGGTGATTTTGACAAACTGTTGTTACTGGCCTCGATCCAACCGAAACTCCTCGGCGGAAACGATACTCAGGCCAAGATTGCAGTGTATTTTTACGATGGATTTTTCCGATGCCCCTAGAAATAAACCTTATTTGACGTTTTCTAACTCGTTTCCTATCGGCTGCAGTGCAGTTTTTCTTCATTCTGCTTAATTTTTAAGTGAATTTGACGCAGGTGCTGCTTTTTCTATCAACAAAATACCAAGAACGAAGTACAAATTTTGTGAAACTTTGGGTATGCAATCAGTTTTGATGCATTAGTTAAGGTCCCACAAAGTCAAAACATTTTCATTCTTTTGGTAGCTCTTGAAGCTCTGTTTAGAATCAGTTGAAATTAATATTTTCTAATTTTATTTACTTCGCGCTCCACTGAAAAAAGAGGTAGGGGTCGAATCCTAACTTGGACATTTCCAATTAACTGTGGAGTACGTCAGCAAATTAGGTAAATAATGTTGCGGTACTACCCTAGTAGCATGATTCACTTTCCCCTTCCTAACAAACGTATAAGGAATTAATACCGGTTATATAATCACCATTTTAACTAAAGTTTATATATCGTGTATATAAGTTTTATATAAAATGCCCATGAAAATAATTATTCATATTTTCAGAAGATAACGTTTATATAAAATTTATATAATTGAGGAAGGGTTTTTATAAATTTTCTTTATACGCATAGTATCCTTTTGCTTAATTTGCTTATTATAACTGTTATATAAATGACCTGAATGACTTTAACGTAAACCTATCTCATTTTCATGAATGATGATGATGATCTCATTTCAATGAACACCCTCGACTCTCAGACTGCGTGGGATAGGTATTATTAGAGGTACTAATGGCTCCGAGACGAGTTAAAAGGGGATATCTCGGCACACAATCCGAGGAGCCCTGTTACCTCAGTTGGTAGCGTGTCTGGCTCATAACCCTGCCCAGTTAGACAGCAATATTTTAAAAATATTGAAATTTAATATATTTTTAAAATGTTTTTCATGTATTTTTAAAATATTTTCAAAAGTACTTTTGAAATACAATCAATGAATAGTTTTAAAACATTTTAAAAATATATTAAAAATATAAAAAATTAAAATTTTTAAAATAATATTTTATAATATTTTTAAAGTATATCATAATTATTTTTGTTAATATTTTAAAAATATTATTAAATATTATTTTAAAAATTTTGATTTTTTTTAAAATGTTTAAATTAATATTATAAAAATTTAAAAGAAAAAAGGAAATGATAATAATAATAAATAAATAACATAAATACATCGACATAAATTCAAACTAGAAAAAGGCCCAAATAATTAAAACTGGAAAAAGACGCAATTATAAAGTTAAAAAATAGAGAGAGAGAGAGAGTTAAAAAAATGAGAGTTAAAAAAAATAGAGAGAGTTAGAAAAAATGATAGTTAAAAATCATGATAGTTAAAAAAAAGAGAGAGCTAAAAAAATGAGAGAGAGTTAAAAAAAATGAAAATGAAAAAATTACATCATGAAATAAAAAACAATAAATAAATAAATAATAAATAATAAAGTCTGGTAAAATATCATAAGAATCCGTCAATAAACAAAATATTACGGACTCAGAGGCCTGCGATAGTTAAGAGATTGAATTTAGGGGCCCATTCATATCAAGCCTGGCTGGTCTGGTGGTAAAGTACTGGACTTCGGATTGCAACTCCATCCCGAAGCGTGGGTTCTAATCCCGACTAGGACGGCGCGGATTTAAGGTAAGTCACAACTCTACGATGATCCACCACCTGGTAGTAACGCATATGAAAACTTGCACACTTCATAACTAGAGTGCGCTACCAGCCAGGAAGAATAATGAAAATTCATTTTATACACTCTTTGAATTTGGTTATATAACTTTTATACTAAGGGTTACATAATAAAATAAGTTTTTTAGTAAACTTTTAACTAAAAAACTTTACATCCATTACATAAACAATGAATATTCTTTAGCTTGTGGTTATTTACGGTTTATACTTTTAAAAACAAATTTTTTATATAACTCTGCTACTAGGGTACCTCAATTAATTTGAAATGTCCTATCATCTAACAAATTGGGGGTAGTACCACAATTTTAGGGGATAGCCTTAAAACATTGTTTTTCCGTGTTTGGATTGCCGTCCCCAATCAGTATGCCGAATGAGCTAGCTTCTTAATAACGTAAATGACTCTCATAATTAAGTTCACTGCAGTTTCGGCTTTTTTGACACTGAAAATCAGGAATTGAGAACAGAATTTATTCAATACTTCAGAAAATCTGAAATCATATTTTAACCGCTAACTCCAATGAAGCAAGAGGTGCAGAAAAACTCTTTGTATCTGACATCCTTCGTCACATATACCTGTTAAATTCTTTAAGATGACTTTCTCGGGTTTAAAATAAATTCGATTGATACAAGTTCCGAGCTATCAAATTATTTCAGCAACGTCCGAGTTGGTACTTTAAGAAGATGAACATGAAATGACGGAGGGCGTGCTGAGTTCAATTTTTTGCATCGAGCCACGCACCTTTATTACTTTCAGGTACTTATAAGTCGTTAGTTGCAGGTCGTTCGAATGACCATAAATGCTAATACGTCATGCAAATCATTGTGACTTTTGCCTCAACGTTGTTCCTTCTTATTAGTGTTGCCAAGTCAAACTTGGCGTGACATTCCCCTTTTCGGGCTGCCCCGTCGCGGAGATATATGATGTACGGAATTTAATTATCGCTGAGTCATACTGTTTTGCAATAACTACCTGGAAGAGGTCATCGCTCGGAAGTTTAGTAACCCACGCCTACCTTTAGTCCATACCAAGAAATGATTTCTTATTTTACGTTGTCCTACTATTCTCTATGGTTCCGTCTACATTGGCTCAAGTCAAACTGTAAGGTATGCTTTAATAAAATTTGCTTTTCTGAAGAGCCTCTCGCAATCAGAACTTTCCCAGAAATTTCTCAGCTTAGTTCGACCCTACGAGTATCCACAATTACAGTTTAGGAAAAAGGGTGTGTAGCAAAATCGCGTTTTAAGGAAAATACATTTGAAGTTTTTATTAGTACTCTCTCGCCGCTAACGGTGACTTACATTAGAACTTGGACGCCTAGAACAAAGTTTAAACACCCTAAAATGAAAAACGACCCTCGATAAACCTTCAAATGCATTTTTCTCGTAGCGCAACTTTTGCCTTGAGCCCTTTTCCCGGAAAGCCTCTGGATCCTTAATTTTGAGTCCAGAGGAATTTGCTCTAAAATCTGTTTGTATTATGAAGGTGAGTTATCCGATCGATATATATGTAATTTTAAATTTTACCTTTTTTAATAATGGATATAATTCACACCGAAAGAACTGGGCTCTCCTCCTACTCTTATTTAAACACTGGAAACATTCTTTGTAGGTGCTTTGTAGAAATCATCCCTATGATACAAATAGATATTTTACTCTGAATTTGCAATAAAAGACTTCAACACTTCTTTATCCAAACTTTGTGATCATCCCAGCCACCAGCTGAGCGCTTTACGAAGCTCTCCTTTGTTAAGCTTTTAGTACTTTCTCAAAAAACCTTTGTCCCGCTGTCCAGTAATTCCAACTGAAACCTAACGTAGATCTGCTGTTTTGCCCAGCGCGGCCGCATTCCCTCAACACCGGTCATCCCGGAACAATGTCTGCGTCCCAAAGAATGACGTCTCGAACAAATGCTTATCATGGACCAGGAAGCTGTCTGTCTGCTCATCCCGGAGTTTTCACCTCGCCGCCTCTCGACGACGACGCTTTTCGGGACGTGTGACCGCCGTCGGTGTCTTCTCAAAGCGCGAGGATAATAGTCGCGGTTTGTGTCCCCTGCCTGCACACCCCCCCCCCCCCCCCCCCCCTCACGTCCTGTTTCATAATAATGACCTTGCTCCTCATTTTCAGGACCCATCCACGCCAATGTCACAGTTGCCAAATCGGTTGTTTAAGTTGCCCCCAATTTTCCCCCGTATTTTGATGTGTGGTTTTAAGTGTCTGCTTTGTAGGATCTCGTGAGCTCCAGTATGTGTTGCTCTGACTGGAGAATTAAAAATCTCATCAAATAATTTTGAATTTCAGCGATATTATAAAAATTTTAAGAGAGAAGGGTGCATCCAGAGGATATTATCTGCCAATTTCCCTGAAAATCATGGTATGCGGTCCAACAGATCGCCAGGACTAATTGCATACAAATAATGACAATTTTAAAAGTCGGAGGGGCTCAAACCCTTCTAGCGTATTGTAACTTTTTCTATCTCTTAAATGAATACTTACTTGAAATTTTTGCAATATCTCGAAAATATAGCGTCAACTATTTTTAAAACTTTGCCAGTTTAAGTTTGTGAAAAACTTAATATTCCGGAAGACATAGGAAAAACCCTTGGTTTCGTCAATGTTTGCGTTAAAAATATAGTTGAAAAATAGAGAGATCTATGTCGAAACATGCAATATTTTGCAAATCCTGCAAAATTTGACCAATTGCCTCAGAATTTCACAGGTGTTATTCCTTGCACGCAATTGATAATCGGCTAGGGTAGCATAAACATTGGAACGGTTTCCACTTCGCAACATCGCTTTTCCATACACGAAATGCATGTTCATCCGCGTGAGGTGACATTCTCCACGCTGAATTTATTTTCCATTTAATGGTTTTCCTTTTCAACGCATCAGCGGACAGTATATTTGAGTCTGACGGCTTTTCTACCCCCCTTTCCTATCCCTACCCCCTCACGAACCCATTTTAAAAGTGTGCATGTTGCGTTTATTTCTTTCACGCCAATGCCAAGAGCTCATGTCTCCGTCGAACCTAATGGTCATTGTGACAGTGATTTGATACATGTTCAGTCCTTCGTCATTGCGCTCGCACCTAGCTGCTTCTTTGAAGGTGACAGCGCAATAATTCGGAGCTTCGAGAACAGAGTGCGTGCAGGTTGTATTTTTTTGCATTTTTGCCTGCAAAATGCTTTTTTTTACGATATGAGTATTTTAAGGCTTCCGATGGTGCAAAATATCCCCTAAGGGGGAAATTTCCTTCATTTCAGTTTTCGTTACAACCACCCTATCTCGTTTAAAGATTTTTCGGTCTGAAAGTCAGAAAATCTGTTTGCAGAAAATTTTGTCTTGATGGCAAAATCTTGAAAAGCAAAGACATTTTTTCTAGATGAGAGGCTTAAAATCATCACACATTCAGATGCTCGTTTCTGAAGTTATTTCAGTGTTCTGAAGTGACAATTCTGTCTCCATCTCTCAAATGAGGGAGTGCCTGGCACCGTGTTCACAAGTTGACACCTTGTAATGATTGAGGCTATAAAATCGTCGATTTACAAGTTTTATGTTATTCGAAGGAGGATGTATTTTTATCGGCTTACAAGAATGATCTACGGAAGCGGGATCACAGACGCTTGATACAGTCAAATAGTGGTTCTTGTGAGAATGTATCTGGGGTGTATTTTCCTTAGAGATAAGAGGATTTTGAACAGATTTATGACTTCTCTATATGTAGCTTAACTCACGCATCGAACTAATAGTAAATGATTTTAACGGTTTTTATCCCAATAAAATAACTTCTATTTGATCCGCTTTCAATCGATCCGTCTGTACTTGTTACTCTCAACGGAGAAAGAGATATTTTTGCGTGAAGATCCTCGTGTTTTTAACGACTAAACTGCTTTTACTCGATATCTCCCCAGAAAAATAGGTTGCTAATACATTGAAATAAGCTCCTATAGTTAGAATTTAGCACTGCCCTCGCACTAACGTCTGAAGAACCGAAGACGGCAGCGAGAAATCAAGTTCGCCGTCAACTCGATGGACGCAATTTGAACGTCTCAGGAGTCGAAATAGTCGCATCACGAATTTTAGCTGAGCTTGATGTCTGTTGTTAACTTCCGATGTAATTTACGTGCTGTAATGACCATCACAGGGAAACGCCATACCAATTTTACTTGATTCTCCCGCAGGAAAGTATGTTGATATTGGCATTGAGATAAGTTGCAAAAGCTATAATATAGCCCCGCTCTCGCGTTCATATCTGAATGACAGAAAACGAGAGTGAAAAATCAAGTTCCCCTTTAACTCGATCGTTCGCTTGTGTATTCTTCAGAGAATATTAGCGAATTATTCGGGAAGAAATCACAAATTATTCTTGTCATAAAATATTCTGTGGAATCATCAAGTTTTCGATGTCGCGTTTGGAAAAATCGAGACTTTTTTACTTTGTCATACTCTAGTAGCACTGGAAAAAAAAACACATTTGCATCTAGATTTCAGACTCTTGACAACATTGACAAGAAAAAATACTTCTGATTCGATCAGATTTAAGCTTGAATCAAAAGGAAATCCGCTCAAATTAAGAGGCTTGGTTCTTGATTGAAGCAAGAATCCGATTGAATCAAGAGTATTTTTTCTTGTCGATGTTTTTAAGAGTCTGAACTCTAGATCCAATGTGTTTTTTTCCAGTGAACCATGGAAATAGCATGGAACCGTGGAGAATTTTTTTCTTTTTTTTTTAAATGTGTCAGACACCCTGTACTGCCACTTTAATACTTTCAGTACGGATGCATTAATTCGGGGCGTTTTCCTCTGCGAATCGTCTCAGTCCCGATTGAAGCGCGGTCGTTGGAAGTGCAAGTGCACGCCCCTCGTCTGGTCGCGCCGCGGAGATTCCTGCGCAGACACACTTCCTCGCCGGACGGTACGGTGGTGCGGATATATGTACTCGGGCCGGATGGAGACCTCGTCAGCGAGTAATAAAAGAAGCGATTCCCACCGAGATCGAGGGAGTGACCCGGCCCGACGCGACGACGACGCCGCAAGTGCTCGAATCACGCGAGCCGACAGTAAAAGTGGACGCAGAAAAAAAACTGGACACCGCGGCCGAGATGCCCGGAATTCCCGCTACTCCCAAATCGGATCCATTGTCGGCGACGTCACGTTGACGTACGCATCGAACGGATCTATCCACGTACTGTGAGACTAGAGTACCTATATTGAGAGAGTATGGCCACTGAAGTTACCACCTCTGATTGGCTCAGCCATCTTAGGCTAAATGGAGCCCTTAGGACCCAAAATGGCGGACGCCATAAATTAATGTAATGCAAAATGACTCAAAATGTAGTTTTCTTTGCTTATCGTAACGAGAAATTTACTCAAATGCACCATTGCGACATTTTTACATATTTTTAAGGCTAATCGTGTGCAATTTTTGAGAAAAATTATCTTAGATGTAGTAAGGTTGGCAGCAAGTGCGGTTGGTGGTAACCGTCAAAAGTTGGCAATGACCCCCCTCCCATCCACAAAAACCAAAACAAAGCACCGCCATTTTTGGGTCCTAAGCCTCTCCATGGGGCCCAGTGGCCATACTCTCTCAATATAGGTACTCTATGCGAGACGTCTTGTCGTCCGCTTTCAAAAGCTCCTATCGATTTTATCTAAAGGTCATATTCATAGTCGGTCCTTAAACAGCTCCTTATCTCAGGGAACCCTACGTAGTTTACATTGTGACTACAGGAGGTTAAGAAAATCCTCTAAATTGCACAATAAAAGTGAAAATTTTTACGGAATTCAAGTAAATTTCAACAGTATAATTTTGAGAATAGACCTTTGCGTGGAATACGATGAAATGTCGCTGGAAAAAAAAACAAAAACAAACCGGTAGACTAAACATGATTTTGACAGCTGTATGTTAGATACCGTAACATTTTCAAAACATGCAAGATGTTTTTCCTCCAGATTTTTGAATTTTTGCGGTGTCGAATCATTTCAATCTCTCGCAGATGTCTGTTCCCGAAGTTATAGTGTTGAGGTTTACTTGAATTTCGTGGAAGTTGTCATTTTTGCTCACGACGCATATTCTCAGCTTCATTTTAGGGTTCACAAAACAGATTTTTCATGTGCAAAAAAAGTGTTTTCAGTTGGATTGGGTCCGCTTTTTGATAAATATTGAAAGTGAAACCAGTAATTCAGTAAAATTTATCTATTATCTCGATGTGAACTCATTACCGGCGCAGATTCAGCTCAACGTAGCTCACTGCCGTAGTTTTGTGGTAACTGAGCTCGATGTGGCAAGCGGAACCCGAGTTCGGAACTGGAAGTATGACGGTGGCTGGCGGCGACTCGGTGGAAGCGATCATACTCCATACTTGCACGGAGCTCAGCGTCCTGTATCTATCTGGTTCGGTCACCGCAGGGGAAGCGCCGACACCGGTACAAGCATCAAGTGAAACTGCATAGCGAGTAATTACGCCGAGGCATCGGTTACTTGGTCAACAGGCGCAGCTCAACGCCATATCATAATTTCTCTAATTAAGCCATTAGAGGAGTTACAGTCATGGACCAGGGTGTTAACAGGACTGGACAATGGACCACTAGACAAGGTACGAATTTCAGAATTCTGATACATGTTTCTCAACCAAAATTTCACGTAAAACACGATACGCACAACGAAAATTACCAAAATCAACTCCTGACGAAGATATTTAATGATTCTTGATGCGTGAATTCAAACCACCCGCTCATGAAAACTCAATGCTCTACGTGATTCACATCGCGCGCTAAATGTTTATCATGACAGTCTCTGCGATGTAAACATCTTCAACTTCAATCTTGACACTTTGGCTCAGCTATAGCAAATTACCAATAGTTTGAACAACACATGGTGGAAAATGAACATTGCTCGATTGAGAAGCTTGCTGAAACCGTTGTAGTGCGCGATTTGACTCACGTAGAGCTTTGAGTTTCTTGTGAGCGGGCAGTTCAAATTCCTCGTAATCAGTGCGAAATAAAAACGTTAATATCTTCGTTAGAAGTTGATTTCGGTAATTTTCGTAGTGTGAATCGTGTTCTACGTGAAATTCTGGTTAAGAAACATGTATCAGATTGCTTAAATTCGTACCTTGTCTAGTGGTCCATTGCGAGAAGCTGAGGGAGGCAATTTTGCCCAAAATTCGTGGAAAAAGGACTTATCACGAGGAATTTTTGTGAAACGAGTGCAGTATATTCCTTTTTCGGTTACTTGGTTAACAGGTTCAAAGTCGAATTACGATTTCTCTAATTAAACCATTAGCGGAGTTACAGTCATAAACCAGGGTGTCAATAGGACTGGACAACCGCGAGAAGTTAAGGGGAGCAATTTTGCGCAAAATTCATGGATATAGGACTTATCATGAGGGATTTTTGTGAAACGAGTGAAATATATTTCTCTCTCGGTTACGCGATCAACTGGTTCAAAGCCGAATTAAAATAATTTCTCTCGTCAAGGCGTTATAGAGTTACCAGCGTAAAGCAGGGTGTTAATGGGACTGGGCCACCATGAAAAACTAAGGAAAGCAAATTTTGCCTGAAAGTCGTAGAAAACAGAACTTATCATGAGGGATTTTTCTGAAATCAGCGTTTTCAGGACGAAGAAATGTAACTTAATTCCAAGGTTGCAAAATTGACTCCGTCAGTTAGCTTTTGAAGAGAATTTACCGCGTAGTTTTTTCCAAAATTTTCGCTAGAAGTCAGAGGAAAAAACAGTGAGATTAGCAATCAAAAATGCCCAACATTCTCCTGATAAAAATTAATTTTGCGAAGGGAAATTTGGCGAAATTGAAATTTAGTCATCTTCTTTCGTTAGGAAAAGTTTGAAATGATAGGAATATATTCTTTACTGGGAAAAAAAAACACATTGGATCTAGAGTCCAGACTCTTAAAAACATCGACAAGAATAAGTACTCTTGATTTAATCAGAATCTAGCTCAAGTCAAGAACCAAGACTCTTAATTTAAGCGATTTCGTTTTGATTCAAGCAAAAATCCGATTGAGTCAAGAGTATTTTTTCTTGTCAATGTTTTCAAGAGTCTGGACTCTAGATCATATGTGTGTTTTTTTCCAGTGCTCTTCTGATTTTCTCTCTCCTTGAGCTTACGTGGCCGCTCGAACAAGAATTTCAGTTGTTCCGAAAAGACTTCCATCGCGGGAGATATTTATTACACACGTTCCCAACGATAGAAACGGACATTTTTCTCTATGTGCAGGTCCGATGATAGGCGCCACAAAGCCGGTGCCTGGAGGACCTCCACGTTGCGTGGCGTCAAGCCGCTTCCGACGGTACCTGACCTAGAAAAGCTCGTGGCTAACTTTCGATTAACGCTGTCCGCGTCGATTTGGATCCGATCTCCGAGCGGCCGCCCCCCCCCCCCCTCCCGCTCTGCAAGGCAATCAAAAGTACTGAAAGTACAAGTTCACCGTTGGAACTGGAGTGGTCAGTGCCGCATTCGAATTTGTCGATTTGCCTCCTCGAGTCGCCTTCTCGCTAGTAGTCAACTGGCTTATGCGGTCCTGGAAGCACTTTGAACCAAAAATTAGGCGCAATCTCTGCTTTAAAAGTGATTCCTCCCTGAAAAGCTTCTGATCTCCGCACGCGAAGGCCAGATGTACACGTTTGGCTGCAAAAAAGTGCAGAATTCAGCGCATTTTTCTGTTCGATCTCATTTTTCATTCTGGGACAAAGGAAGAAACAACGGAAAAAAGAAAACAAGAAGAAGAAAAAATAACACTCATCTTAGAAGAAATCTAAAGTACTCTAATTTCTAGGAGCCTCATTTAGTGCAGTGGTCTTTCATTTTTAGGCGCCAAAACCTGACCATCCGTATTCTATATTTCGGTATGCCCTGAATGACCAAAAAAAAACTATCTAAACTTTTTGAGTGGGTGTACGATTTCGAACGTACCTACTCTGTATCCGCTTGACTTTCGTTGTTGAATTTTAATTTGACAAGATAATGAGGCGTCAGATTGGACGTATTTTAAGAGCAAAGCTCGCGTAAATCAACTGAATGCTACCGACGATTCTGCTTGAATCTAGAGCTGAAAGTGTGGTTCAGAATTAGGCGTGGGATGACCTGGCCACCGATTTTGTCAAATTTCCCCATAACTCCAGATTTCTGGAAAATTTTGGCGTTTCTAACAATCTTAGCCAGGACGATATATTGTAGAAGAAATGGGTCGGCGATGTTAAGCGAACTCCTGGGTAATTTTTTAACCCCATTTGCAGCATCGTGATTTTTACCAAAGACATTCTGCATGAGGTTCTCTTACGACCAACATGAACCAGAAAAATCGTTTTTACTGCAAAAAAAATAACAATAATGGTTGTTCATGCAATGTTTCGTCGTTGAAATAATGAAAATGGTTAATATGTTCCATTTTTTTATTTTTTCTCCACAGAAAGTTAACCAACTCCTAAATTCTGTTAAAAGTTAGCATGACAAAGATGAATTTATCAATAATTCTCAAATAAATGTTTAATATTAAAATGTATTCAAATTTTCTCCAAAAGTCAATCCATTTCGCAAGTTTGTTTTCCGCTGTGATTAAGGCCGACACATAATCAGTGTAGAAGAACATTTAGTAGTTAAAACATTATTTTTGGGTGCCAGAACGGGAACCCGTTACCGGTCCTCGAACCGAGCGACTGCCCGAATTTCGTGTCATAAGATGGGCAATAACAATAAAACCTGATCGTAAAAACCGCTAAACATTTCCCAACCGCGGCAAACCGTGGCCGATTATCAATTACGGCCACGAGGAAAAAACAAAGAGAAGAAAACGCACTTCTAATAATACCAATCGATGCTCTGCATGACCGTAAAATTAGGCCCGCAGACAGGCCAACGACGGCCGATAAATTTCTCTAACCGCGCGCTATAAATTTCGAAAGTCCATTACAGTTTTCCGCCTGTCGGTCGTCGGGCGATTCCACCTCAGGCTCATCGAAATTTGATAGTTCGCTCGAGTTGAGCTGATTGTCTATCGATTCATCTCGCGGCGCCTTTGTCCAACGTAATAGTTATTGAAAGCCAATTTAAGATGAACTGTAAAAGTCGAGGAAATGCGTTCAGCGCCGTTAAACTCGGAGGAAATGCCCGTTTGGACGACGTAGACTATGTTATAATTACGTTAACACGGGTTTGTGTCATAATTTTGGCCTCTTCTAAATCCCATAAACCCGCGGGAAGGGTTCTTGGTTAAAGCGCCCCGTAGCGTAGCTGGCTGGCCGTAAACATTTTTTGGCCCTAACTGCTATGAACCACCATTTCAGCGCTTGTCAAGTCCTCCAATAAAATTAGTTCTAACGGATTCTTTAGTTGCTTTTACGCACGTATTTGTTTTATTCACACCCATCATTTTACTCTCGGAAGTAAAACTCGAAGGTGATGGACCATTCGTGCTAGTCTCAGAATCGCATTTTGATTGTTTAAAATAGATCAAAGGAGAAAAATAAGATGCGTGGAAGCGCTTAGATTCTACGTTACTAATGAACGTAGATATCGTCATTTTGAAGAAAGGTTTATGACGTCATCCGCATCAGGGTAGCACGCACTGTGATCCCTCCCACCTTTGACTCAACAATGCCCGATACACCCATTTAATTTTGCATCGGTTTCTCGACTAAAAAAGAAAGAAAGAAAGAAAAAAAAGAAACACCCCAAAGCAGAAGAAATTGTGGTATGCAGCACCTTGATGGATGACGTCATAAGCTGTTTTTTGCAGGGCGATATCCCTGTGGAGTGATTTTATAATATTGGACGTGAAAACTGGTTGTTTTATGGATCTCTTTATTCTTTGCCGATCACTTATTTGAGACTATCGAATATGATTTTTTGACTAACACAACTAACCCGTTAAATTTTGTTTCATACGAGTCGCAGCATGGCTGACAGAAATTTGGTTTCTTTACATGAAGTTTAGATCGCATGACCAAAAAATTCGGTTGCCAAGACTGAAACTTCGGTTACTGAGACCCGAAACTTGGTTATTCCCTACGAACCGGAGTGTGTTATCTCTTGTTATACTCCATCGATCATTCTGAGAATTGATAGTTTTGAAAGTAGAAAATGATCCAAGTTTCTCTCACGAGCCACCCTCGGTCGAAATGCGAGCTCGCGACTCGCGGGTGTGTAATTTCGAACGCGGGTAGCCTCAAAAAATAGGGCAGGCTATTAAATATAGAGACAATGCCCTCGCCGACGACAATAGGAGGGCTAGAAGAGTTCGAATGTTGACATCGGTCGGTACATTGTATGCCCAATGAGTCATAGGTTTGTTGGGTACGCACAGATCGAGTGATGCTAAAATTGTTGCAAGACTATTGTAGATGGGTCAAGACGCAGCTGCCAGACTTAGCTCTGTTTGAAACAGAGATTATATGTTTTAGAGGCCCCACTATCTGCTCCCAACTACATTGTTAAAAATCGAGGAATGAAATTCGGTGCTGGAGTCTATATAGCGCCCGAAAACCCCAAGTGATATGAATGCGAAGTAGCGTATGACATTTCGCAAGAAAAGTAAATACCGCTCAGTTATAGTGTAAATCATTTCGTAAGGAGAATAGATTCCGCTTTGCATTCAAATCAATGAGAGTTTTTGGGCGTTATGTAGACTTCACAGAATTTCATTCCAAAACTTTTAACAGTGGATCTTTTACCGACTGTTCTCTTCCCTCTAGAAGTGTAGAAGTTACTTCGGAAGTCAGCTCAGATCCGGTTTATGATGATCAAAGAGTTGAGCTTTTGGTTTAGCAAACTTAATCCAGTTTGTAAAAACGCACCTAGGAAAGTGCCTACCCCGACATCCATCTGTCACCATTTTGCGAATTCTACGCTTATCAAGTTGCTCAAAATCATCATACGGCGATATGTAGTGTTGACCTCAAAACTCAACTTTTTCCTTCCAATTACATTGCTTGGAATTTAAGTGCGGGGCTTATAATAAAATATATTATCTATATGGTTGGCGGTGAGTAGATTAGCCAATCTACAGTTCTTATCGTTAAGACGGCCTATCATAGACTTCCAATCTAATTCTATTTTTGCACAATTTGGCAGTTGGGGATGTTATGCGCCGAATGAGAGCAGATGCTGACCGCCGCCTCACCGCGCCGCCGTCTGTCCGCAGTTATGCAACGGAAACGATTTGTGACAATGACACAATTGCGCGCGCGCAATTAAGTGCACTTTCAGTTGCATAATTATCGGGCTCCAGTTAATTTTTGAGGCTGGGAGCGGGATTTCGGGACCGCGTGGGAGACTCCGGGCCATCGAACGCCGACGAATTTGGGCTCAAGTCCCGTAATTGCGGCCCCCGGAACCCACGGCCACGGAAGCTCAACACGGGGGAGTCCAAAGCACAATGCGTTTCGCTGTGAATCGGGCCCACCCTATCATCGAGCCGCTTTTTCATCGTAATTGTTGTTGTTGATGACAGCTATGATGTAAGCATGTGTGATGTTGACGTTTTTATGCGGTTTTTCGGACATATTTTAAGGAAAGAATGCGCAGTGCCTCACTGAAAATGGGTCAGTTTTGTGCAAGAGATGTAGGCAAGTGAATAAGGTTTCTAATTGTAAAATTGCACAGAACGTCGCCCCTCTAATGTAAAGGAGTATCTCAATTTCCATGAGAGCCCTGTTCTTCGTTTAACTACATGCTTCTCAAGGGTCACGTGGAAAGAAAGATACGTCCTTACGTCAGGGGAGTGACGAAAATGCACAACGGACGTATCAGCAGGGTGCCTCCCGGTCCGAAAAGTCCGAAAATTATACTGATTGTTCAGAAACGGCCGCTAAATTTCGATTTTGCAGTCAATGTATCTTCAGGCCACCGATAATAGCTTCGAATTTTGTGGCTTTGTCAGTTTTGTTGAAATTAGCCCGTGACTTTCGAATTTTCGAAATTTTGCAAACTCATTTCATAAAAGTACTGGGAAAGTGCTGAATTTCTCTGTCGAGTAGGTTCTTAAATTCTGAGGATTACGGCACTGAGGTACTGAGGATTTTTTCCGCAAGGACTGAAAAAGTGTCTGCAAAGTATACAGAATATTTGCAGGCCAGTTTTAGAAGACGATTTAATAAAAAAAAGTCTGAAATCCATTCCTTAGCGTAAAATTTGCGCAGTTCGTAAACTGCCTTTTCAAAAATTTTGTGTCTGGGGGCGTTCAGTTACCTATGACGATACTTAAACTAAATCTGGATGGCAAAGTCGCTGTACTCCGGTCCAGAGTTCATATACTCCTTGTCAATATTTAATGATGGAAGCAATGTTCGCAAATGACTCAATCAACTGACTTCCTATACTTCCAAAAAATGTCCCCCGCAGTGGTTCGATGATTGCCGAATGGTAATTGGTGCTAATTACGTTCGCGCTGTTCGAATCAAACGCCTAAGACACCAACGCACTATGACCACATGCTGAGACGTGATTGAGCCGAACTAATTCACACCAATGGAACAAAAGGCGAAATAATCGCAGCGGAACAGCAGAGTGAATGGAATAGTAGTCTCTTAGATAGATTCAATGGTCATTTATTCACTGTAAAATCGCTTGTCTTAATCCGACTCACATCGAGGTCTGCCCTCTTTTTCTTGATGAGAAGGTCAAGATATTCTCCGAGCCAAGTGAAAGAAAGAGGAACTAGGCTAATTTCCTCACTTGTAAGAGGTGCGGCGGTAATTATGATTGATGTTGTTTTTTTCGCAAATACTTAGCAATTCCGTGAATTTTAAATCAATCTTTATAGCGAAGCCATCGAGTTTTTTCTATCCCCACCGCTTTTTTTTTTCTGTTTCAATCTTAAATGCACCGCATTACTTTTTCTGTTATTTGGCTCCCGTTGTTCTGTTGTTTGGGTCTACGTTTTCTGTTGTTGTTTACGTATCTCACCTGTCGACCAATATTTATTAACGTGTCTTTGAAGCCAACTAGAAAGGCAGTGCCCCACAACAAATAATATTGTCCGTTCCGTGTTTTCACTAAAATTTTCGGCATGGTCTCTTACAGTTTTCCCGTATTTGTTGATGGCCGGAAAATCTCAGTGATTCTGTCATGCTTGTAGTAATTTTAAAAATCTCTTCTACCGAAGACAGTTTAGGCCCTAAAAAAATTTGTCGGTAGAGGAACATAGAATTTTCGGTAATCCATAACCACCAGAAAAATTGTCATTTTTTTCTTCGCGTGAAGTTTCAATGAAAAAACAATCTCAATGCTCAACGTATCAATTTATCTACTCCCAAGGTTGTAGCTGGTAATGGTCAATGCTGGTGTTTATGATTATTTCTTTGTTAAAACGTGTCAAAAATTGCGTAAAAGAATAAAAACACATAGCAAATGACGCAAATCCACCTCGTGCGGTGTCCTGTTGTACTTTCTTCAAAAGAGTAGGCCTCCAAGTATAAAATTACGGAGAATATAGGAAAAATGTAATGTGCCTTCACACAAGCTTTGAGTCCGCTCTCGATTTTATGCCCCAATTTTGTCAGCGTCATTATCCCCCTCTGTCCCTAATCGATGTCTGCGCATGCCCACTTTTTGCTGCTCAAAACGGTCCGCAATTACCGTTCGAGTTTTCGGCCCTCGCTTGTATCGTTACGTGCGATGTATCGATTCTCAACAGATAAAAACTAGAAAGATGAGGAAAAATTGGACACACTCAATGTATGTCAAAAGATTAAGGACTATCGAAAAAACTCGAATCATTCATGCATGCTTGGTCAGTTTGGCAACCAGCAATTATTGCCGATTTCGAAGCCGAGCAAGCCCATTTTCTGGTTACCCCTGAAGTCCGCTGGCATGCTTAAATGTCAGGGCTTTTTAGATAATGGACACGTTGCGTTTTAACACGGACCAATTCAATTTCGGTGGACCTCGGTATCGTTGTTATCAAGATGCTCGGTTGACTATTTGCCTTCAAAATGTACTCGAAACACAGGTTACTTTTTAACGGCGGTAAATTGGTGGTTACTGTAAACACAGTCGTTAACCTGCATGTAATTTTGTTGTGAGGTCCTTTCGATTTTCGACCGATTTTTCACCTGCGGGTAACTTGTTCTAATGTCCGAATGGACGAGAAAAATGTGTGTATGAGGTCGTTCAATTTAATTACGGTTTTCTGCAACATTATTTACGATTAGTTTAAAATGAAAGATTTTCGACCAGTTCCATCGGAAACATCACTGAAGAAAATTTTTGATTTTTTCTAAGGATTAAAAAAAATTATTTTTGACTGAAAGGTTTTTTTTTTCATGTAAATAATTTTTTTTTATCGAAAGAAAATCCTTATTAAGTAAAAAAAAATTATTAGAATTTTTTTCCTGCATCGATGATAATGTTATACTTCTTTGAATTAATGAGAAAAAACTCATGTGAATATAGATGCATTTTTTCACTCACTAAAAATTTTTTTTATATTAAAAACAAATTACTTCAAAAATTGTTTCTTCAAATCAAATAGTTCTTTGTTTTAATTTAAAAATGGGCAGGCAATGGGTAAATAGTTGTGACATTTTTACCATTACGTTACTGAAATTTTCTGCTATTGGCAAGAAAACCGCTATTATTGGTTATGAATACTACACTGGACAAAAAAAGGATCAAAATTGAAATTGGGATGTGATACCTCTGACTGGTGCAACTTCTCCTATATCTGGCGCCAAAATCAGCCAGGAGTATAGTTGGGATTGTGATACTTCTTTTTCCGTGTATCAATTGAAAGTCACTATGGTGGTGATTTTAACCATAGTGTTTTCTCATCGCGGAAGTGCGGAACTAGATCACCACGAAAGCAGGCATCGGCAGTCAATTTAATAACTCGGCTGTCGGAGGGTTCTTCAGAATTGGACAAAGGTTCGAGAGCGAGCCACCGGTGTGTGTTAACAACGGCCACCCGCTCGTAAAATAGGATTTTATGTTGACGTGTGTTCGCTTTCCGTAAGGTTGTAATTTTCCGCGCTTTAATGTGTGTCCATCTCTTCTGTTGCAGGTATGTTCTCACTCGCGTGGCCTACTTGTCCGTCTTTCGGACGCCGAACCGACCACTGTTCCCTTTGCAGCAGTTTCACCTCTCCGAAATTACGCGACCCCTGCGTCTGCGAGCTTAGACGCGGTCGGTAAGAGATGCGTTTCTTCGCAGATTCTATATTCGGTTCAATTCATTTCGCAAAATTTGCTAGAGTTCAATTTGGTAGAATACATATCGATGGCTGAAGTGCTAAACCACGTATCTGCAATGCAGCGGTTAAAAAGCTCTGCACTGGGGGAAAAAACACACATTGGATCTAGAGTCCAGACTCTTGTAAACATTGACAAGAAAAAGGACTCTTGATTCAATCAGATTTAAGCTTAAATCTAAAGGAAATCCGCTCAAATTAAGAGGCTTGATTCTTGATTTAAGCTTAAATCTGATCGAATCAAGAGTCCTTTTTCTTGTCCATATTTTTAAGAGTCTGGACTCTAGATCCAATGTGTTTTTTTTTTCCAATGTGCTTTTATTTTATTTGTTTTATTATTTGTTTTAATTAAATTGAAAATTGAAAGAAAATCATATACGAGTGCATATTGTTAAGTTACCTTAGCCCAAAAATCATGTAGGCGACGACTGCATTCTTCACCAATCAAGAAATAGGTCCGCAGCCTTTTTTAGACGATCAAATAAACCAACGGACGTTTCTCGCTCCCAACCCACATTAGCCTAGCGCCATCAATGTGCATGAGCATGCAATCAATACGCCAAATTATGAGTGATGAATGTCGGGGTGACCAATTTTCTTGGCGAGTTTTTGGAAATTATGTTAGGATTGCTGAACGATTCGCTCAACTCTTTGGCCATCAGTCATCACTAGCCAAATCTGAGCGATAAAGACTCTTCCCAAATCTAGAGCAAAAGACACTTACGCTACTTGGAAGATGGCAGTAATAGTTCGAGAGCCCGACGACATTTTATGACAAACTCGGGACACAAGTTTTGACCACTTAAACTGATAGCCTTACATGATTTGACACCGAAAAAAGGTCGTTGGCCACGTTGAAGCGTGTGCCAACACGTGGCAGGAAACCAATTTCCGTGTCAGTTTAGATTTAAATGGTCAAAACTTGTATCCCAAGTTTGTCACAAAATGTCGGGCCCTCGGACGATGAAGGGTCTCTAAAATATATTGTCTCTAACGATCCGTTGCTTCTTCGACTATTTTAGGATGATGATTTTCGTGTTATGTAGTCCATATGAAAAGGCAGGCAGCCTCCTTAAATAAAAACTGTAATAACAGTTACAGTATCACTCCACTGACGTAACTTTTCGACACCACCACTGCCGTGTTATGAAGAACACCAGTAAGTGCACTTTTGAATGAGCCGCGATTAGCACATGCTCGAATGTGTCTTGGGGTTCAATCTAGAATGCACTTACGGCTCTTTACGGCCACTCCCACGCACACGTGAAGACATCAAGTCACCATGATGCGACTCGCACCTCAAAGAGCTGGCACTGGAACTCCAAACAATGGACCAAATATATTTTCTCTTTTCGGCTGAATTGAGACATAACTTTTTAATATTGGCCTCCGGGTAATCTCGTTTGCATCTCAGTGGGACATCGCGGGCTGCGGTCGAAGACGGAGCATCTTCTCATGTTTGTTTCTGTCCCTTATTTTGAGTGAGAGACCGTTGATGTCGGATTGTGCTGCACCCTCGCTCACTTCAGGTGGGTCCTCAGCTTTGGTAATGCCGCGGGCTCGGGAGTGATGCTTGAAGTATTCATGCAGTTTTGCAGGCGCTTCCCGGAATCGTTTTTGGATATTTTTTTCCGGAAGATGAGGTCTCATTTTAAAGATCCCGTCACAATCACAATGAAGCAACAAAAGTTTCCTCAATATGCGCGACAATTAAAAAGAGCCTCGGTCTTTTTTCTGCTGATGCAGAGATTTCAACGCAGAGTAGGAAAGTTGAATGGGGTGAAACGCCAAATGCAACTATTTCGACTTGTAAGTAGGTAAAATTGCATATTCACAAAATAAAGGCGAATCTCGTTTCAGCTAACCCAGGGTCTTTAACGCAGGAGTAGAAAAGTTGGATGGAGCGAAACGCGTGTTACAACTATTTCGAGTTCCAAAAAAATAAAATTGCATCAGTAAAATGAAGTAAGTTCATAAAGTTCTACATCATCCCAACTATTCGTTCGTCAAAACCAACTTTTAGTCTCTATAAAGGAATGTTTGATGCGTATAACCGCACTTATGAGGTTAAAAAAACTTATGAAAAAAGTTCGGTTTCATGAATAAATAGGGGAGCGAGAACGTAAAAATCGGTTTTATTTGAAAGGGTCAGCGTTCAACGCGCTGATTTTCACAAATGTATTGCGACAGGGTTGAATTTTTAAGAAAATTATTGCGCAAGTGTTAAATTTTTTAAAAATGTATTGCGGAATCCTTGAACTTTCAGAAAATTCTCGAGATCGCGCTTAATTTATAGAAAATTACTGCGAACGCGCAATGTCAAAGTGCGTAGGCTGAATCCTTTAGTTGCTGAAAACTGCGTATGCTGAAGAACTTTCTGCACCCCGATGATGAAAAATGTTTGCATACAAGAAAATGACAAGACATCCACAACGACCCACCACAAAAAATTGTTTGACTACGGTACTGATTCGAAGTTCCCCTCGCTAGGAAATTGACTATCGGGCGCACGATGTGACAAGAGGCCGGAGAGCGGTGTCCGAAGATTCCAGGATGACACGCGCGTGTCACCGGTTGATCTACGGTCGTCATCAACTAATTGTGAGGTGGGCTGTGTTTGGGCACAGCATCTCCAGCCCGAAGATGCAGGGCACTCACTTTCTCCGAGGCCCCGATCCCCGTCGCTGTCTGTCGTCCTGACCCCCCGCCCCCGATCCCGCTGTCGTTATCAGATGACTGTGTCATCGTCATCGCCTGACCTGAACCCAGTTCCCGCCATTCCCCGACCCTGTGACGTCATTTTACGCCCGCTACGATTGGTTCGGAGCTCTTGAAGGACTGTGTATATTGAATACGTCCCATTAGAGACGAAGGAACCTACTCCATCATAAAGAGGCAGAAATGGCTCAAGCAATACAACGTTTTTTCAGCATTCTGCCGATTTTTGGATGTATTAAAAGGAAAATCTTCAGTAAGAAATCAATCTCCTACACTTTCCTAGTGGATATGTAATGTACGAGTGGAAAATTTGCGACGTTGAAAATATAGTTACATCATGCTTCGTAGCTTGGAAAACTGGTGTCTAGAATCCATTTTGTATTGCTTCGTTCATGGAAAAAGTCGGGAAATTCTGCGTGAGGCCCATTAGCTCGGCGATTTCAGCCAGTGCCACTTGCAAGGTCGGTAACAACTTCGGAGTATATTTCCTTTAATTTGAATCGGTATAATAGGAAGTATTCTCCTAATTCGAGGAAAATTCTGCGTATTTTTTGAGTAAAGTTAAGAGTTAAGTTGAAGTTTGAGTCAGGAGTAAAAGTTGAACGCGAAGTTTTTTTTGAAGGTCAATAATGTCAGGGATTAATCATAACGAAGTTGGCGCAAAACATGAAAAGCCAAGAAAAGTCAGGGAATTTGAATTCTAAGAAATTAAAAAAACTCCGACCATTTATATGCGTTTGTGACTGACTATTAAAACTAAAAACATGCACCTCCTCCCACAATTTCGCTTGGTTTCTTTCCGCCCCACTCGGCGCATTCGACCTCCAAAAATCCGCCCAGTCTTGCAACGCCTAGGAGGGGGGAGGTAGTGGCACCCCCGCCCCCATGTTTGTTTTGTCTGTGTTTTCCGCGGTCCAACGCGGGTTGTTCAAATATGAATCAAAGCGCTTTCACTGCTTGACGCTGACGGACAGTTCCACCCGTCCCGTTTCTCACATCCATCTCGGCCGTGGCCGTAACTCCGTGGGGTCCTTAATTGAGGCCCCTCTTTTGTTTTCTGCCCCGAAAACGGCCACGTTCCGGCGCCGGGATCCCAAGGTTAAGACGTGTGCGCCACGTCTCGGTAATGCCCGCCATGCTCCAGCGTTTAATTACGCTCTGTGTTCGGGCACAGGGTGTCCAGAAAGGAACGTTCCAGTTGCGCCTGTATACCCTGTACATGTGATATCGTAACATGGAATATCGTTCCCCTGAAGAAAGAACATAATGAAATTTTAACTCCAGAAATTTCCACTCGCATGCTGTACTTTTACTAACAAACTGCTTTGCTCTAAAGGGATTTTTCACTGGAATTTGACCGTTTTTTTCCTCCGATTTCACGGAAAGTTTTGAAATCTTTATATGAAAAAATTGATGCGAAATGGTAATTCCTCATCTATGCGTGGACGTATTGTATAAGAATCAGTCTAACTGTACTCCACGTTCTGTAGTTTCCTGTAAAGTTTTACTTTTGTATAACAGAGGACTTAACGCTTTGAAACTTCCCGCACATTTCCCCGGGTTCATAAAGAATACATGTACTCACAAAATTTCAAATCAAAATGTTATGATAGTATGAAAAGAAGTCATATGTACATCAGGGTCCATATTGGCTGCAATTTTATTTGTAATAGCTCTAATTCAACCTCTAAACATACATGGTGGGGAGGTGAGGGGGGCCGAGGAGAGTACTTTTCTCAGGGGGATGCAAAGGCAGACCTCACTCGCGGGTCTGTAAATGGGAGAGGTAAAAAATCATATTTTCAGCGTGACGCATTTTACAAATAAGCCCAAGGATTTTGATCGTTAAACGAGAAACTCTGGAAGCAGCCAGGCCGGAGTAAAAAACGAGGTTACTTCAATTTTCTAGGCTCCACAGCCACACTCAGCGTGGCGCCTGTCATTTCCAGATGACAAAATCTGCCTTTTAGACGCAATTCGCTCACTGCGCCGCTAAACTGAAAACACGGATCGTAGAACCTACTTACTGACCTGTTTTAAAAGTTCAGCCTGCAGTCAAAGTTGCCTATCTCACACGCAGCAAAACTAACGCATTTAAATACGACTGCTTCACAAAGTTCATCGTTCAACTCGTGAGGCACTGCCGTTTTTCTGCAAGCAGTGACAAATCCCCCTCTCCCCCTCCCCTATCCCCCTCCTCCCCCACTACACAAATCCGTAACTCTTCCCGGAGGAGTCGATCTCGGGGCACCCGTTACATCACGAGAAAAGACGGCGGCGTTTTAATTACGTAAGCCTGGTCCGTGGGGGGGGGGGGGGGGGTCGGGGGTCCCGGGAAAGATCTCCAATCGGGTCACGCATCGGCCAACAAAAGCGCACAAACGAATCGTAGCGCACGCTGCACCGACGAGCCGCTAAGCTGAAACCGCGGGTTCTCGTAAGGTTAAAACGGGAGATACGCGGTTTCTGCCGCTCCTGGCCGTGCGTCCCGGTTTTACTTTCGTTTTCGATTGAGTTCTCCCCGCTCCCGAGTTCCGCGTGCCGGTGCCCCGGCGTCGGCGTCGTGTGCGGGGCCCGCTGCTCCCCCTTTTACGGAGACGGGGGGTGGGTGGGTTTACGACCGTGAAGCGGCTCCCGCGATGGGGTCTCCGGGGATGGGGAGCCCTGTTTGATCCCGGCCCGGGAGCCAGGAAACAGGAGGGAATCGTGATGTTGAGTTGTTGACTGATCGTTGATAGAACAGACCCGTGGAGTTGTGGACGAGGTCAGAGTTCGGATATCACGAAACTGTTTCTTGTGATATTGTGCGTGGAAGCACATCTAGATGAAATACGCATTGGAATGTTTAAGTTTTTTTCTGAAGAAAATTTTGTCACAATCTTCAATTGGAATTGAGTGATTCAAACTAGCACGTCTCGGAAATAATTCAAGGTAGATTTACACAGGTACGGACAGAACTAAACAACTGGCCTCTGATTGGCTCTCCAGCGGCCCCTTAACGTCAGCCATTTTGAATGTTTTGATTATTTTGATTTATTGTGTTCGGTTTATCGTTTGTCAAAATTTTGTGGGATTTTTTGCACAATTTTGATAATGCGATATTAATTTTAACGTTTAAACGCACAAACGTTTGAATGTTAATTTGATTGTAATTTAATTAAAAAACGGGCCCCTTAACCTACGTCACGTAGTCATGTGACACGCATTGAGGCTCATGGGGATTTTTCAACTTTTCCATACCTGTGTAAATCTACCTCGGAAATAATTAAAACTGAATTAGTTTTGGTTTTATCGGTGCGATACATTACGTTTGAGTCCAAATCAATTAGGGCCGCTCGCGTGTCACTCTGGACCCTTGATTATGAGTTTATCAGAGAGGCAGAATCTTTCCGACAACGCGGCCGTCCAGGTTTTCGAAATGGAGGAACCTTCGTACGAACTAGGAAAAACGGGAATCCCTCAAAGACGAGAAAAATGGAGGGACCTTTTTCAGAATTTTTCTCGAAAATTTGGGAAGCAGTCTTAAGGAGGATGCAATCATGATACATGAATTAAGCTTAAGCACGGGGTATAAGGTTTGGAATTTCTGCATCCCTGGAGTTCCTAAGTTGGCAAATTACTGAATCGCCTTTATTCGCACTCCATGATAATTTTTGATACACACAGTGTACTAAAGCAACTTATTAGGATGCCTGAAATTTCATCGAAATGGTTAGCTTTCGTGCTCAATATTTTCTCCAATATGAGTCAAAGTTAATCATTTAATGAACAGGATGAACCGTTTTTAAAGGTAAATTGGTTTCTCTACCTCTACATGTCCAACCTTTTTTTGTGTGTGTGTGTGTCTCCCACGAGTAGCTAGCACAAGCCATTTCGGAAATCATATTTTCTGCCAGGAATCAAACCAAAAATTGATCCACAGTACACTTCGTTGCTCTATTTCTTGAGTTTTTGATAGCAAAAATTTGAATCGCACGAACATAGTTTTTCCCTCATTTCGTTCTGCGTCATCACTTTTCTTAATAAATACGCCCGATTTGATATCCTGTCCCAAAAAAACCGCTGGAAAAAAATTCCGTCCTTCCAGAATACTCGACATCATGACAGAGCATGTCTCGTATGACGCCAGTATACCCATTTACTTACCCGCAAGAGCATATTTGATCGGAGCAAACAACACGAACCCATCGTATCGGCAGTGCAAGTTTATTCGTTTCGCCTTTGTTCTCTGTATTCCTGTCCGCAAAAACCTTCATCACGCTATTTTTTTTTCTGCCACACTTGGCCACAGAAACGTTTCGTTTGCACGCTCAACTATCGGCCAACACGCACGGCTCTCAATCAGCTTGAAACCGCATTGAACTCGCCTCTGCCAGTTTTGTGGAGGAAATTTTCGACAGTCATGAGCATTGAAAGGTCGTATTCTCACGTCTCTTTTCATTGGAAAACCATCAAATTAATCGAACCCTCTTCCCTCCGATCATACAATTATAGTGTTTTTTTTTATGCAATTCGTCCATATATAATACAATGCGTGGACAAGTTTCCGGAAGGCATTTTTTAAGAAGTGAAATGCACCTTTTTTATCCTCTAAAGTAGAGTGCTTTCATGTGTGCTGGAGGATTTGAGATTGAAATTTTTCGTGAAATTTGGCGAGGAACACGGTGGCGCCACTGGTTTTCTCTGAAACGAACTCCTATGCACAAAAAAAGCTCTTAAAGTTGAGTCTCAATGGAGGAGATATAGGTATCCCACATCATTCTGAGAGTTCACCTCTATATCTAGTCAAACTATCCATGGTTGCTGTGTTTTCAGTCAATGTATTATTTACTCCCTATCTTTGCCCTATCTTGATTCTTAATAATAAAATCAAGAAAATAGGAAATCAGTTGAGATTTAAATTAAAGAAAAATCTATGAGGGTCATAAATCTCGAAAAGCCTAGAGATCATAAAAGTAGAAAAATATTATATTAGCCAACCTAATTTTATTATTTATGTTAGTAAACGACAATTCATTTTTATTATAATAAAAAGAAAAAAAAACCGAGAGAGGAGAATTCAATACTATTAAACTCCTTAAACCAAATCAGTAAAAAATTAGATATTAATCAATAGTTAATTACCAATCATTTAATTAGAAATCCAAGAAAGGGAGGAAATGCAGAAATCCTTAAACCATAATTAAAGGTTATAACTTTTGTGGATAAATTTAATATTAGAGTTAAACTAGTTACAGAGGTGGATTCTCAGGATAGCGTGGACTATCCTCTCCATTACGGTCTCAACTAGGAGAGCTTTTTTTGAATTTTGGAGTTTGTTTCAGAGTAAACTAGTGGCACCATCGTATTTCTCGCAAAATTTTACGTATGAATCAGTGCTTGATACACAAATTCTTGACTTATGCAAGAGCTCGATTGTAGGTAAGTCGAGTTATCTACACTACTGAGGAGAGCCCGTAAGGACGTTGAACGAAACGGCCGAAGCTATGAACTTCCTCGAAGTTTAATTCCGCTTTGCAGGTCAGCGATTCCAGATAAATCAAGCTCTTGGCAAGTCACAAATCCAATTTATCGAAAATAATCGGATTAGGTTACCGATACCGCGGTGAGTCTATCGATTCACTGACGCTTAATGTGGGACCCAGCGGAACTAGGGCATTGCCGCCTGGATGAGAAAATCCGTTTTACCTTACATATCTTCAATCAGATGCGCTCCTCGCAAAATCGCGTTTTGATGCACCGAAAAAAATAATATGCTGTTTTAGCATCTAGGATGTCAAAAATGTGTCTGGTGATCCCAAGATGCTGTCTTTACTGCTCCCGCAGTTAATTTTACATCCTGTGAATGCGCATTCAACTGCGGGGGCAGTAAAGGCAGCATCTTGGGATCACCAGACACATTTTTGACATCCTAGATGCTAAAACAGCATATTATTTTTTTCGGTGATGGTTGAGCTTTTAGATTAGCCAAATATAATCAGATCAGTCGAAGCGCCTTTTTTCTACGTCCAATATTAACGGTCGAGATATCGCGCCTTGAAAAACAAGGTGTATGATGTCATCCATCGCGTTTGAGCATACCATGGTTGCTTCCACCTTTGATTCATCAATCAGTGATTCACACATTTGGACTGAGTTTAGCAGAAACTTGGCGTTTGTACAGATTTTATTCATTTTTGGTGGTCTATAAACTTTAACCATCAAAACACAATTCTTTGACTAGCGCAACTGACCCAGGTAGAAAATTTTACGATAACGCGGGGAACATATCTTTGAAAAATGTTCAGTGTGTTGCGGGAGTTGTGGATGGGTGCGCGCGGATGAGCCATAATCAGTGATGTTGACATCAAACCGAAGTTTAATCAATCGATTTAAGAAAACCTTAAATGCCCAATATCCGGCGACATCCCCGTTTTGTTTATTTTGTGTGATTTTCTTTTTTATTATTAATATTCCAGGGGATAACATAAAAATTGGCACTTACTCGAATGTGAAAATGAAGCAATGAATTAAAACCAGCACTGGAAAAAAAAAAAACATATTGGATCTAGAGTCCAGACTCTTGAAGACATTGACAAGAAAAAGGACTCTTGATTCAATCAGATTTTAGCTTAAATCACAAAGAAATCCGCGTAAATTAAGAGGCTTGATTCTTGATTTAAGCTTAAATCTGATTGAATCAAAAGTATTTTTTCTTGTCGATGTTTATAAGAGCCTGGACTCTAGATCCAATGTGTTTTTTTTCCAGTGAGTCTAGAAATGAATTCATCCTGAAAACTAGCAGAAAAGAGGAATCGTCGTAACTAATTAAGTAATTTGCGGAACTACATCAAACCGAATAAAAATTACACGGTCATAACCGCGGAGTAATAGCGCGAAATGACGTAAAGTAGACAATAAGAATAACATCTAATTCATGCGAGTAATCTCGAGAGCGAAAGTGCTATTTTGTATGTATCCGACCGGGTGGAGGTGTTTCCGACGACATTGCAATATCATCAGAAAATGTGTAAAAGATGGTGGCAATTGAGAGAAATTTAGCACAAAATGGCAAGTCCGTGTTGCGAAGAGCCACATTTCTGCTAAATTTCCAGTCCTTAAACGCAACTATCGAAGGTGTCGGAGTTGTCGAAGAGTAAAGAACAGCGCCGCACAGTGGAACGGGACTTTCGGGTTTATATGTGTACTGAAACTACACGTGTTCGTAAATTTATCTCGTTCCGTTATAAATTGGACGATTTTAACCGTAATGAGTCTAATTACCTCAGAAGTTGTCTATTTGGATGTGTTTATGCTAAAAGAAACTATGTTACATGCAATCCTTATGCACGTAGTTCCTTTTAGCATTAGAATAAGTTCATTTTTCTCTTGTGTGTTACTTTGTAAACAGAATCCACACTGAAACTTGAGATTTTTTGTATATTCTTCCCAATCTCGAGTAAATTCTGAGAAAGCTTAGAGGCGTTAAGTAGTTAAGTAAGTTAAAAAAAATTAAGAAATAAAACACGAGAGAAAATTAGTCAGCGCAAAATGCAGTCATGCTGATTCCGCCGATCTTAGGCCAGTTAAATCTGCCCAATTTTGAGAAGTGCTACCTTACTGAAGAAAAAAGTTTTGTCATACGAACAGAACGCTCGGTTTACATGACCGAACTTCTTTATGACACACTGGAAAAAAACTCATTGGATCTTGAGTCCAGACTCTTAAAAACATTTACCAGAAAAAGAACTCTTGATTCAATCCGATTTTTGCTTAAATCAAGAACCAAGCCTCTTAATTTGAGCGGATTTCCTTTTGATTTAAGCAAAAATCTGATTGAATCAAGAGTACTTTTTCTTGTCGATGTTTTTAAGAGTCTGGACTGTAGGTCCAATGTGTTTTTTTTCCAGTGTATGAAGACGGAGCGTTAGGTTCATATATAACAGATTTTTTTTAGTTGAAATTTTACGAGAAAACCAAAACATCCGCCCTGCAATTTCAGTCCGCGCCTCGTACGTCACATTGCGTCGCTTCTCTGATGCAAGGACGTATCCCGATTTTCAGGTGAGCCTTGTTTTACATATAAATCCATGCTTTCTGTGGCTCATGCCGAAATCGAGATACGTTCTTACACTGGAAAAAAAACACATCGGATCTAGAGTCCAGACTCTTGAAAACATCGACAAGAAAAAATATTCTTGATTCAATCAGATTTTTTCTTCAATCAAAAGGAAATCCGCTCAAATTAATAGGCTTGCTTCTTGATTTAAGCTAGATTCTGATTGAATCAAGAGTATTTTTTCTTGTCCATGTTTTTAAGAGTCTGGACTCTAGATCCAACGTGTTTTTTTTTCCAGTGCAAAGGGGCGACAACTCAAACGATGATAGTAACTTTCAAAGTCTCCACTTCTTGTCCAGCCTCTCCTGTCCTGTTCCACTGTGCGGCGGTGAGAGCCAGGATTCCCAGCGCGAAATTAACGAAAGTAAAAGCGGGGCCGCGCGAGATGCGAGATGCTATCTGTAAAATTAGGCAAAAACTGGTCCGTCCTCTGTTGCTCCGTCCGCGCGACGAGCATAACACGGCGACCGTAACACGCTCCCAGGTTGTAAAACAAGCGTCGGATGTAATATTTATTTAAATTAATTGAGCGGACACGGCATCGGGGACCGGGGAAGCTCCGGAGCTCGCGGAAAAGGAGAGCTCGCCGGAGATCGGGATCCCAGATCTGCGGAGCGCACGCGAAAACGACTTTCGGGCCCAGCTCATTTGCTGAATCTTAATTAGAGTGTGAAATAATCTCCTCGCCTCATCGGGACACGGTATGAGAGGGTATATGAGAAAAGGTCGCGGGAGTGTTATGAGTTGGACGTAGCCTTTCGTGTCCGGCCGTTTGATTTTTGGCCGCTTCCCAAATCGTCGTTTCCCAGCTAGCTGATTTTTGAAATTGATAGACATAGGAATAGACGAAGAAGAAAGAGCGAATGGAGGGAGCATTTTGGTGGGAACGAGTAAAAGTAATGGACAAAGAAGGTAAGTAATAAGTCATAGACCAACTAGCGGCATCCCACGAGAGACTCCTTAGTCAGTCCATCAATTCCAACAACTACCATTTTCAACCAATAGGTTAGCTCCATTTTCCCTCGGTCTTCTTTTTCTATTGCCTTGACTATCAATTTCAACAATCGCTTCGCAGGCGAACGAACGTAACTCAATCTCAGACTACGGGGGGCTCTTATAGATTTCACTGGGAAAAAAGTTTCTTGGATCCAGAGTACGAACTCTTAAAAATTTGACAATAAAAATACTCATGATTCAGTCTGATTGTTCCTGAAATTGAGAGCCAAGCCTCCTAATTTAAGCGGATTTCCTTTTGATTTAAGGAAAAGTCCGGGTGAATCAACAGTACTTATTTTTTCTTTTTACTTTGTCAAATGTTTCAAGAGTCTAGGCTTTGGATCCAAGAAACTTTATTTTCCAATGTGAGAAGGAAAACTATAGACTGACTGTATGGTCTCCTCGGCCTACCGTTAGGTTAGCCTATTACTTCCTTCTTTTGTCCATCGCAATTATCCGCTCTTACCAATAGGATCGCTCCATTTTCCCTTGTCTATCGCTTTACCGATCGATTCCAAAATCAGCCCACTTGGCCTCTCAAACTAAAACGCACATGGCAGTGAAAGAATCCGATGAATGTTTTCGGAGGGGTCGGCGCGCAAAGCTCGGAAGAGGGCCCGGCATTGATTGTTTACAAAGTCCTAAACTCCCGGCGGCGTGCTTTATGCAGGCGGCATGGGGCACGGGGTACGAGGCATTATGCAATGGGAACTCGTGTCGGGATAACAGGAACAGAGGAGAACACCCTGTTTATGTTTAATTCAATCCCGAGTCCCGCAGTCCCGGTCCTGGCCGGAGCTCCGATTCAGGTCCCGTTATCGATTGTGGGAGTCGGGCCGGGACCCCGCCAGGGATTCACAGGGGAGTAATGAGCCGACGGTCCCTCACGCGAAATGGTAACCAGGTCTACGATCTGCCGGTGCTCGGGGCTGTGGGATCGTGGACTTGATCGCATCGTCAAGGATCTCCTGTGCAAAGGTGTACCCGGAAATTTTTCATGGGGAGGTCAAAACTTCCTAAAACTCACGATGAATGAAGTTTTGTAGAGGTAAAATTGGCAGTCTAGTTGAGGCAATACGTTGCGCTGCTGTTCATTGGCCTGGTTACACGATCAAATTCTCGTCAAATTCCGATCAAAATGATGACCAAGATGGCGGTCGAGAGTTATCTAGATTGATGAGTAAAATTAATTAAAACAGCGTGTTGATTGAAATAAGTATGAAATAAGCACGGTTGTGTGGAAATCAGATGAAGGATGAGCCCCACAGCTTCATCATCTACCATCAAATTTTTGCAGGTCGCAGAAATTTGATGGTAGATGGTGCGCACCAGTCACCATTTGATCGGAATTTGACGGGAATTTGATCGTGTAACTAAGCCATTAAGTTGCATACGCATCGCGTATTAGGCAGGGAGGAAAATCGAACAAGGGCCGTATTAATAGACGTTCCTTTAACAGCTTCTTTCCTCAGGCAGACCCATACGGTTTTCATTGTGATTAAGGAAAGTTTAAGGAGATCCTTAACACAGCGGCGTACATACGAACAAATTTTGCAAACATTGTGTGAAAATCATCGGAGGAAGTCTGGAAATGGAGACTTATACAAGGGAAGACAATGATTCGCCACTGTGAAAAGTTCAAAATACCGAAGAAAAAATGTTATGATTTTGATAAACTTTGAGATAGGTGCAAAGCTACCTTGAAATTTACAAAACTCGCATCATATTATCTTTTCTATTTTTTGTATTTTGTAGTGGTAAATCACTGCAATCCCTTTCATGGAGTCGATTCCAGATAAACTGTTGAAATTTACCTAAGATTAGCAAAAATTGTCTTTCTTTCGATGCTGCCGAAAATTATCCTTACTGCTAATGCGCCACCTATGATTTTTCGATTGCCAGTTGTTTGTTAATGTCGTTATAATTGTATCCAATTATTGTTTCTAAATCATTTTTTTCATTTTTTGTTGCAGGTAAATTCATAGATGATAAGAAAATACATAAAAACGGGAACTTTATCGTTAAATGGTCGAAATCAGTGTCAGTGAGTACATCACCATTACTCCTTTTCTTGCTTGTTTTTCTGCAAGGCTCATGTAAATCTTTTCTGCATAAAGATCACCACCGCACTTTCGATCTCCCATTCCGTTTTCATCTTTTACTCTCTCGCAAATGTTGCGGAACGAAAACGTCGTAGTTTCAACACACCATGCTGTCCCTCGGAGACAGCTAATTCGATACCGACCATTCACGGTCCGAAACTGTCTCGAAAGACTCTATTATGCGGCGTCCAAATGTATGTTGCATTGAATGTCCCGTGACCTAAAACGACAACCGTGTAAGTGCGCGGGCACCATCGGTCTTCGTACGGATTAGTTATGACCAGAGCTTTCGCACCCAATCAGTGTCGGTGCACCCAATTCCTTAAGCTCGGGACAGGCGCCAGTTCCCTGTTCGTCCAAAGCGTGTTGCTTTAACTCGCCTTCAAAGGACGATTTTAGGTCAGTTGAACGCTGGAAAGGTCCTAATCCTACCATCCCTCACGCTGAAAAGGTCACTGACAACCTGGAACACATTTTATGCACAAGTTTCGCTGAATTTGTTCATCACTAGTAGCAGGAGGCCGTAAGCGGAAGGTCGGTCTCTAATAGTCATTCAATACTTCGTTGGTTGCTGGGACGTGTAAGCTAGTTTATGGGTGTGGTATTAAAATCTGCTAGCTCTATCCCCATATTTAATAATTTTAAGATTTTTTTAGCCCCCACTCTCTCTTTATTTCATTAGTAAAACATGCCTACCTCGCCAATATTTTTGCTAAATTTTTCATTGTAGATAGTCCTCTAGAAGCAACTGAAATTGGACGCATTTCTGCCAACGGAACTATGTGCATTAAGACATGAGCCCCCATAAGAATATATATGCATATCAGGACTCGCGTCATAATGCACATAGTTCCGTAAGTTTAAATCTTGCGTTCTCTGTGAAACAAATATAAAAATATGAAACTGCCTTTTCATTACGATGGAGTGTATGAAGTTTCATAAGTGAAACTCTCAATTAATTGCTCTACTGTTTTGTGACCGAAAACAAGTTCCCTGACGAATTCGATGCTTATCTAGAAAAGTATGTTGGTGATGTTGCTACTCACAGTATAATTTTATTGGACAGGTCAAAATCATTTTACCTGGTTTGATTCATCAGTTGATCAAACATTTGGAATGTCAGATAGAAAAAAATGAAAGCCTTTTGAAATGAAACCAATTATGGTTAAAATTTTCGTGGGATACATTTCAACGTTGATTCTTTCCAAAATGCGTTTTTCGTTTATTTAATTCTTTTTACGTTTTTTTCGTGTTTCCTTATTTTTCAAAAGAAATACTTATTATTGGATGAATGTTAATATTGTGCCGAGAACAAAGTTTCTTAAAACTTTTGCTTCATCATACAGACTGGATTTTTATGCAACTCTCTGAGGATTATTTGAGTAGGCAATGTCGACTAAATAAGCTTTTGCGCCAGCTTTTGGCTTCAACACAACATACTCCCTACCGCTGTGTGGGCGGCGAATTAAGCATGATATTGGAACGAATCAAGCGTTTGGCGGAGATAACGACCCAACCTAATCCAACTCGTTGTCGCACAAAAAATTGAGTGGCCAAATGGCTCCGACTTGGACGTGAGTCTCCTTTTAGTCGGAGCATTAGCGCTCTTACATTAATGTCACCTGAACGTTGAAAGATTTCGTTCACAACGTCCGCATCCAACATCCAGTTTTTCTTTGGTTAGCACTGTGCGACAGTGCGAGTGATTGACTAGGAGGAAAGCTTTTTAACTTTTCAAGAATTATTACGACTGTAAGTTGGAATTTTTTGGCAGATGTGCGTTAAAAATCCAGAAAACTGGAAATCTCGATTTATAGGGGAAAAGCTCGTTTGAGCACAATTTTGTGCAGTTGCCATCCCGAATGTTCGTAACTAGGTGTTGCACCAAACAGAGTATCTCTTTGAGGGAAAACTGTGCTCAAACGAGCTTTTTCTCTTTGTAATGAGATTTCCAGTTTTCTGGATTTTTAACGCACATTGGCTAAAAAATTCCAACTTACTGTCTTACGATTCGTGCGTCTACTGGAATCTGTTTGTAATTATTACTACTATTTGTCGTCAGACTTATTATTTTATTTGCCATGTTAGCAAACTTTGTTTTTATTCGCCAGTCAAATGTTATCATTATTTTTTTAGTAACCGAGAATTCATATGTTTCATACTTATCGGAGAAAGCTTGGTTTGAATACAAAGTTCAGAAAGACGATTATGTTTTTAGAGTGGGGAACAATCGGAAAATTAATCCACCACGAGTTCTAGTTTCACCATTTTTGAGGATGTACAAGGATCTAAAGACGTTTACTAGTTTATCAATGGATTTTCATTCAGTATTTTCTAAAAACCTATTGATTTGCATTTTTTTCTCCGAGCATATGCTCTCGAGTATCAAAAGAGAAAAAAGTCATTATTTTCTAAGTTTTTCATCCATCAAAACATAAATAGGAAAAACTCCATCCTCTTCAATTGCATAATAACTGGAAATATTCGATCACTGTAAATCGATTTTCACTCGGTAGTTTCCTTTCAAGTACGACTGAATCGACAACGATGCTCAATACTAATTTCGTCAACAAGGTGACCATGATGGTCCATCCTGAAAGCTAGCACCCATGTTCGAACGTGCTCTTCAGACCTCGTAGCGGATATCGTCACCCTAATTCTGATTTGGATTAAATCCCGTCGTGCTTTTGGTTTCTTTTAAAAATGAAAGAATTGGATGACAAAAGCGGCTTCTCGTCTCAGGAAGTCTTTTGATAATCACACTCCCGGCCGTAAATCCTCGCGGACGTTCCAAGCCGCCAAAAAGGAGCCAACATTTTTCGAACACAGTGCCGTCATGTATAGTTCATAGGTTCAAAGGCTCACCACAAAATTTTACTTGTAAAGTGGTTCGTTTGGTCTTGGCCGGATCGATAATGAAACCAGGAACACGTGGACTTCGATTCAGTGGCGTGGCGTGCTTTGCGATTTATCGATATTTCCTCATTTGAAGCTGTGGTACATAGTCGATTATTAAGGTGTTCGCTGCGAACACCTTAATAATCGATTCTTCACCATAGCTTCAAATGGTGGAATGATGGAATGGTGTTTTCGATACTTTTCCATAGGTTTAAATGGCCGATCAATCGATGTATCGCAAAGCACGCCACGCCACTGCTTCGATTTGCTACATATCAAAAGTATCGTTCCAATGCTCCTGCCACTTCCAAAAAAAAAAAAAAAATTCAACAAGTTATGTTGCACAAACGAGAAAATTTGGCAACCTATCTACTCCGAGAACATGTATAACATGTATTGTTTTTCATTTGAAACCTATTCCCGCCCCCCCCCCAAAAAAAACCCGAAATTCCTTAAGTTTGCTTCAAAAATTGACAAAAATTGCAAAATTTCCAGCGAATGTATTGTGTCGAGAAAACTTCATTAAAGTCTTCTGTCAGATTTCATGAAAAAGAAATGTATGAATAACAAAATTTGAAAAACTTAAATTATTAAAAAAAAAAAATTAACTATCGAAAAATTGGGAGTCCTAAGGTGCAATCTCGAATCAATTGTTTAGCGGTATTTCTATCACTCTTTATGATTCCTTAGACTTTATTCCCCAGAAATGTATAACCTTAAATCTCAATGAGCTACAAAACTAAGCATTTTTTTCTATGGAACTGACTTTTTTTCCAACTTTTATTTTCTTATATCCGCCTCAAAAACCGGTGTAAATTGGAATTATCTCTCCATTTCCAAGTTTGGAGAATTTTAAAAGCAAGAATAACGGATGAAAATTTAATGAAACACGATAAAAACGGATCACGTGATTCACGGCGAGTAACCCGGAACTGCTTACTGCCTATGTACCGCTTGGAAGCCTTCAACATGCATCCGCTGCGATGTCCGAGTGGTTAAGGAGTTGGACTCGAAATCCAATGGGCTTCGCCCGCACAGGTTCGAATCCTGTTCGCAGCGCTGAAAATTTTAATTCCCATAATTTGCGGATACGAATCCCTCTGGATGAATATAGAGATATCCGCCGAGTTTTCCCCCAGGGATTTTTCCAATATGGCGCATTTTGTCCATAGATCGTAGGTTCCCAACGCTGTAAAGACTGCTGTGTAACAGCATTGCGGTTCCTTCTGAATCTTTTCAAACGTGAATTTTTTTCATTAATCTTTAATACCAACATATTTTTCCCCCATGCTGCTGACTTTATTAAGGGGAATAATTGTGTCGATTGATTTTTTCTCGGGTGGGGATTTTCCTTTTTCATGGCGTCATTGAAAGTAATCCTTGATTTGCTGCCACTTGCTGGTTCGGTGCGTCTTTGATTTTGTTTTACTTTCATTTTTACCTCAAATTGGTTTTATCTCTTCATTTATTTTTATTATTTATTTTTTCGTTTACCCTTTTTTTATTGTAATTTTGATTTTTTTTTTAAAATTACTAGTGGATATTTTACTTCTGAGAGAGGTATAGTGGATATTTCCCCTTCCCTGTTCTTCCTTTTCGTTTCGCTCATCGCAATGGAAACTTGTTTGTATCAGTTGGTACTATCAATTAAGTAATGTTACTAAGTTTTGAAAAATTGTTAAAATTAGGTAAATGCAAACGAATTTGACGATGCAGCTGCTTGTTTCTTCGGTATCATAAGAACTGTCAATTGAGATTTTTCTCACCTTATTCAGTTCGTTCACCCAGTTAGCCATAAAAACTCTACGATTCCCTTTTTCATAGAATGTTTTTCATACGCGCATGATACCGTTTCCAATCAAAGACACGATATGCAAATTAGAAAAAATTACAATTTTTGTTTTGTTTTTTTGTTTGAGACTAGCGGATCTTCCATAATATATCAAAATAAAATTCTATGCGGAATTTCCGAACAGCGCAAGACGGAGAGTTTTCTAAAAAGTCAGGAAATTCGGTCTAATCCTAAAAAGAAAAGGGAATTTCATTGTGAAACCTCAAAATTTTCAACAAAACGACAAAACAAATAAAAATATTACAGTTCATTTTATTTCCAGAAACTTGGCGCTAATTTTTTTTTTATTTATTATTTTTTATTAATACAATTAATTATTTTTTCAAAGCCCTCAATACCCAGAGAATTTTGAAATCCAAAAAAACTTGTCAGCCTGTAGGACGTCTCCATAGTCGGCGTGGGAAAATTTTCTCCGTCCAGAAATTTGAGCCACGTCACCGAGTCTTCCGAACGACTAGGACGACCAGGAGCAGACTCGGGATCGAACCTCGTCACCACGCACGCATCTTGACTTCTTGATCCGAGAATGAGGGGGGGGGGGCGAAAAGCGTGAAGGTTTTCCTAACGGGAAGCGGTGGCTCGGACTTGGGAGTCTTTGTCTGGACCGCGGCGTCCATTGTGCCCGCGCATTGTCCTGCTCCGCCGCGTCGAGTCGCGTCGCCCGGTGCTTTCATCGTCTCATCGGTGCCGAGTCGCCGGGTCGCACGGGAAAGCACCTCGAGGAAAATTCGTTTTCCGGGGTAGTAGGTCATCCTTGGAGTCAGCAAACAAAAACGTAATCAGAGGAAAGGTTCCTAAAAACAAAAGACAAAAATTATACACGTAGTTGGAGTCAGAGTTGATTTTTGATTGACGTGACATAGACGTAACGCCATTACTATTATCGATACATATCGATGCTTTGACGGGTTTATTACCGTTCGGAATGCTAGGAGAAGTTATGCGAGTCCGATCACAGACAAATTGAGTTCCTGCGAGGTTCTTGGTAAACTCATCCCTATGCGGAAATAAAGCCCCGAACTGTAGAAATTTAGGTGGCGGAAACTTCTCCGCGAACAAGTTTCTTCCTAAAAAATTGTGTATGAATCTCTTCGAAGGTATTCCTTAGCCTCAATTTACATAGGTTCTTAAAGGCCTAGATACACACGGCGCGGGTGAAAGACGAAAGCCAATGAAGAGCCTTGATTTCGATGTATCGTCGTGAATGGATCGAAATCAAGGCTCTCCATTGACTTTCCAATTTTCGTTATTTTTCTCTTTTTTATATGATTGTTTTCTTTCTCTTCTTCTTCTCCTTCCTCTCTTCCATCTCTGAGCCAGTGGAGTTTTTAAGATTCAAATAGAAAAAGCCGAATCGTCGCGCAACTTGAATCATTTAAAGGTCACGATCATCTCCAGTGCCATTTCGCCTTCAATTTTGGAAGTAGGCCAGAAAACATCGTGCGTGCTGGTTTAGTTGTATGTTTGAAAATCTGCGTGTTACACTGTCTGTGTTTTCACCGCCGCATTATAAAAGGCACTCCGGCCTGTGACCGCCTTCTCCTGGCGATTTTATGTCTGCTATAGGTTTTTCTATCATGTTCGCATAATTTATCAATAAAGCAATTCGTTTCAAAACAGCTTATAACATTTCTGCCACCATTGCATTTATAAGTTACAAGGCACCAAAGGGTTTTTGGCCCGTTGAATAAATAAATAGATAAATAAGGACGGAAAGAATATAAAACTATTTCTCACATCTAAGTTTCTTCTATAGATCGTTGCCCACGCAGTGCGGCTTTAGAAAATGCCAACTCTTTCAACTTTGAAGAACGGCCATCATTCCTGAGTCTTTATCAATTTCCCCGTGTGTCAAATGTCTTCCGGCCCTCGGCTCAGTCGCCGCGGCGGAAATATTCCGCAAAGGCGCATCCTTCTCGACGCATACCCGACAATTTCTATCGCATAAATTCACAGTCACAGGATGAATTACTCCTTTACGACCGCGACCGGCATTTTCCTCCCGATAAAACCGCCCGTCTGCCCGGTTGTGTCTGTAGAGCAGATTATCCGAAGAAAAGCTTAACTAGTGCTAAGATGAGCTGGCACTTATGTCTTTCTTCAAAAAGTCGTTTTGTTGCTCTTAAGGGAGGACGAATGAGTGGGCTCGTATCGGGACATTCTTGAGGTCAACCGAATCCACTGCTGCCAGTTTTTGTAGAAAATAAAACTTTAAACAGGGTCAGAAATTAAGTTTTACAATTGTGAGAAGTTAAGTTTTACAATTGATGCTCCCAGAATTACACGTATAACACAGCGCGCAAATTGAGAATTCCCCGAGAAATTGGAATTTTATGTCAACGTAAACTCGAGGCAAATTCATTTACTGCACGGGGGAAAAGGTTGAATCTTAGCAAATTGTTTAAATCTGCCGCTTTCATTGGTTCATGTCACTGCACCTACAGTTTTTGCAGCCCAACTCTTTTACGCTTCGGTTCATACTATTGAAATATTTCTTCAGTTCGGCTAAGTCAAGAGGTTCGGTTACATTAACCGAAATACTGTTGTGAGACCGGCAAACGTATATACGAACCGAAGAATGGAATCAGCGTTGAATGTCGCACTGAGGTTCTTATGACTGTCCATTTTCTTCCTAGTGTGACAGATTCGAGTGAGTTATACGTTAATTTTATCAGTTATTTAATTATTTCATTTAATTAATCATTTAATTATTTGTAATTTTATCAGTATTTCATTCTTGCAGAGTCTTTAAGTTGTGTGCATCCGTATACTAAAGAGTCCAGAAGGACGAAATTCCTTGAAATCTTAACTCCAGTTAGTTGCCAAACAGTTAATTTCTCACCATTTCGCCTTCGATAAGCTGGTGTGCAATGTGAGCGGCTTAAGAGCAGTAATAGTTGCTTGCAGCGGCTTGACTGTTTCAGCGGTTTCGTCTCTAGTATCACCTTTTGCTACGTTGCGCTCATTCTCAGCAGTTCGCCTTCAATAAGGTGGTAGGCAAAGTGTGCGGCTTAGGAGCAGTAATAGATGCTTCCCTTAGGTTGCGTATTTTAGCAGTTTCAATCCTAGTAGCATATTCCGGTATGTTCAGTTCTTTATCAAGATTTTTTTTACAGCGAGTTGGAACTTTGATAGGAACTTAGATAAGAGCTATTACAACAAACAACAACAAACAACAACAACAACAACACCACAACAAACAACATACAAACAATAAACATTGATTGCACCGAAGAGTTAATTTTTGACATTTTCAATACGTTATGCCTTTTTTCATGCCCATTATGATGAGACACCTTTTCTGCGATTCTTCAGTTCTAACTCTGTCTTTTTAATCATTGGAGAATCTGCGGGAAGACTATTATTGACATTTACGTTGTCATGGCAACGTCGACGATGAAAATGGAGGAGTAGAATTATGGTGGACGGTAATCGACAGAAGAGTCAAGATCATAGTCGAGGCTACGAGTCGAATTTGTTGCGCGGAACATTTGTATGGGCTTAATTAATTGTTGCGAGCGTATCAATTCGTGGCGTCGGGCCGGCTGCCTCTCTGTTTCCATATTTTCTGACGGGACCCTGCTCCCACGGGAAGAGGCCGACATGCGTCCTCGCTCCCAGCGCTGCCAGGCGGCCGAGCTTGGAACCAAATGCAGAGGGACCGTCGTGTCGCATAGTGTATCTTTATACGGAAAGTTATACCATCGGTTGTTTGTGCCGCTGCCATATTAATTCAGCAATTTTACGCTTTTCGCGGATCTCTGAATGATAATATAAACAAATCCGATCAAGAAGAATTTGTATTTTCGATGTTGAAGTGAATGATACACTCAGAAAAGAGGTAATTCCTGGCAAAAACATCCATGTCTTAGGCAGTCTGCATTCGCCGGCAATTTGCGAGGGGCATACGATACGTGTTACCTCGTCAAATTGCAATTATTCGCATTCACACAGTAAAAATTTCATGGGTATAAAACTTCAACAAGACGACCTCGGTTTGGTGCGCCCTCAAATAAAGGTGACACTCTCAGCTTTACTAGGGAGTCAATTGAGTTGCCTATTCAAATCAAAGCCAACTTAGATCACCTAGTTTACTTCACGCTCTCGTTAGTGTGCCAGCTGGTACCATTAATATGACTTGAAAGCATACAAATCTGTGTCTACTTTTTATTTTGCTTCTTGTCTTTTGAAGTTTTACATTTTAAACTGTCATTTGCCGGCAATCGTGACCGCTCCTATTGATCAGCTTTACAATGCGTTGTGCAGATTTCAGTATCAAATTAACTTTATTTTGCTATTAGGAACTACAAATTCTGGCTCAGTTCAGAGACAACGTACGTACCACTAATTTCCCTATGCGCATAAGTGTTTTTACGGATGAGCCAGAAATCGAAGTTCCCAATTGCAAAATGAAGTCCGAATACTGGTCCACCTTATTGTATCCATGCGTGAAATTGATCCGTATCACATTTGGCAATCTGGGGCTGTCTGCGCCCCCCTCTCCCCCTTCGATTTACATCGCACCCTCTTCGGGCCAGAAGTCTGAATGTCTCGTCGACTTGCTTAATATATCAAGGACATGTTGGTAATGTTGGACTACCTCCGCGCTCCGCCGCCGAACTCGCGTAGGTGCTTCTCTGTAACCGGCCGGGTTTTCGTCTTGTTACTCATTGTTTCGGTTTTTCATCCTCGGGCTCAGCGAGACGACATCAGTCTTTCGTGCTCAGACAAACAAGTAGTCTCCGAATAGTCGTTCTTTGTCAAGTCCTCCGAAAATTCATTGGATTTTGCAGTTAGGAGGACACGCTAAAGGAGACTCAGAAATTGAAGAAAACCGAGGTCGTCTGCCAATTGGACTACATTTTGCTATTAAGAACTACAATTCATAGAATTGTTAGAACAACATATGTGCCATTAGTGTCTCTCATGCAGATGTTGTTACGTGTGAGACATAAATTTTAGTTTCATATTGCAAAATGCAGTCCAATTGTGAAAACAACTTTGAATATCTTGCCACGTCTGAGCGGTTGGTGATTTGCGCACAAATATGTGATCTAGAAATTCAATAGTCAGAGCCAACAACTAGTTAATTTTCATTTTTTACCAGGTAAAATGTCTTAAATATATGACCCTCTCAGGGAAAAGGCACCTGGTCGACAAAAACGCACAATTGATGTAATGACACCGGAGTCTTGAGGAGTGATTCAAAAACATTTTGGGATCAAAATAATGTCAGACCAAAACTGAGCACTTGAATTATGTCGGTTTCAATTTTGCAGTTCAGGAAACGCAATGTTAAGAAAAAACTGTTTCAAATTTAAATTTATCTCTTTCAAGCCCCCAAACTGCTGGATCACAATAAAAGTCCATGTCCTAAAATGGCAAAAATGAACTCAATACCTATTCTTTACGACGAGAGAATTTTCCTGTGAAATTTGGAATTCCGATTTTTGGACCCAGCTTTACAAAAAGCGCTTTTCTGAAACCTTTATCCTGCAGATGATTACAAATACACAAAACTTAGGATAAACAAAAACCTGATTTTGTTCAAGTTCAAGTGCTGAGGACGACAAGACAGTATTACCGCTGTGTACCAGACAGACCCAATTATCCTAAACCAGCGTCTTATGATACGGTTGCACCCTCCGTAATTAATTATGTGGGTTGATCTCGGCCGTAAAAGTATATTCCGCCCAATTAATCCCCTCCTCTTCTCGCGCGGGATTACGTGCGCGCGCATTCGTTTCTGCGTTTCCTCGCCCCGCTGGAAGGGGGAGGGGGTAGGGCGGGGCAAACCGGATGCGATGACAGCCGCGGATCAAAAAAAACCAGACCGATTTCATAAAATGCAGTTGTTGACGGAACCTAGTCATGCGTGTGCTCTTGCCAGATTTATTTAGTGTGCGTAATTATTAATTTAGGAATATCCAGATATATTCTTTTTTTTTTTTCGTGGGATTGATAAACTTTTATGCAAAGGACTAGTCTTTTCGTCGTGCAATTTTTCTGAAAGTCTTCAAATGTGCATGATTGCTTTGGTGTATTTGTGACCCATTATTCGCCGTGAATTCATTCTCCTCGACAATTTTCAACTTTGTTCCACTTACGAAGTAGAAGGGAAGCTCAAACAAACAGTCGAATTTGAAAAATTATTGCAGCATCATTTCTTTGCAGATTTGCACGCAATTTATAAGTGTGCTCATCTTTGAAATATACCTTTACAATATTGTACATGAACCACTAGAATTGTTATGAATGGCGTCCAGTTTTATATAAATATCCATTTTTTTTTAAAGAAAGTAACATCCGCTATGTTTTTTTGACTGAAATGTAATGAAATTCACGATAGCCCGTCTAAAATCCCTCTGTTGCACGAAATCCTTATGAGATTCCTTCTTTTGAGATTCCTAATTTTGAGTTTTGTCGTCCTCTCTTTCCTCTGAAACGAAAAATATCAAGTTTTTTTCCGCTCAAAGTGACAACGATGCGGATACTCGCGGCTCAGTTGTGATGTTTGATAACCGCGTCATTAACGAGGCCAGATCACCGATTGTTGCAACCCTCCCAGATGAAACCTATTGAAAACAGGGGACGGGTCAACGATCCACAATTTTAACGCGTCATTCAGTCAGTGGTGGCATCTTGTAGCCTGTATCATAACATGCTGCTCTACGTGTGCATTTAAAAAAAAAAAAAAAAAAAAAAATTGTTCGAAACGTAAGATTTGATCATGAAATTTTTCATGAAGCAACTCAAAAAAACTATTTTGCATCGTGAAACAAGGATCACAGTTCACGAAAAAAGGGACATAACGTCACTACTCTGTCGTAAGGGTGTTTCTCTGTTTCTCCGTGAGCCCTGGTAAGTATGGAGCCTTATGAACAGCAGGGCTCACGTTAAAATGACACACTTCCTTACGCTAGAGGAGCGATGGTTACTCCTCTTATTAGACGGAATTTTCAGTATAGTTATTTTATTTTCGAGTTGGCCGAAAATAGAAATTTCAAATTTTAATGGTTCCAACGCTTTTCGCGGGCAAAACACGGCTTATTTACAGTCCACAAACGCTTATTTACGTCAAACCTTTCAACGGAAGCAACTCAGTTACGATCTTAATAGAAAAAAAAAATGATTGCTATAATGCACACCATTTTCCCTTTAATTTGCTCCTCAATCCATGAGTGAGTGTCAACCGCCTTTTCACCCGGGTTTCCTTAACTTTCAAGCACACCACTTCACTGCGATGGTCCGGACATAGTTCGGATGATGTGACAAGTTTGCGAGTGACTTTATGGTCGCCAGGTCACAGTCCGTCGAGACCAGCTGTTTCCATCTTGAAAAGTTTACCGTTGGGTGGGAGCAATCGGTTCAATCCTCCGAGCGGAACTCATTACACACGCTGCAATTATTTGCTCGTCAATTGAACTTATCGCAGCTCCAGACCGACTGCCTTTGGTGCCTGAAAAGACTTCGCTTTGATCGAGTCCCCGGCTCGCCTCAATGGGAGTGAAGTAAGTGGTTCGAACAATCTGACATTCATACAGTGTCGCTCAAGTGTGTTTTTATTAGCGAGGCGCGTTTTATTGCCGTGCCAGTGAATGTGATTTGATTTTTATGCTCGTCGGCGGAAGATAATTTCTTCCTCTTAATCTTCAATGGCGGAGTTCGTAACTCGCATTCAGCTCAATGAACTTTTGAGAGCTTTTGTGAGTCGGTATTTCATTCAGAGCTCCTTACGACGAAGAGGGAGATTTACTTGTTTGTTTGTTTTCTTTCCTGTTCAGTGGAGAAATATAAGTTTAGAACTCGAGCTCAGAGTACTTCAGTTCTTGAGATTAGTATCTTAGATTAATTTTATATTTATTTGAGAACTTTTGAATTATTCAATAAGGAGGGCGAATTTCACTCGTCAACCGGTCCGATTTGGGGTGCAGTGTGTGTGCTTTGTTTGATTATTATATTATCTTATTGTCAGTAACTTTAAACCCTTTTAGATTAACTGTAAATAGCTATGTGAGTGTTATAAACCCTCATAAAAGGCTGGAGTTGAAACTTTGACCATACAGTATCAGGAACTTTGATTAAGAGGTCTGGATTTTTTTTCTTTTGTATAATTTTTCTCTTAATCGCCATTTTACTGGATTAAACCTCAGGATGGAAGTTTGGAATCATTCATAAGTAGTTTTTGCCTAAAATGCGTCAACCTGAAGCAAAATTAAGGACCGAGAAGTCAAACCTAGAATTACGGAGACATTTTCCCATGTCGGTAGATCGTAAATTCAAAAAACACGCAGAGAATTTTTTTTCAGTTAGATTCGGAAAAATCTAGAAAAGTAAGAGTCTTTTTCTCTCTCTAACTTATACAGACATTTTGAAATCAAACATAACAGTATTTAGAAATCATTCAAATGTTCATCCTCTCCATTGAAACCACGCACAAGTAGTACCATGAATCCCAAGAACTGTTTACCGGTACATGAAATGAAGTTTTATCTGAAATGCTCAGTCTTCCATAATAACTGACAGCTCCAACGTATAATTATCGTAGTGCGTATTGTTCAGTCAGCTCCAAACATTTCTTAAAATCCTCCTTCATGAAGAAATTCCACACGCCCATCTTAAAGTTCTCGCAACCCTTCAAGCGTTTTCGCTTCCTGCCTTGCGATACTACCTTGCGTGCCAGTGATTGCCGTCTTGTTTAAAACCCATTTTGGCGGGTTCAAAGACTTGTAAGTGCGCAAACGCCCGGTGAAATTACCCTAAGTACGGCACGGGGCTATTGGCAATTGCGTTCGGTGAAGGGCGCCGCTCACCGCTCAAGTATTCATGGCTTCTGAAAAGAATGTAAATTCTTTATGGTTCATTGTCTTGAAATAACAGAAGCTCGTCAAACTGCCTCCATCATTGTGTTGCCGGTTTTTATTCGGTTATCTTGAAATGGAGAATTTTCATCAACATTGCCGTATGAGTGTGGAGCCCATGGTTCCAGGTTTTTTCTCCAGGAAACTGACCAACACTTTTCTTTAAAATTATTTTTGATTCTGCTGACCTCTTTCTCACATTCTTCGAAAAATTGATCGTGTGTTTTATGTATCTGGGAAACTGTAAACTAGTAATATTTGTGAGTGGTTCAAAACTTAGACTATTGAATCAGCTTTGTTTAACTTCTTAAATTTGACCAAATTTCCCAAAACTTTTATATTTTAACGTATATTTCATCCTTAACTTTGTAAATTACCTTTAACCACACAGGATTTTGTCCCCCTTTTTATAAACAAGAAAAAGTTCTTCGTTGCACCACAATCTGACTTATCAATTTTGTATTTCGAAATTTTGTATTTGTGAAATATACGAGATTAAATTTTTTGTGTTCCTAAAAATACGAGTCATGCTGGACTTTTAGGCCGATTTTGCCAGAAGAGGTCAAATGTTTGAATGACCTCCCCTGAAGGTGGAAAAATCGGATTGCACGGCAATAGAAGATTTACTTTCGTTACAAGTAGTAAAATTCACCCTCGTAGTTGGATGTTCCTCTCGTACTTCCTGTAATCATCGATGTCGCATTAATATATTGACCCATTTTTTAAATGCCTTTTTGCAGTGAGTCATATCAACTCCTACCCCTCCTTCCCATTTACCTGTCAATTATCATACCTGTTCCTCCGTCCTGCCGTTGTTTCTCTGCAATTTTTTCCGGCTATCCTGCGACCATATCATAATTTGTCCTTTCAAAGCACAGTTTGACTACGAGCGTGGCTAAAAGCTACCGAGTTGAACGCAACACGTGTTCGATGCTATCGCTCTGTGTGGTTGGATCGGTTCGGCTGGAGTCTTGGCTTGGCTCCATGGATCATAGCGCGATGAACCGGGCGGATAAATCATGGTAATCATTCGTAATGAAGAAGATCGGGAAATGATGAATAAACTTCGTTTGTGGAACTCACGGCATAACTGCACATAAACACTCCCTACTTCTTGTTCTCGTTTGTCGCCTCAAATGCGCCGGTTCCGGCCGTATTTCATCGTAACCGTCCCGTAGCGTAAATTCCAACGTCCAAATAGGTTTCTGAATTATCTCCTCCCGAAAGTTGAGAGCTTTTAGGCTATTGGTACTATATGATATATTCCAATCATACGGAGACATTGAATTAGAAGGACGACTTTTCTCATTCATGGATTCAGGAGGCTCCATTCTGAGATGAGTTGCTCAGCCAATTACTACTTTGATAACTTGGTGAATTAATTGATGCCCATAACCCGTGATTCCTGTGTTTTCTCATTTTACACTGGAAAAAAAAGGATCTTAAATTTGCCGCCAAGAAGTATTTCTTCTTAAATCAAGAATTTTTCTGGTTAAAGCTACTTTCTTGGTTAACCCAAGCATTATTTTTCTTGTATCAAGAAAAAGTCAGCTTAAAGCAAGAAAAAAAATTTCTTGGCGGCAAATTCAAGAATCATCATGCTTGATCCAAGCTACTTTTTTTCAGTGTAGTTTTAATTGTGTGTTTTTGTTTGGTAAGCTATTTTATCCTCGATTCAAGAGGAATCATCCTAACGCAAAATTCAAGGCTTTTTTTCACACTGGAAAAAGAAACAAATCTGATCTAGAGTCCAGACTCTTGAAAACATTGACAAGAAAAAATACTCTTGATTCAATCGGATTTGTGCTTGAATTAAAACAAAATCCGCTTAAATTAAGAGGCTTGGTTCTTAATTTAAGCTAGATTCTGATTGAATCAAGAGTACATTTTCTTGTCGATGTTTTTAAGAGTCTGGACTCTAGATCCAATGTGTTTTTTTTCCAGTGCAGTGATTGGAAACTTAGATCCTCTGCATCTGATGCTCTAGAAAGCTCCTCGATTGAAAAAGTCAAGGAATATTCTCATTTTCGACAGGAAAACCCCGGGAAAGCCAATGAATTTTCTACCCGGTAGTTTAAGTAGAGATTCCTCTCAAATCAGCGGAAAATGGTGCATTTCCCAGTTTCCAAATTAATTTCCTCACGGTCGGCACGCTCCGTCACTTTTCTCCTCGAGAAAAGTCGACTCACTTCTCGTCATCAGTCATTGCCCAATCAATGAGAACGCCGACCCGACTTCCTGGGTCCCCAAGTCACCGAGCAGTGACGACCCCCCCGCCTCGAAGTCCCGGCTGTCTCTCGGTCGAGTGCCCCCAGCGCCCCCCGTGACCCCCCGCCCCTCCCGCCCCTCGAGCCGTACCCCCCGGACTCACGACGCCTTCGCTTTTTCCCTCGAACTTGGGTCGCGACCGTTCCAAGGTCCCCGGGAAGGGGGGAGGAGCGCCGCACAGTGGATCCAGTCAATTAGAGAGGTCGGACATGAAATGTTGGACTAAAACTGCGAACTTTCATGTTTATTTCTCCATATTTTAAATTTTAAGGGACGTTTCCAGAGGAAAATTTCACGAGGAAACCAATGAAACCACTTTTAGGACCTCAAAGTTGTGTATAAACGGAGTCATAAGCGTTTAAAGTTTCCAAATTTTGTCCGACCTCTCCCATTGACTCGATCCACCGTGCGCCGCGCCGTGACTCCCGATTCAATTAGCGTTGATGGTTGCATCACGGGATCGGCATTACAATGTGCCCGCGTTACGTCACGCTGTCACTTCCTTTGTTTTCCTAATTTGCCCGGGCTCACCCGCGCTCCCGATCGGCCGACCGGGGAGTTGCACGGATTAATTGGGGGGAGGGGGAGGAGGAAGGGGGATGCTGTTATGTAAACAGCGCTCACAAGTGTTCAGGTTGTTGAGCGCCCGACTGAACAAAGGCGACCGTTTCCGAGGTGTTGCGATGTTGGAACGATCTTTTTGAAAAACGGGTCCTGATTGAGGATACTCGAACTATGTCCTACAGGAACCATAACGATGAACACTGGAAAAAAAACACATTGGATCTCGAGTCCAGACTCTTAAAAACATCGACAAGAAAAAATACTCTTGATTTAATCAGATTGAAGCTTAAATCAAGAATGAAGCCTCTTAATTTGAGCAGATTTTCTTTTGATTTCAGCGTAAATCTGATTGAATCAAGAGTCCTTTTTCTTGTCAATGTTTTCAAGAGTCTAGACTCTAGTTCCAATGTGTTTTTTTCCCAGTGAACTATGTCCAGTTCATGTGGAATTCAAAAGTTTTGGGCTCTTTAAAATGAAAGTTTTTGCTACTCGTATAAAGATCGGTTCTCTTTGTCGCCCCTCTAACGTAAGGGCGTTTCTCAATATCCACGTGAGCCCTGCTTTACATGTGAATCTAGGCCTTATGGGGCTCATGCGGAAATCGAGATCTGTCCTCATGTCAGAGGGACGACGTCTTTACCAAAAATGTTGATCGCCAGAGCTGAAGTTCAGTCCATGGGACCGAAAATTTCAGTGTCCGAACTGTTCTCTATGAGCTTAACTTCAGTCCTCATAGCCACCTGCCACACTGGAAAGAAAAAAGAAAGTAAAAAAAAACATTGGATCTAGAGTCCAGACTCTTAAAAATATCGACAAGAAAAAGTTCTCTTGATTCAATCAGAATCTAGCTTAAATCAAGAACCAAGCCTCTTAATTTAAGCGGATTTCGTTTTGATTCAAGCAAAAATCCGATTAAATGAAGAGTATTTTTTCTTGTCAATGTTTTCAAGAGCCTGGACTCTAGATTCAATGTGTTTTTTTTTTTCCAGTGCAAAGTTTTCTCTCTGCGTTGTCAACCTCCGACAATGCCCTCTTTTAACAATCAATAATTATTATTATGATGTTTATTGTTTTTGTTTTTCTAAAATATTAAGCCAGAAAACGAAACACTCCACGAACACTCCTGACATCAAATTCCAAGTGGGATGACAAAGCGATATTCTAATTCTGATTAGTTAAATGATTACGGATAGTAATTAAACCAAGGCTAATTTTCAACCCCCATATCTCTCCGATCCGAGTCATTACATACGACGATACCCTCGTCACATTTCGATGAGACCACGTACTAAGTAGTATTCCAATGTATGTCCATTGGCTCATTACTATACAAGCGGAGCAAGGTCCGTGCGTGTAGGACCCGCGTCGTTACACGTATAAATATCCATAATAATTAATGGCTCATTTGCTGGAACTTCGCAAGAGCCCGTTCTCACCTCCCGCTCGGATCCCTTGCGAGCCCTCGGTGTCGTAATCTCGGGATATCGCTGCTTTTTTCTCCACACCCACCATTGTCTCGGGTGTCCCGGCCCGATTCCTGGTTTTTCGCCCCCTCGATCGCCCCGGCGCAGGCGCACCTTCCCTCATTAATTTAATGAATGAGCCGTTGCGCCAGCGTCCAGAGCGCATTCATCTCTTTCCTCCTCCCGATCGAGGCGGTGGTGAGAGGAGTATAGGAGACACGACTTGCAGGGTCTTGGAGGAAGGGTAAAATGGGTGTTGATTACGTGCGCAATAGGCAGAATATAGATGTTGACGGACTAATTACTCGTATGCAAATGTACTCTGAAAAGTTTAAGTTTGTTTTGTGCGAAGATGACTTGGTCGAAGCGGAAGTTGATTTTGGAGTGCCGTTTAGGAGCATAGGTTACCTAGTAGAAAAGCGAGCTGAAAGAAAATGAAGAGAGAGAAGAGGAGGAAGCGGAGAGAAAAGTTCGGTTCTGCTAGCCGAAGTTTTCGTTCATGTACAATTGGAGCCCAAGTTCAGCCCCTGCAACCGAGCTTTTTCTCAGTGTGTACACGGCGTCCACCGGTCTGGAAAATCCGGGAATAGGACTATTTTTGAGGTCGGTCCGGAAGCCCTGCACAGAAAAAAATGGATGGTGCTGACGACAGAACCTTTTGTTCATACGGCTCCCACAGTTTCTTTGTTACACTTACAGAACTTTTCTGTTGTGAGAACAGAACTTCTGTCGTGGGAACTGAGTACTCTGTTCCCACGACAGAAAGTTCTGTAAGTGTAACAAAGAAACTGTGGGAGCCGTATGAACAAAAGGTTCTGTCGTCAGCACCATCCATTTTTTTCTGTGTGGAACTGTACACTGGAAAGAAACACATTGGATCTAGAGTCCAGACTCTTGAAAACATTGACAAGAAAAAGGACTCTTGATTTAAGCAGATTTAAGCTTAAATCAAAGGGAAATCCCCTTAAATTAAGAGGCTTGGCTCTTGAATTAAGCTTAAATCTGATTGAATCAAGAGTATCTTTTCTTGTCAATGTTTTTAAGAGTCTGGACTCTAGATCCAATGTGTTTTTTTTCCAGTGTGCAAAAATTCCGCAAGAACGTCCGCTTCGCTTTATGCCACGCGTGTTTTTGAAGGTAGCCTGGAGAGTCTGCAGTTTCTCGCTCATTGACTCTTAATGCACATGTATGTACTCACTAAATCGATTGAAGCTCGAATTTTGTCGTGATTTGCGAGTAAATTTCAAAATCTTTAATTTCTTTAATTTGGCAACTAAAGGAACTGAAGAAACACTGCATCTTTTCAACGAGGAATTACTGCATTTTGGGGGAAATCACTGGTGCCCAGTACATCGCAATGAGCTTCCAGTTTTGTGGCTCCGTAATTTTTGTGATTCGCGCACACAGAAAAAAATGGATGGTGCTGACGACAGAACCTTTTGTTCATACGGCTCCCACAGTTTCTTTGTTACACTTACAGAACTTTTGGTCGTGGGAACAGAGTACTCTGTTCCCACGACAGAAGTTCTGTTCTCACAACAGAAAAGTTCTGTAAGTGTAACAAAGAAACTGTGGGAGCCGTATGAACAAAAGGTTCTGTCGTCAGCACCATCCATTTTTTTCTGTGCATGAGTTCCAAATTTTCGATTTTTTAAAGTTTTGCAGCATGTAGGTACTGAAAACGCACTACATTTTTCTGATGATTCGGGAAATTACTGAAAAAGGACCGTAAAAGTACTGATTTTTTCTCAGGTAGTTCCCGTAAACACTCTGGTTAAGACCCGAGTCTGTCAGACCAGGATCGAACAATCCATCTTTTATATACAAGTTTGGAGACCCGAAGTGAGGGGGCATATTTTCCGGAGGTTTTACGGGCACCCAGTGGTTCGTTCTGTGGTTCCCACCCCCGGGTGTTTGTAAATGTAAACAGTGTGGATAAACAAATAGGAGTCGGGTCTAGAGCCGGGGGTCGGCGCCTGGCGACCCGGGTTCGTGTGGGCCGAACGGGTTGCAGCGGAAGTGGCCTGTCCCGGCTCCGGGGCCCCTGCCCGGGCGTCCCGGTCTACGCTCACGGGGAGAACTCTGACGTCGCTTTGGCACTCCGCTCCGGCCCGGACCCCGGACAGCAGTCGCACCTCCGGCTCCTTTTCCGTCCCCGATTTAACTCCTTCTTGTCTCGACGGCGACGGCCAGTTTTCTCGGCCACCCTTGCCACGTCTTCGGCATCCCTGTCTTGTCTGGAGATGAAATATTGTGAAGCAGAGACTCCCGAGGGTTGGAAAATCTTGAATGTACATGGGAAGGAAGCGACTATAAAACGTGGAAATTCAAGGAAAATTCCCTGGAAAAGTGCGGAAAATTACTTGTCTAGTCCAGAGGCAAAATATTCTAAAACAGAGTTTCCGGTGGTCTGGAGAACCTAGAATTTATTCGGAGAAAAAGCGACCAAGTTGAAGAAAACCTCCCAAAAAAGGTAAGGAAATTCTTCTGGAAAAGTGCGGAAAGTCATTCTTGGTTCGTCTGGTGACAAACTATTCTGAAACTGAGTCTCCGGTTGTCTTGAACCGACATGGAAAAAAGTCGACTCAAAAACGTGTAAATGTCATGGAACATTTCCTGCAAAAATGCAGCAGGTCATCCTTGTCTCGCCCGGAGCCAAAATATCCTAAAATAGAGTTTCCGGTGGTCTGGAAAATTTAGCATCTATATGGGGAAAATTTAAAAACGTAGAAACTTTGAAAACTTGGAAGCGAGCGACTTGAAAACGTGGAAAAGTTCAGGAAAATTTCCCGAAAAAGCGCGGAAAATCATGTATCCAGGCCGGAGGCAAAATATTCTGAAATAGAGTCTCCGGTGGTCTGGAAAATCTGCAATCTACATGGAGAAATGTCGACTTGAAAATGTGGAGAAGTCAAAGTTAATTAAAATGTGCGGGATGTTTCCTTGTCTCGTCCGGAGCCAAAATATTCTGAAACAGGGTCTCCGTTGGTCTAGACAATCTGCGATTTACATGGGGAAAAATTGACTTGAAAACGTGGAAAAGGTAAGGTTAATTTTCCGAAGACATGCGGAGGGTCATCCTTGTCTTGCCCGGAGGTAAAATATTCCGAAACAGAGTTTCCGGTGGTCTGGAAAATCTGGAATCTACATGGGGAAAAGGCGACTTGAAAGCGTGGAAAAGTCAGGGAATTTCTTTGGAAAGTGCGATAAGTCTCATCCTCGTTTTGTTTAGCGAAGGATATTATTATATGATAAAGAACACCATATTCTCCTTCATTTTGTGGATATGCAATTTTATCTGCTTGGAAGTCGAAACAGCTGTATCACATTTTTCGCTTCTTCCAACTTTTCTACTCATGCGTTAAAGTCTCTGAGTCTGCCGAAAAGAGTTGACTGACGTTCCTCTTTATTTCGTGGTCATGAACTTTTACCTACTTGGAAGTTGAAATAGTTTTATCCCGTGTTTCGTCCCATCCAACTATTTTACTCATGTGTGAACTTGAAAAACTTGGAACTTTTCGCGAAAAACGATCGCGGGAAGCGCCTGCAAGACTGCAGGAATACTTCAAGCATTGCACCAGCGGCACTCTATCTCTGTTCTCGCTCTCAGCTCTTGACTCGCGAATCACGCCAAGTTCCGAGATGCGTACGTTATTTTGAAACGTGTAGGGAAGCGTGCGTTCTCTAACTACTAAAAATGGAACGCATTTTGGTCAAAACTTAATAAATTTTATATCATCCATTATTCAAGGCCGCAGCTTACGCAATTTTTCTACTGCCTTGCGACGGACCGATTGGTCGTTGGTTCGTGAACATCCTGCACCCATGGGGTAAAGTATATGGGCTTTTTTTGCGGAAAAATCATTGCATGATTTGAGTTGTTCATTTCTAAATGCACAGGTTCGGTTACATTTTTTTCAAACATTTTTTTGATTCCCTTTTTAATTAAGAACATCACCCGGTGCTGCGGTATCAAGAACACAACTAAGGTCCATTTTCCCATGGACGGTCACAAATCGTCGCTCCGCTGATGTAAGGACGTATCTCAATTTCTTTATGAGCCTCAGAAAATATGGAGTTTCCACGGAGAACAGGGCTTACGTGGAAACTGAGATACGCCCTTACCTCAGAAGACTTCCGAAATGATTTTGAAATGCATCTGTTTGAACTCGTACCTTTTTGTGAAATGTGGTAACGGTGGTTCGTTGGTTGGTGCGCGTCGCGACAACCGGTGAATCATGAGCGATGGAAGGGGGGCAAAGGGGTATTGGTCGAGCAGGGGGGGGGGAGCTGTCCCGTCAGGGTCAAGGATTATCGCCGCACCCGCGCCTGCCCTGCGAGACTCGCACAACTTACGAGCGAGTTCATTGATGACGAGTTCATTGAAAAATGCTCGCCAACGTTGTCACCTCGTTCTGCAATTGTTCCTTGCATCTTTCAACAAATTAAAGACTTTAATCAGAAACCAGATTTTTGACAGTCTCGTTGTTGGCATTCAATTCGGTGTTAGCCTGTTCAGAGGGGATTTTGGTAATTAAAGTCTCAAATTAAAATGTTGCTTGTGTTCTTCCTACATTTCATTTTTGTCATGGACTTTATCTGATTTGAGTCTGTTGTTCTGTTGCAGGTATGTGACTATAAATCAAGAGTTTTCAGTCTGTGGCTGGTGAGTTAAATATTCATTCTCGCGGGGCTCGTGGGGTTTTTCACGAATGATAGATTTTCCTATTCTCGAGAGATTCTTTCTAGAAATTTATTTTCTAGAATTTGATGCCTTTAATGTCAATCAGACGACTAGTAAATCCTTCAAACGTTATGTTATCACGGCCAGAAATTTTTTATACAGGATGATTGATTTCCTGGGGAACATGTACAATTGTACAATTAAACTCTACACGAGTCTGATTCCCAAGTCTATTGTTGTTGCTCCATCATTACCGCCAATTTTACATATTGACGGTTAAACTCCCAAACTACGTATCTCTTTTGCGGTGTTTAAGAACCTCCCCTCTTATTTTACGTTTTTAAATGAGAACAAAATAACATCATTCCCTGAAATTTCTTCAGAATTTGCCTCGCACGGAGAGGATAAATCACGGAAGTTTTAAGAATTGACGTTGAGTAATTCTCCATTTAAATTATAAACTATGACTGGAAATCTGCAACAGCACAAACCGAGATTCCTGGTTTTGGGAGTTTTGCCGTCAACATATTGATTCAGGTCTGTGGTAAATAATGGGCCTGTTGCATGCAAGAGATACAGCCGCGCGAATAGACTTTTAAGAGGTTAAATGACACGAAAATTACGATGGTCACATTAAAAAAGTCTGAAATACACTCCTTATTGCGCAATTTGCGTTGTTAGGAACGCGCTTTTTCAAATTTCCCGCGTCTGGGGGCAGTTTTCTAATCACCGGAAACGAGCAAACGGCGGGCTCGGTGATTTCCGGAAGATGTCGAGTCGTTGTTGTTGTTGTTATTTTTTCCTTCAGTTTGTTTACAAACCCAACGTGATCTCTTATAGTGGTCCATATACGCTTTATGCAGTAACCAAATCGATCAACTTTTAAATATCCAACGCAATCCTTCTACATTTCATTTCACGATACCACGAGCTCCGATTTTTAGGTTATGTTGTCAGTTTTAGTTGACCGGAAATAGCCGCGAGTTGCCGTTAATAATTGTTTCCGTTAGAAAACTGCCCCCAGACGCGGGAAATTTGAAAAAGCGCGTTTCTGACAACGCAAATTGCGCAGTAAGGAGTGTATTTCAGACTTTTTTAATGTGAGCATCGTAATTTTCGTGTCATTTAACCACTAAAAAGTCTATTCGCACGGCTGTATCTCTTGCATGCAACAGGCCCATTCTGTGATTTCCAACAATAACCATCATCAAAACTGTTCAACACTTGTTTTCTACACTTTCTTTCTTCGATCGGACACTTCGTTTCCGCGCGCATTTAAATCTGGCGCACTTTCTAGTGGATTGTGTGACCGCAACGCTCCAACAACGTGTTAAGGAGGGCTCCACGAAAGTCGATGTGGGCGTATAAACGGGGATCGGAAATGATCTGGAACGCGCGGATATGATGGGACCAGTCATCCTCTTTGCGGTCCTCAAATCGCTCTGCGAGTGAGAAAATCCCTCCGAGCCCTGCAGTGGCGTGGCGTGAATTGCGATGTATCGATTGTTATGCCATTTAAATCTATGGTAAAGAATCGATTATTAAGGTGTTCGCTGCAAACACCCTGTTTATCGATCCTTTTCCATAGGTTTAAATGGCATAACAATCGATAAATCGCAATTCACGCCACGCCACTAGAGCCCTGATTATTGCATCGGGTCTCTTTTCTGTCATTACCACTTCTCTGTTCTTCCGCGGTTGCGACACTGTTCCCAACTCAGAAGATATTATCGAAGAGCATTATTCGGACTTCGTTCTGCAATGAAGAACTACTATTTCCAGCTCATTTGAGAAAATAACAGGCATGCTATTAGATTCTCCATTGCAGATAGGTGCTTTCATGGAGGAGTCAAAAATAGTAGTTTTCTATTGAAAAGTGCAGTCAATTTGATATTATGTTTCTCTACGGCCTCTTGAGTTCGACGAGCTTTCAAAATCGAACTCTCTGGGTGCCGATTTTGAAGCTGGAAGTGCAGGGTGTCTGATTAGTACTGATTTTTCAAGGGCGGTCCGGAAGCACTGAAAAAGTTCGGAAATTTTGCAAGAAAGTCCGGAATTTGTTTTCATTTTTGTCGCAATCTGAGCGGGAAATTCAAATGTTTGAATTTTTTCAAATTTTGTTAGTTGAAGGTATTGAAAAAGTACTGAATTTTTCTGTTGAGGAGGTACTGAATTTCTTGGGAATGTACTGAAAAAGTTCTGTAAAAGTACTGATTTTTGGCCAGCCTGTTTTAGTAGACACCCATGAAGTGTTGTGGCTTCGGTGTTTTCTCATGGATGCAAGACATCGATGGAGTTTCTAATTATTTGAAATTTTTTGCACTGAAGCGGTCTGTCTTACGCGCTCGGCCCGCGCATACCGAGGCAAAAGGAGCTCTCCTTCATCACCAACATTTCTCTTAGAATGTCCTCATAGCAGTGCTGAAAAAATATCTCTTTAGCCCTGAAAAATTGACACATAGAAATCGCTTTGAATTTTAACATTTACCGGCTTTTTAAGGTTTCCCGGTGAGTCGAATTCCGCGCACTGAAAAAAAATTCTCGGCGTTTTTACCAAGGTCCGTTAGTACCTTTACCATCTCACTTTTCTTACCAATTATTGGTAATTTTACAAAGACAGACTAGTAAGCTTACCTAAAAACCGGTATTTTTACTGTTTTTTCCAGGTATGAATACCACTTTTATTGGTAATCAATTCCCGGTAACTTTGCCATTTCATCTCGGTAATTCTACCATAGTCGATAAAAAATATCGGCGTTTTTACCAAGGTTCAGTAAAATTACCGAGAAAGTCAATAATTTTACCGAGATTTCTCGGTAAACTTACCAATTCCATAAATGGTAATTTTACCAAGAAAAAACTGGGATCAAATAGAACCCTGAATTCTTGGTAATTTTACCCTTTTCTTGGTGAATACACCGAGATTTTTTTTCAGTGCGGTTTTCGCTAAGGGTCCGTCAAGGAAACCCATCACCCGGGATAATTTGATGTAACGGAACGGTTGAGTCTAGCAATGATTTGCTCTCAATCGAAATGAAAGACAAGGAACGGAGGCAGCGACTGATACAAATGTTTTGATTCCGTTTCGAATGTTGATCGCGGGGGAGGCGGCGGCGGTGCGGTGGCTGCGGAACCGCTCATTACGTCCCGTTACCCTGATCAGCGGCCAATAACTGTTATTCGGAAATCCGCTCGTCTCATTTGCATTGTTTTCCGCCGCTGCTCTTAGTTGTTCCTCGAGCTCGCGCCGATTCCTAGATAACATCGCGCCCGCCAATCTTCTCCAGACCGCGGGCCCCACTTGGATGGAAAAAGAACACTGGAAAAAAGTCTCTTGGATCTTGAGTCCAGACACTAAAAAATTTGACGAGAAAAAATACTCTTGATGTTCGGGTTTTTGCTTGAATCAACAGAAAAGCCGCCTACGTTAAGATGATTGGCTCTCCTTTCAAGCAAAAATAGGATTGAATCAAGTGTATTTTTTCTTGTCAACTTTTTCAAGAGTCTAGATTCCATATCCAGGAGACTTTTTCTTCCAGTGAATGAAAGCAGGCAGGAAGAGATACAACACTTGGAGGTGTAATACGTAGCTCACAGGAGGCACTGAAGTTTTTGGTCCAGGTAGCGAATGTTTACCTTCAAAATAACCGAATTTCCATCCAGGCAGTCGAAGTTTTTCTTAGTCACACTGCGACTTGTATCCCATACCAAAGACCTTGGTCTGTAAATCGGAATTTGATTCATACGGACGAAAGCTTGAGAGTTTTATTTGAACCGAAATTAGGTCCTTATTAAGGGAGTCTTTTCTTCCGCACGCAACTTTGGATTTGAACAACTTTGAATTTGAACAAATAGAATAACTAATATGAGCGACGACCGACGGAAAATCTTTCAATGACAGTGTAAGCATAAGTGTTTACTAACTAAAAATCCAGGATAAATGATATGACGCAGGAGGTATGAGAGAATACGCACATTGCTATTTCGCCTACAATTTTTGAGGTAGGCCACGAAACATCCTCGGGGCTTCAAAAGTTAGCTAATCCAGGATGCCTGTCGCTTTGTCAAAAAATCTTGCCTCACTTTAAAGTAAGAAGCTCCCGCATGCCTGCAATTTCGATAACAGCTCTGGCCTCTCCTCCTCCCCCATTCAAGCCTGTATGATTGATAGTGAATTCTTATAAAAAATTAAAAATAATATTTTTTCAAAGTTTCGTTTTGAGTCGAGCACATTTCATCAACTTAGTGAAAAACTCTCACAAAAGTTTTTCAGCGAAGAATTATTTGCTCGCAGTGGACAAATAATGTGTTTTTCTAGACTTTCAATTCATTGGCCGCGTAATTTTTCCTCTCGTGACCCATACGGTAATGCTCTCTCGGAAACGCTAAAACTTGGTAACGAAATAATTCAACTTAATGGACTCTCGTTGAGATCCGCTCGTTTTCCTGCGGCGAAGTCTCAACTACCGAAGTTTCCGAGGCAAGTTGGGGGAATCTTCGACTTTAATTTCTTTTTAATCGGTTGCTGTCGTCCACGAGTAAGCGTTGCATGCGCTTCCGTTGAGATGACTTCTCGACTCGATCCCTCGAATCGCGATATTTCGTATCCGCGGATCGGGAAGGATCGATCCCTTTGTCGGGCCCGCTGGCTCTCGCGGGAGTCGCGGGCCAAATTGCCTTATTGTTCTTTAGTGTTCTCAGCACCTTATCGAACAATAATGGTTGAAACTGCAAGGGGCAAACGCTGTCTTTCTTTTGCAAGTTTTATGTCGTCGCCGCCGCCGCTCGCCAGTCAGGACGTTGTCAGTTTGGGAGGAAACTCGCGGAAGGAGCTACTTATGGAATGCTCCATGATTTTAAAACCTTCTTCGTCAAAGTGAGCAAAATTCCATGACAATGAGCTTTGGATTCCATGATCAAGGTGTCTACAAGTCCGAAATTTCCGGAAAGTCCGGAAATAGTACTGATTTTTCAAGGGCGGTCCGGAAGTACTGAAAAAGTGCGGAAATTCTGCAAAAAGGTCCGGATTTTTTTTTGAATTTTTTGTTATCTTTGTCGCAATTTCAAATTTTTGAAATTTTTCGAATTTCGTCAAATGGAGGTACTAAAAAAGTACGGAATATTTCTGTTAGAAGAGGTTCTGAATTTCTCGAGAATGTACTGAAAAAGTATTGTAAAAGTACTTATTTTTGACCAGCCTGTTTTAGTAGACACCCTGATGATCGTCATTCATTATGTAGTAATCAAATGTGACCTTTTTTCGTGTCTTTTTCATGAATGATCATAAAATATTTTGACTCTTTTTTCAATTTTCCTGTAAATTAGATTTTTTACCAAGGGAAGCCTAGGCAGTTAATTATCATAATTCGTCGTTTTTCCGGTCGAAAAAACGTAACGATATTCTGAAGCTGCAAAAAAGACTCAAACTATTAAATCTGTTATAAAGATGTACATTTGCAATTTTTTCTCCAAATATTTCATGATTTTTAAATGCGATCACGTCAAAAATTAGGGAACTTTTCAGTCAGAAATGTACAAGATGTTCCTTCTAGAAGTGCAATTTTTGAAGGGGAATTTAGCGATATTGACACATAGTTACGTTGTTTTATGAGGGAAGCGACGAATTGAACGGGTTATTTGAAGAAGAGCGTAACACTGGGAAAAAAATCACATTGGATCTAGAATCCAGACTCTTGAAAACATCGACAAGAAAAAATACTTTTGATTCAATCGGATTTTTGTTTGAATCAAAACGAAATCCGCTTAAATTAAGAGGCTTGGTTCTTGATTTAAGCTAGATTCTGATTGAATCAAGTGAACTTTTTCTTGTCGATGTTTTCAAGAGTCTGGACTCTAGATCCAATGTGTTTTTTTTTTTTTTTTTTTTTTTTTTTTTTCCAGTGAACCGCCAAAAGCCGAGTTTCGAGAAAACATGAAAATACGCCATTCTTCAAATAACCCGTCCAGTTGGCATTGCTCCATTTCTATCTGAAGTTAGATTAAACTCAATTAGGTCTATCAGAGAGAAATCCAGAAGACCAGAAAATTAATTTTAAAAAAAGATCCTCTGATGCTTCCGTTGAGTTTTCGGCCCTCGGTTTGGATGTCTCCAAATTTTCCCTGTCTCGGCAACCGGGCGGCGCGACGGGCAGATAATGACAGAGCAGGAAACGGAGCGAAAGAAAATTATAATGGTCTTTTCGCGTTTTTCCCTCCCCCACCCCCGCCCCCGCCCACACGGCCACCCCAACCCTTCCCGAGGTCAACGACACCGGGTCCGAGCTACATATGCAATCCTTTCCGCGCCTTCTACCCTTTTCGGGTTTGGGTGGGCGCATAATTGCAACTTTCCATGTCGAATGACCCTCCGAATCGGGATTTCTCCCGATAAGGAGATATTAAATATTGACACCCACCTCGCCGCCCAGGTGTGGGAGGGTGGGTCGGCAGGTGGTTGAACCCGTGGACTTGACCGTCAGACGGGGTCTTGATGCAATTTTAATCAGCCTCGGAGCCGAGTGCAATTGCCGTGCTTTATGCGCTCACCATTTCCGTCAACTTTTTATTCTTCTGTTATAATTTGTATTCATTCAAATCGTCTTTAATATTTCTTTCTCGTAATTGAAGACTGAGGTGTTCATTAAGTGGCTAAGTGTGATTGAAAGTTTGAAGTCATGTGAAATTAACATCAGAGAACTAATTTTCCCTTTCATTACGTGTCATTAAGACAAAACGTCGAAAAATTATTCTGTGCAGCCTGATCGATCCTTACTTTTTGAGTTTAGAGACCAAGGTCTCTTCTCTGGCTCCTTTTCCCTCTCTGTCATTTCTCTTTTTTGCTTGATTGACATGCATGAAATTAGTGCCCGTTCATAGGAATAAAATCCTTTTCTTTTGACACAATTTCTGCTGATTCTATCCAATTCTACAATTGTATCTTTAATTATGAGAAAAAAATAATACAATTTGAATTGAATAAACATTATGGGTTACAGAAGAATATAAATGTGACGCCAAGGGTCAGCGTGTATTGCATATCAAAGGTACTGAACTTCAACAATGGATAAACTTGTATCAAATCCCTCATAATCAAAGGAGCAGGAAAATATTGTCAGTGTCGAGTGATGAAATTTTGTAGCTTTTCGCGTTTCAAATTGAGGTTCTTCCTCAGCATATCCGTAAAAATTTTAACTTTCGTCATAAAAATGACAACACCAATGGGCAATGACCGCTGTCCGTTCACGCAGCGATTGGACTTGCCCCTTTTGTTAGCCCATTTCAAGGCATAATCGAAGTCAGACCGATAAATTGAACCCACCGTTGTCGTTTTCTCTCTAAATTGAAAGTCTCAAATGGACTTACTTAAAACTTAAAATGATTCAATAACTCGGATTGGATCCTGGTTCTTCAGTTGCAGATTCATTCAACACCATTCTTGCCAAACGGTTTGTTGTTACCCTTTTTTCCATAAAGCAATGCGTAAAAACACTCACTGGCCGGATGGATATGAGTTGCTGGAAGGTAAATAGGTTCTATTTGGTTCCGATTCCGGGAAAAGAAAAACTCATTAATATAACCGGATATAAGGTTAAATTAACCACATTTCTGGTTCATTCCATCAAATTTTAATTTAGCTGTTCCAAAAAATTGCCACCAAAATCAATCCTAGCAGATATCTGAATTCATCGTCGTCGATCTTTGCCCTCAATGAGACACATTTCAGATATTTGCGAGTTTACTTATGACTCGGCAACACTGCTGGGAGTATGACGCAAGAAATACCCCATGAAAATATTCATCCGGGAATGAAGTTTACAATGTCCAGTTTGTAGAGAGAACATCTCTACGGGAGGACGATACGGCAGAGAGAGGATCTGCTTGCCCGCGACGGATCAATTAGTTCCCAACATCGTAAGAATCTCCGTGAACCAAATAGTTCTTCAGGCTTGTTAATTTTCAGGTGATGTCATCGTATCAGCTCCTCCGCGCTTGAAAGAACCAATAAGAAAATATGCGTAAGGCTGTTTGTATGTAAAATCCAAATCAACTATCCAAATCACCAATAATATAATTTCATCAAAACTTAGTTCCTAAGATTTGTAAACAAAGATTACAGTCTATTTTGATATTAAACGTTTAGTCCCGGACGTGTCTACATGAGCACGCCATTGGTACGCCATAGGTAGATGCATGCAGGTTTGAGGCTGCGTAATAGCGTTTAGCTTACGCGGTTCGCCTTCAATTAAGCGATTAGGCAAAATCACCGCCTGGGTGTTAAAATAGTCGCATCCTCAGATATTGGCCTTCTTACATCAGCGTTATGCTTCAATGAGTTGTCACAAGGTGGAGGTTCTTGTCCTTCGTCATATTGCTCAAATTAATAGCTTACAAATCCCAAAATTGGTTGGTACACGTCTATTTTCACTGCGAAAGTGTTCATCACCCCTTCCTAACACAGATTAGACCAAGAGAAAAAACAAAAAACATGAAATTTCCAAATTCTCACTGAAACTATCCATCTACGAAAATTCCAGTTAGTTTCATCGTGCTCTCCTTAATTTTATTGTGTTCGCGTATAAAAAGCCTGCAGTAAAACTACCAAAAACAAGGTGAAATCGACCCTAACTACCTATAACCGGCAATCACTATGAAAATACCTTTTTTAACCTTTTTTTTTAAGGTTAGTCAATTTTTTGAAAATAACCTAGACTAGAATAATCTGCACAGCTAGGTCAGCTCAAACTTTCAATCTCTCGCAAAATCATGCAAATTTTGATATTCAACATTCTAGACGATCGAAATAGCCCCATTCTGCACTGAGAAAAAACTATGGCTTATAAACCTATTAGAGGTAAATATGGAACACCACTAATAGTAGTACCTCTACATATAATAATAGCACATATACCTTAGTTATGGTACCTGTACCTCAATTAGGTACAGAGACCTTAGTATGGTTCACAGACCGAGAATCATTAGTTTATTTACGACTATTATAGGTGTTCCATATTTACCTCTAATAGGTTTATAAACCATAGTTTTTTCTCAGTGTGATAACCCGCGGTGCTCCGACATAGTACGGACCTCACTTCTTCCTTGATTCTGATCAGACACGCAAATCCGGCTAATCTATCATCTCGATGTTTTCGGGTTCCGACATCGAATGCTAAAACGAGATCTCAACCTCATACTTACGCCATTAATTTCTGCTGACTCCTTAATCGCGCCGGCCGATAATCCCTAACGAGCCGCTTCCAGCAACGCGTGTCTGGACGTTTTACAAATGATTTTAATTGCTGACCGACCAGAGCGCGAACCCTGACCACGGACCAGGAAAGGGCCAAATGTGTTATTATTCCCTTTAATATTATTCGGGTTCAACAAGGCTACTTTCGAATCGGGGATTATGTATCGTCTGGGATAGACTGAATCGTATCTTTTCATTTAGGTACTGAAACTACAACGTTGTTCGAAAAGATAGTCATCTCTAAAGACATGAACATTTTTACTCGCCACGTTATTCGCTTTTCCTTATTCTGGATGTCACTTTTCCTCATTCTGAATATGGGGAAAATAATTTGTAATTTTAACTGCTCGCTCGAGAAACCTACGAATGTCAGCTTGTCGCATGGAAATGTTAATGAAGTAATAAGTCCTTTCAAACGTATCTGATTTTTAAAATGAGATGTACTATGATAATGCGACTAATAACTTATTAGGATCTGCCAGAGAGCTGATTAATTTCACTTTTTCCAGTACGGTGCTGAAATCGATCGGGAGTTTGATTAAATTTGTCGTTATAACCTAAGGTTCTGTAACTTCAAATATTGCATAGGTAGAAGTATGACGTGCTTATAATGGACTACGTCAGGTAAAATTGGTGAATCTCACGAAAAATTTAATCCCACCTTTATTCGTCTGATAGCCACACCATTCGCACTGTACATACGCATATAGATCAATCTCGGACGATGCGACTATTTCGACTCTCAGTAGGCGAGTTTGCCTATTTGCATGTACGAAGGCGCACAGCATAAGCTCTACGCTCTTGGGAGACATTGGGTTCCACCTTCAATCGTCTGATAGCTGCGCTATTTAACACTGTATACGTTGGTCCACGTTTGACGATATGCGACTATTTCAACTCTTAGGAGGTGATTTTGCCTAATCGCTTATATGAAGGCGCACAGCAGAAGCTACCTCTTTGGAGACATTCGGTACCACCTTCAATCGTTATAGATAGCTGCGCTAATTGCATTGTACGCATAGGCTCATATCTGACGATGCGACTATTTTGACACTCAGGAGGTGATTTTGCCGAATCGTTCATGTGAAGGCTAACATTATACAAGCTCCACGCTCTTGCAAGAACCGAACTAGTGTTCCGTTCTTTGAACTAAAGCAATCGGTTCACTCTACTAAAGGTTCAGTGTTCTAAACCAAAAAGCGCCCACCGAACCATTCGGTACGCACAACCGAAGTTTTCTTCTCAGTTTACTTTGTTCCCTCCCGTAACGTTATCCTTTTGTCTCTCGGCCCGATCAGCGACGTAAAGTGAACCCCGATGCGAAAGCTCGATAATGGCGGAAAAAGCATTCGGTGGCGCCGGCTGCGAGCGAGCGCGCGAATGCGGGTGCGCGCGTTCCCACGACTCACGATCGCGCTCCCGTCGGCGCACGCAGCCCCCGGAGCCGGGAGCCGTCGCGCGAGGGAAAAAAAAACGGGAACGGGCTCGAGAAAAGAAAAGAAAGGAAAAGTAAAGGTGAAAGAAAGTGTCGCGTCAGACTCGGAATCCGATCATGTTTTGATTGCAAACGCGCCGCAGCCCCGTCGCTTCTTCCCGGTCGTGTCCGTCATTCTTATCCAAGCTGGGACCTTTGTCGTGGATCTTGGAGTACCTTCATGGAGAGAGTATTGCCGTGGCTGTGCTGTTGTCTGATTGGTTCAGCAGTTTCGGCTTTTCATGGGGCTCGCAAGGGATGTAAGGCTCATGTAAGTAGAGTACCTATATATGGAATGTGGAGAGTATACAAATGTCGATAATTTTGGGGGTTAGGTCATGGGGCTCTTAGGGCCCAAAAAGGCAGTCAACCGATGAGCTCCAATCATCCACAATGATACGATTGGCACGGTCCCTCGTTTTTGAAGCACGCATTTGACTTGCATGAAGGTGGTGAGATGGTGCTGGGTCCACCCCATTCGGCGGGGAAAACAAAGCCAAAAAATTCCGAAAATTGTCTCCAAAAAGTTCAAAGTTGTGGAATATTCTGGCTTTGTATTTGGCTCCCCGCGAAATGGTGTGGACCCAGCACCATTACATACCACCTTTTTACTTACAGTTCAAGCTATTTCTTGGTGTTTTTTCCTCGTTTTTGCACCAATTGACTCATAATTGCAATGATGCGCCCTCTCTCATGTGGGTGAACGATCTTTTTTACATTTTTGGCCATATTGAAGTCTTAAGATTTGTAGCAGCATTTTCTAATGTGAAATGTGTAATACCTCCATTTTCTTGGCGGAGCTTTCAAGCACTTATACGTCAAAGTAAGCTCTGCAAAATGCTAACTTCCAAGAATAGAATCTCAAATGAATGACGGTGATAAGGAGACATGTCGAGCAAGTATAAAAGTCTGGCCTAAAACCTTCTGCAAGTTGTCCTATGAACAACGGACAGTACCGCACGCCTCTCTCTTGAAATCTCGTTTTCGGTCCCGCTAGCTAGGTGTTAGAAATCAGTCAGAGCGGGCTTGCGCGGTGTTTTAAAGTATCTTCGAAAATTATATCCGTTGTAAAACAGCCTTAGAGCGTGGAAAATTCTGCTTTTTGCAACTTGGCAGCGCTGGTGGTGTGTATCCACGCCGGGTAGCGGCTTTTATGACACGAGAAACGTGAAATCAGCATACGGCGCGTCATTTTGGCGCATGACCTGCGTCGTAACGTTCTGGAAGCGTCTGAGGCGGCCCTTCTACGGGATCGTTACTCGGTTACGAAAGTTCGCCTCGGTAGACAGGTGCCGTCCCTGATATCTCCGTGCCTCCGGGGAGAAAAAACAGCCCAGACGCACTTTACTCCCGTGACAGGGTAAACGACAGCGCTGTGTTGTTAATTTGAATTATTCTCATGCGAAGAATACGCGGAGAAAAAACCTCCGTCATAAGAGTAACATAGTTCAGTAGTCGCTTTTTGGTTTAGCGAACTGAATCCTCAGTCTAACTTATCGGACGTCTTAGTTACAGCAGTACTGAGCTTCAGTTCCATAAACCGAGGTGATAAATTTTGATTTAAACAGACCGAGTCCAACAGAAAAGAATCAACCCGCATATAGTTGAAATTGAGAAAAAGAGGTTTGAAGTTTTATGTCTCCATAAGGCTCAATGTAGAAAATAAACTTTAAACCTCCTTAGTACAAACTAATTTATTTTTCTCGACTTTGAGTTTTTGGCAGGGGAATATATTCGACTAGTGGAACTTTAAAATAAAGTGTCGCTCAATATTCGTCGCCCCTCTGACGTAAAGGCGTATCTCCATTCCCACGTGAGCTCTTAAAAGTATGGAGTTATCATGGGAAATAGGGCTCTTGTGAAAATTTAAATACGCCCTTACATGCGAGTGGCGACGTATTGTCCAATAGAACGAAGGAAACTTACATGCTGAAAATTCCTTGGAATTTTATCAAAGTCCCTTCCGATCCCACAAGTCCTGAGTCTAAACCTCTAAATTCCTTCAGCGGGCCGATTATTGAAATTGATAGACAAAGCTATAGACAAAGACGAAAAAAGAGATTTGGAGGGATCCTATTGGTGGAAGCAGGTGGTGGCAATGGACAAAGGAGGTAGGTAATCGACTAACTAACGGCAACCCACTAAAGACCCGACAGTTAGTCCATCATTTTCTTCTTTAGTCTATAAGAACCAACCATGTCAGCCAATAAGATCGCTCCATACTCCCTATATCTTCTTTGTCTATTGCTTTGTCCATCAATTTCAATAATCGCCCCGCAGTTACGCCTTGGATGGAACCTCACGGAAAACCTGGAGCGTTGGCAACGAAGCCGGTGCGAACGCATCGGGGTGCCCGGGAGCGTGTCAAACGTCATAAAGTCAATTACTTTCACTGCAGAAATCGGAGGTGCGCGCGCGGTCGCAACCGCGCATGCGCAGCTCGTGCCGCTCCTCGCCGCGCGCGCGCGCGTCAAATCCGTCGGCGGTTAAATTGGATTTCGCGAGTGACGGCCAGTGATATCTCGCCGAGACGTCGCGCAGCCTTTCCAACGTGCGGCACCGGGACGTGGACGTGGTCGGTGTGTCGTGATCACAGATTAGTCCAGATCGCTAACATCGGCGGAGGAGCGTGAGTAGTTTTGTGAGCGCCATTGGCGGGAAAATCCATGGGCATTTAAAACTAGGAACCAAAACTGAAATTTTGGCTATTTTCAGCAGATTTTCGGCGGGAGAATACTTCTTTTCAGATTTTTGTGGGATGAAACGTTCCGAAGAATTCAAGAATTAGTTTCTCAGTAGAATTTATGTGGTTCAATATTTCCAGATTAAATAATTAAGGTGGAAATAAATAAAGAAGGAGAATTAATTAAAATACGAGTAAACAAGGCTAAAAATTATTGAAACACTAAAAGGTAAGACGTTTCGAGCTGCTTCCAGCTCATTTTCAGCTGCAAGAACACATAAAAACAAGTAAAAAATTGAGTGGCGACCTGACCTCAGCCGTTATCACGTAACCACTCATAATAACGGCTGGGGTCAGGTCGCCACTCAATTTTTTACTTGTTTTTATGTGTTTTTGCAGCTGAAAATGAGCTAGCAGCTCGAAACGTCCTGCCTTTAAGTGTTTCAATAATTTTTAGCCTTGTTTACCCGTATTTTAATTAATTCTCCTTCTTTATTCGTATAATCGGGCTATGTTTTTGTGCTTTATCGGTGGAAATAAACAAATCAGAGTTCATCAGTATACTGAGTAGATAACATTATTGAAAAAATTTGCAGATTATAATATATCATATTTTTGAAGTTTAAAGTCTTAGAAACCGAAAATTAAAGCAAAATCCTGCCAAAATGAGACTTTTGGTTCCTAGTTTTGAATTCCCGCCAGGCCCCCATGAGAGCAGTTAATTGCTACCAACTGTTGTAAGAATATTGAAACAGATTACTTAGCATAACAGTACTTGATAAAATCTTATTTGATCAAAAACCATTATTATACATTACTATCTATACTTTATTAAAGCTTTATAATCAGAATCAAGAGGAAATTTCTCTCAATCCGGTCAAGTCCTTTCACTACTGGTAGTGCCATCAATTTTCTAAAGTTGCCTAACTTGAAGCAAAATTACTCACGCTTTCTAAGCATTGGCTAAATTGGATGTTAGCGATCTGGACTAATCTGTGGTCGTGATGCTTCTGTAGGTGACGGAAAGAGGTTAGATCCAGGCGTTGATGTAACCTAGTTGGGTGTGCATCGGCTTCTCGTCCTGGAGCCTCCGGTTATACCGTCATACGTCACAACCGTGTGCTATTGGCTCTAGATTTTAGTGCATTTCATGAAGGATGAAATCTTGGTCATCAGAACCAACTGGTTCAGGTGAAGCTTTTTGGTTCGGAGGCAGAGCCCTTAGTCGAGCGAGCCGACCGTTATGGCTCATGGAACTGAAATTCAGCTCGGTGAGCCGAAATTTTGGTTCCCCGAATCCCCGCGACGAAAAACCTCGGCATATACGGCACATGCTCCGTGTGAACCAAAGTTTTTCTCACCGATGTGCGATCAAATGAAAGCTTTAAGTGTAACTTCAGATAGTTGTTCATGAATGGGCCTGTTGCAAACTTTTGCTAGAGCAGAATGAAGAGTTGTTTCCTATAGATAATGCCTCAAAAATCACGATGAGCGCATCGGCAAAGTCTGAAATGCACTCATAACTTCACAATCTGCGTAAGAAATTTGCGTTATTTTGAGCTTCCCGCTTCAAAAACGATACTACTGCACAGGTGAACATTTTGTTAGAGGAGTCGCTCCATCGTCGGCAATATTCATCATGGCCGACGCTTGCGCAGTTCCTCGCGTAATTCGAGGAGAGTTCAAGGTCAATTAAGGCGGGCGAGGAAAATATGAACGTAAACACGCCGATTGTTATATGGTTTAATCCTGTTCAAGTGTTATCTCGTCCCATCACACGTGTTTTGGCGGACTGGCGTCGGCCATGATGAGTATTGTCGCCAATGGAACGACTCCTCTAACAAAATGTTCACCTGTACCGTAGTATCGTTTTCGAAGCGGGAAGCTCAAAAAACCGCAAATTTCTTACGCAGATTGTGAAGTTATGAGTGCATTTCAGACTTTGCCGATGCGCTCATCGTGATTTTTGAGGCATTATCTGTAGGAAACAACTCTTAGTTTTGCTCTAGCAAAAGTTTGCAACAGGCCCATTGGACACTGCATTTTGCAATCGTAGGAACTAAAATGTCTTGTTCCTCTGTAAAAACACCTTCGTGCAGTAAAATGAGCTAGAAATTGTAGTTCCTAATTGCAAAATGTAGTGTAATCAACATAACATGCAAGAATGAAAAATGACAGAACAAGATCATTCAAGAGCGACTACTAGCGATTCAAAACCTGATGCGCGCCATCAGATGTTGCTGAGCCTGTGTATGGCAATCTGTTTCTGAAAGAACCGGAATGCCTTTGCTTCATGGTCTTTCAACAGTGAACCTTCCTTTAGAATTTGGTCTAATTTTCACGACTAGAGTTTTGAATATCACTGGGAAAGAAAAACATATTGGATCTAGAGTCCAGACTCTTGAAAAAATTGACAAGAAAAAGGACTCTTGATTCAAGCAGATTTAATCTTAAATCAAAAGGAAATCCGCTCAAATTAAGAGGCTTGGTTCTTGATTTAAGCTTAAATCTAATTGAATCAAGAGTATTTTTTTTTTTGTCGATGTTTTTAAGAGTCTAGACTCTAGATCCAATGTTTTTTTCCCCTCGATTCCTAGGCTATTAGATTCCCGTTAACATAGAACAAGTAGCACGATCATAGCAACACTTGCTGAGGTGTTGGACATTCTTTCTTCAATCGATGAGCGCATCGTTTTCTCATCGTTGACCGCTTTGACATGAAGATTGGGCCCTCGAAGAGAAGATGGCAGGACGAAGGTCAAGCGCGGAAAATGGAATCGTGCCCGGCCGAGGACGTCCGAGGCATAGAGGAAAAAAAGGAGGTGTTTGCATTTCGGGCATCTTGGAATTTTTCATAGAGTATCTATAGCTTTGATGACGTCATTGGGTACAGCGACGTTTTTATCCTGTCGATTTTCTTGGAAATGGTGTAATTTAAGGGAAAAAGTCATTCTATAAAAAGTGCTTGAAATTAAATAAAGAGTTGATTTAAGTAAAAAAATCGGACACTATGGTCCGTTTTTACAGCGTCAACATAACCCTCAACGAGCGTCTTGTTTACATTGATGACGTAGGTGGGTACAAATCCTCAAGATGCAAACACCTCCTTTTTTTTCTCTATGCGTCCGAGGAAGTGCGGACAGCCGAAGCCCGCGGCGACGAGAAGATCCCGGATCTCCATCGGGAAACGTCGGGATCGTCTCTCCCGGAAAGCGGAAAGCGAGTCGAATTGCTCCCGCTGACGTCATCCGGGGGCTGGACCGTAAAGTCTCTCAACACACCTTCGAACTCGGAGCGCTTGAATCAAAACAACACGGCCGCCCACGCAATCCTGGCACGCACAGTAGATGGAAGTTCCATAGAATCCAGGATTTTTTGCACATGAGTATATAAATCAGGATCGCAGCATTTAGGGACCATATTTCCGATTTCTCAATCGGGAATTTGGTCAGTGTATTTAGGTGAACTTATAATTCGTTGCTCCTTTGACGCAAGGGTGCACTGGAAAAAAAAAAAAACACATTGGATCTAGAGTCCAGACTCTTAAAAACATCGACAAGAAAAAATACTCTTGATTCAATCAGATTTAAGCTCCCGGTAGAACTACAAAAAAAAAAAAAAAAAAAAAAAAAAAAAAAAAAAAAAAAAAAAAAAAAAAAAATCAGATTTAAGCTTAAAACAAGAACCAAGCCTCTTAAATTGAGAGGATTTCCTTTTGATTTAAGCTTAAATCTGATTGAATCAAGAGTCCTTTTTCTTTTCAATGTTTTTGAGAGTCTAGACTCTACATCCAATGTGGTTTTTTTCCAGTGTGTATCTCGATTACCACATGAGCCCCGGAAAACATGGAGTTTTATTTAAAAGTTTTATTTAAAGTAGGGCTGACGTTAAAGTCAAGATACGCCCTTACATCAGTGGGATAACGAATTGTTAGAAAGGAATAGCGACTTGAATATCGGAAATAATTAGGGAATTTCCTTGAACAGTGCGATAAATAAGGAAATGTTTTCAAGTCTTAGGATTGAAGGGGGAAAAAAGGATTTATAATGTCCAATCTTTCAATCCTTGGATATCAATTTGAATTTCCCGCTACCGAGTGTGGAACCGATAAACCGATAGGCATTGTCAAAAATTGTATTAAGTTAGATGCACGCTGCATCTAATTTAGGGTAACTATGAGATGATTTGCGAGAAAAGCTGTAGAATTATCTCAATTCGGTTTGAAAAACCTGGAAAATTCAGGGAAGTTTTGTTCTGAAATTGGCTGGGAACCCCTCGAGGCTTTCAAACTTTCAGGAAAGCAGGCCACGTGGAAACTCTCACCGCAGACCCCTTTACTAGTCCCATGAAAATCTAACATTCTATGTCATATCGGGTATTCGACCCCAAGAACGTAGAGTTTTATGCGTTGACCAGTGTCAACACGTTTACACCGCGCTGGGAGAATTACTGTGTTGACTCCGAGCTTTCAACCTGGACGTCCCCAATCTTAGGGAGTTTGAGTCCACTGTGCATCGCGGCTTCGGCTGGAATGGAACCGAGGCCTTGGATCGTAAGAGGTAATTTTTGATTTGCTCACATCGCGGACTTTTCCTTGGCTTTGTAATAACTGATTGTAAGCGAGCTAAGTCGTGCCTTTAAGTCGATTGCTGCAATCAACGCCTTCAAATAGCGCCTTCGCTCCCTCCCCTTTTACGGCTTGCGAATCGCTTTGCGGAGTTCAGCGCAAATCAGGAAAACTCGTAAGCTCTCCTTTTGTCGCCTCACTGATTCCAAGGACGTATACTTAGTATCCAAATCCAATATGAAACTGCGTACTAGTAATTACTCTAGTGTTAACTGGATTTAGAAATGGACTACATCTTGCAATCATTAGGCACTGCAATTTCTCGTTCATTCAAAAACACGTATGTGCATAAGGAAATCAATAGTACCTTGTTGTTTCTAAAATGAGCCAGAATTTAAAGTTCTAATTGCAAAGTTTAGTCCAAACAGTGCGGACGATATCTTTTTTTAAAGCCACCGTAGTTCATACTCAAATTATTGGCGTTAATTCCCTATCTCTAAAAATTTTATTTTTTTTTTCTGTTTCAGGTATGTGAGAATTTTCAGCCCATTCATTTTCAATTCTACCTCGGAAAGTAAGTTCCTCACAGTCTTTTTTTCATCGTCTCCTTGTTCTTTTTGAGCCACGACTGTTTGAAATTCTATTATGAGCCCTGAAGTCTACCAAGATACTTCCACGTTGAAGTTCATCTGAAAATAGACGTTTCAAAAGTTTCAGGTACAGCAATGGTTTACTACCGTGCTGAGGAAAAACACGTTATAAGCCTTTGGGATTTTCCAATTTTTGTTCAATGTAGCACGAATCTCAGCGCAAAAGTTGCGAATATTTTTTTTCCAATTTTACAGAAGATGTATTCGCCTTTAGATTCAAAGTATGAGGATCTCAAAACTGCAAGGAAAAATATCTATGTGTCGCAGGCAAATAGTGAAATCAGACATTTTGTCAAATGCCTAGGCAGATAGCTACATTTTGATTGCTCACAAAATTTTGTGAATCTATGCGGACAGCTCAAGAGTTTTCAATATTTGTGGAAAAATATAGCATCAAACCTACAAACTCTTCTTGTCTCTTCCTCTTAAATAGCTTCTCATATTTTTAAATGTTGAAATTCTAAAAATGCTGTATTCTCTGACATGCTGCAAATTTCAAGATAAGTGCCTACTAGGGAGTTAAAAATCGTTTAAAATAAAAATCGTTTAAAATAATATTTTGTGATGCAAATTTTTACTGAGAATTTTTTCTTTCGGGGTCGATTTATTATTTTGTCTAAAATTAGGAAAATAATCAAAATTTCAATCTTAGCTAGAATATTTGACTATTTGCCTGCGACATATGCATTTTGTTAAAAATGAATATTTTACCGAGGAAAATTCGGCAACACTCGAATATTCATATGTCTTTTTCCCCCAGCACGGAAATACGGTACTCGATCCGTGCGCATTGAACACGGCAATTTGGCGCGCGGCTCTCCGCGGAGTGCTGCCGCCCGCCCTGTCATTATTGCCATTGTTGTTTTTTTGAGCTCCAATATTCAACGTGTTTCCACGCACCGCTCGAAGCCCAGAAAATCAGGCCTTGGACTAGATTTCATATTCTAGATGCAGTTTCTACTTTGTGTTTAGAGCTTATTTTCTCCCATGAAATCACCAGAATTTTACAGAGGAAAGAATTGAGGTAGGATAAAAACGCTTTGGCTGGCAAGTCAAACTGCCTAGTCAGTTTAACATGGCTCACCTGTAAAAATGCTTATGTGCATGGGAGTGCATATACGTTTTTTCTAAACTGAGCCAGAAATTATAGTTCCTTTCAAAATACAATCCATTTCTGCCCCACTAATTTCAATTTGGACTGCATTTTGCAATTTGGACCTGTAAATTCTGGCTCATCTGAAAAAACACTTATGTGCACATATAAACTAATGGTACATTCGTTCTTTTTAAACCGGGGCGGAATTTACAGGTCCAAATTGCAAAATGCAGTCCATTTTAAAGGCCAACATTAATTAAAGTACTCAATTAGCAAGGATCAATCCTTTCGCGGGGAAATAAAGAGGTAGACTGGATTTACAAGTGATGGAAGGAAAATAAACAAAAATTTTAATATCAATTCAGTTAATATGTTATTTTACCTCCCACGAAAGACTGCGATTTAAAGTTCCTATGAGAATGCGAAAAGTTCAGGAACCTATTGTCAGTTACTTTGGCAGCATGGCCAGCGTCAAATAGAAAAACGCACGAATGTTCGATCTCTCTTTTTTGTTAGAGATGATCCGTGTTGCGGTTATACACCCTGGCGTCCACTATTATCGGCCAAGATCTGCCGTATCATTAGTGACCTAATTTTGAAAGATGATGTTGTCGATGCCTGAGAACTCAGCGATGGCTCATATTCGTGGAACTCGCAAATGGGGCCCTCTGCTCTAGAAGCCCGAAAAGTAGGTTCAAAATCTCTCAAGCATCGCACAAATTTTTTCGAAATCGCAGGTAGCCGCCATAGAAATGAGGAAGAAGCGCTTCGGTGTTTCGACTTCAGGAAATTAAACAGAACAAACCTTAAACATAAGATTAAAAGAGATGAAAGATGAAAAATAAGCACTTTGTTATATTTTCGACTTAAGAAAATTAAGCAGACCGAACATGAAACTTAAGATTAAAAGAGATGGGAGATAAAGAAACAAGCAATTTTTTGTCTCGACTTACGGAAATTAAACGAAACAAACGTGGATACCAAGATTTAAAGACAAACGAATTGCATTGGTCGTTTTAAAGTTGTATCAACTCCCATGTAAACCAGGAAAAAAAGGATTGAGTAAAGCAGAAAAGTCTTATCTATATAACGGTGTTTTCAAATCTCATCTCCTGTTTTAATTTCCTGAATGTTTCTATCCAAAAAATAACCAACATCCCCACTCGGGTTTTGTAGACTTTTAGATTCAAACAATAGCATACTATTTCTTACATACTTCGCTCTGAGAAAGGATTGAACTAATCGATATCGATTCAGGAATTTCAGCTGGCTGATTACTGAAATCGATAGACAAAGCTTTTGACAAAGGAAAATAAGGGAAAATGGAACGATTCATTGATTGAAACGTGTGGTCAATTGGTCATTATAGATTAAGGGGAGAAATGATGGACCAACCAAAGGGTGTTTCGTGGGTTGCCCTTAGCTAGTCTATTACTCACCTCCTTTATGCATTGCAGCAATCCGCTTCCACCGATAGTATCGCTCTGTTTTCCCTTTGTCTCTCTTATCTACCATTTTGTCCATCAATTTTAATAATCACCCCGCGGGTCTGAATCAGTCTTTCTCACTCTGTAGATTGCTCAAAATCACCATCATCCCATTCACTCGACTCGGAAAGAAATGCCCTGCACTTTTTTAACGGTGCAGAAAACATTGCACTCATGCCCATCGTCAAAGGTCACCCCAATCCGGAGCACTTCCAGCACGCCTCAGCTCGTTATCACCGAAGAGCGAGGGCATTAGTGTCCCGATTTTTGAGTCGACCACGTGTCACCTCCACCTGGAAGTGATTCCGGTGACCCATTTCCGGTAATGAGGGTGGTTGTAGATGTGGGCGGGAGACGGTGTTTTCGAGACAAAGAGGTCAGTGGGACTGGAGTTTCGAGGCGGGCCCGACCCCGGCTGGGTGCAGTATGGGGTCCAGACCCAGAGGAGCATCCTCATTTGAATGAATCACTGAATCAGACGGATGATTCGTCCGACGGAGCCGGGTCGCGCGCCCCGCGAGCGAATGCAAATGCGCACGCGTTCCTCGCCCGGGTGTTGCCGGGATGCTTGAATGGAGCTTTTTATGAGTAAATCTGTGGTTTTTGAGCATTCTTTTACTGGAAAAAAACACATTGGATGTATAGTTCAGACTCTTGAAAACATTGGCAAGAAAAAATACTCTTGATTCAATTGCTTAAATTTAAAGGAAATCCGCTCAAATTAAGAGGCTTGGTTCTTGATTCAAGCAAAAATCCGATTGAATAAAGAGTTTTTTTTCTTGTCGATGTTTTTAAGAGTCTGGACTCTAGATTCAATGTGCTTTTTTTCCAGTGTTAGGTTTACGAAGGGCAGAGAAGGGCTGATGCGAGAGCCGCACTGTCATGCTAAGCTTCAGACATGGGTTGTTCTGTAAAACAAGAATTTTCTGGGAAAGTCGTGAACATTTTCCTTCCAATCTCTCCGGGTCAGTTGTGCTGTTCACTGAATCGTGTTTCGATGCTTGATTTTTTTAGATCAGCTAAAAATAATAATCTTTACAAACAGCATCTTTCTACATTCGACACTAACCGAGATATAGCGCTTTGAAAAATTCAGTTTTTGACGTTCTTTACAGGGGCACAGTGAGACAGTGACACCCTTGGTTTCTTCAACCATGCTTTCATCCGAATGTCACGTTGAGTACAAGGGTGTCTCCCTGATTGATGAAAGCATGGGGCAAAGAACCGATGGTATCACCACCTCCTAGGTGGATGACGTTATAAACCGAATTTTTCTAAGAGCGAGATCTCTGTTAATATTGAACGTAGAAAGTTGCTGTTTGAACATATCTTATTATTTTTAGCTAATCTACAAGAATCAAGCATCTAAATACAATGAGATCAGCGCAACTGACCCGCGATTTGATCTAAAATCTGAAAAATATCAATGCCTTCCTTTTCGGGGACAATTTATATCATTTAGAGGAAATTTGACAACATTGGAGTGTTCATACGATGTTTTTCCTCAGCACGGCGGAATAACACAGTCCGCGAAGACGGGCGTGTCCGCGATCGACGTCTCGCGCTCGATTCGCACATCATTTTCGCGCCGGGCGGGAGGGGGAGGAGACCTGAAACACCCCCCACCCCCCCGGTCCTCCCCCTCAATGCCCTCTTCCACCCCATCTCCCGCCCATCTTCCCTTCCCCTTTCCCCTGGTTCCTCCTCGCGTGTCGAAAGCGAGACGAAAACACGGGGCCGGGCGACTAATAATTCGGGTCTGAGGATGTGTTGTGTCGCCCGGCTGGAAAATGGGTTAGCCCGGCTCCGAGTGGGTCGAGACGGGAGTCCGGGACGACGCCCGCCCGGGCTTCGCCGGGATCACGGAAGGTGATTTATGGTTATAACCTGTGCCGCGGCCGAGGGAATGCCATCGACAGGCAGCGCCCATATCGGAGTGCAGAGAAACAAAGGTTCCAATGAGCCGTGTTTTGCGATTGGCTGTCTGTCAGCCGTGTTCCAGAAGAGAGTCGTAAGTGGATTTTTGTATGAGCCACGGCTTAGGCATGCTCTTATGTGACTTAAGGCTCATCCCAGAGTGGCCTAACGGACGGGGAAGCGGGAAGGGGTTAGAGCGTTAAGGGATAGACAGAATTTAACCTCGATTCTTAGAAAGACATTTTTAGTGCTGCCTGCCTCTTCAGTTTTAATAAACCGCAGGAATTCTGTCCATTTACTTTCAAATGATTGTTAGTTGGACTACATTTTGCAACAAGGAACTACTTTTCCTTGCTAATTTGAAAAGCGACGTATGTGCCGCCAATCTCTCAATGTGGATTGGTGTTTTTACGGATGAGTCACAAATTGTAGTTCCTAATTGCAAAATGTAGTCCAAATATCACCATACGCAGGAAAATCAAAATGTTTCGAGGTTTTGCCATTGTTGTTGAGATCGTGCAATTTATCTTCAGCATCCATGGACGCATAAAAATGAGTCGTTGCACAATATTGTAAGAAAATGGTCCAAAAAATGCACGCATAATCTACCTTAAAATCCATTGAAAATTCGATTTATTGTCCATTCCACCGTCATCAAGCTTTTTCAATCTATTATACATTGTTGAAAATGTGGAGTGAAATTCTTTGCTGGATTCTACACATCGCCCAAAACTCCAAAGTGATATGACACGGAGCGGAATCAATTCTTCTTCCGGAGTGACTCACACCATTGCGGAGCGAAATCTACTGTTTTTGCGGAGTGTCATCCGCTTTAATGGTGCTAATTTCACTTCGCATTCTTATCACTCGGGGTTTTGGATATTATTTACTACGGCACCGAATTTCACTCCTCAATTTTTAACAGTGTACCTCTCTAGGACTAATCCTGTTACCTTCCACTTACACTATCATGTGTCGATGAAAGTCTTATCTCTATAGTCCTCCTCTTGACTTCTATAACCTCTCTCCTCGGCGATCCGACCTGCGCATTGCCGCAATAACTCGAGCCGCCGCGACGTCTGGGTCCTTTGTCGCCTGTATCGCGATTCGCGGAGGGAAAGTGCCGTGCATTTGGTTCCCGACTCTTTCTCGCCGGTAAGAGCGGCGCTGCACAGTGGATCGAATCTATCCGAGAAGTCGGACATGAAATGTTCAACTAAAACTGTAAATTTTGATATGTAATTCGTCACATTTTAAATTTTTAAGCGAGTCTCTAGAAGATAATTTCACGATGAAACCAATGGAATCATTTTTAGAACCTCAAAGTTTTGTACAAACGGAGTTACGAGCTTTTAAAAATTTTCCAAATTATGTCCGACTTCTCCTATTGACTCAATCCATTGTGCGCCGGTCCCTGGGGACCGGCGCCGCCGATGGCTTTATTAGTCGCCGGGCACGAAATTGTCATGATTAGAAACTAGCGCCCCGGGTCGCACCTGTTTACTTTGTTCTTTACGGGCCTTATCGCCGACTCCACTGCGCTAACCGTCGTCCATTCAATCATGAGCCCTCCGTCCCATAAGGAAACACTATCACGAGGGCTCATGTAATAATGTAGGTGGTATCTTTTCGCCTTATTGTCCAACACGCGCTCCAGTTACCTCCGGCCCCGCGAGGCTAGACTCCCGGTCAGCCGAGAACAGTGTTGTCGTTCCTTGTGTGGAATTAGGAGATTTTCTGGAGCGTTGTTCGGGGATTATGTGCGGTTTGGCATCATCGCTGGGAGAATTCACGATTTGCGCAAGCGCAGTTTCTTGTTGCGCCTGCGATAAATGCACAATTGAATCGCTTTCTTCCCGGACAAATATACGAGCCGTTGAGAGCAAAAGTGGGCTAAGACCACGAGGTTTGTATGAGGATCGTGGGTTCGTATTTTTTTCGGTCGAAAAAGAGAGTGGCGAAAAAAAGGTCTCTTTTCAAGCGAGCAAAGTTTTCGATTGTGCTGTTAGAAATGCCGTAATAGGGATTTGCAAAGGTTTGAGTCAAGCGTATGCTGGTTTCTTATTCATATTTTTACTTTATCTCAAAGAATAATAGTTTTCGGTTCCAAGAAACTCTGTTTGCACACAGAGTAATCCAAAAATCTCGCACCGCCCCGGAAACCCCTAGGTTTCTCGCCTGTTTTCAGGATAATCTCCTCAGAATTTTGGGGAGTCACGAAATAGTTTCCTTCGACTTAGGAGCTGTCACAAAATTTCAAATCTCTACCTTACTTTTTTACAAAGTTACAGGGTACTTCCTTGTGCTAGTGGTTCGGGATTCGTGAGACACCATGTAGAGTTCCCGCACGGAGAAAAAACCTTCGTGCGTGGGACCCGAAGTTGAGGTCATATAGATCTCTGAATTTTTCGGATCACGAGTCGAAAAACTTAAGGTCCAGCTGCCGAAGTTCGTGTCAGACATCTGACGTACTTCGGTACATACCGAAGGGTTCGGGTCACACATCTGAAGCACTCCGGTACAAAAAGAAGTACTGCAGATGTCTGACCCAAACTTCGACAGCTGGACCTTAAGTTTTTCGACGCGGGATCCGAAAAATTCAGATATCCATATGACCTCAACTTCGGGTCCCATGCACGAAGTTTTTTTCTCCGTGCGTGATTTGCACGTACAGAGCTTGGATTTTCTCAAAGCTCAAGTCCACAATTCTACCCTTAAACCAGAAAACATCCAGTAACAGCTCAGAAATCTCTCGAAAAACCTACAGCAGAGTGCTCTTTCTCCAGAATTTTGTTCAATGGGCAATTTTTTGGCTTATATCCGTCAAAAAAACTCGTGTCCACCAAGAAAGCAGCATGGCAAGGTTCTGTAACAGTGGCATATGCCTTGTGCAATGCTGAGCCATCTCCCCGCTCCTGCAGCGCATCCCGATGCCACCCGCAGCACGGAGATGGGATAAAATAATAAGTGAGCCGATTAATCTACAAGGAGTTTGTGATTAAACCCGGAAGAGGGGATGGGCGGATGCGGCACTCGGAGAGCTCTTAATTGCTAAGCTGCGGGCAGTAGGCTAGCAGGGTCGGTCTCGGACGGTGAGTTCTATATCGGACCTTTCGTGCTTCTACGGCAGTGACCGTTGACCGAGCCTCCTCGCGTGTCACCGCTTCGCGGATAACCGCGGGCATCCAGCGGACGGAAGATCTGGATCGAAGTAGACGTGAAATTAGGACATGGAACACTGATGGAAATATCGAATTGAAGTCCGGAGTGCATGTCATCCCAGGCTAGGCCTACACATCGTCGCTCAGCTGGCGTTAGAGCATATTTTGATTTTCGCATGAACCTTAGAAAGCATGGCTTTGTATGGAAAACAGGGCTCCTTTGGAAATCCAAATACGTCCTTACGTCAAAGGGGCGACAATAAATTTTATATCCGTTCTTTTAACAGTTCCTTTTTAGGAGGGCTCATATGGTGTACAGTGTGATTAAGGGAGGTTTAAGGAGATCCTCAACATACAATCTTAAAAAAGACAATTTTTTCAAACCTCGTGTGAAATTCAGCAGTAAAACTTTGGAAATGGATCCTTACAAGGTATTACAATGATTTGCCACCGCAAAGAGTGCTAAATACGGAAGAAAAATGTCTATGATTTTGACAAAATTTAAGGTTGGTAGGTATGAATCTACCTCAATATTTCCAACTCCGAAAAATTTTTTCCTCCTGTATAATTAAATTTTTGTATAGGCAAAGTTTTGTAATCCCTTGCAAAGGTCCATTTCCAATGTCGCGCTATCAACTTTTTTCTCCACATCGTTAAAATTGTGTTTTAAAGTATGAAATATTCAAGATTTCCTTAAACCTGTCTCAATCGCATTAAATCAACGTTACAATTTACAAAACATGCGTTATATTTTCCTATTATAAACTTTTTCGAACGGCGAATCTTTGTAATCCCTCGCAAGGAACCATTTCCAGAGTTATCCACTGTATTTTGCTCGAGATTTGCAAAAACTGAAAACAGGAAATTTTGGTTACAGGAGGCAACATGGCGTCCGTTTACGCGTCGTCAAGGTCATTAGCTGGCCGGCGTAGAAAATGGGGCTAAGTGCACGTATTACCCTTTGCGGATGCCCGTTCTCATTCCCTTGAGTTACGGACGGGTTGCGGTAGATAGAGTTGTGGTTTGCGTATTCGGGTCCCACTCCGCCAGTGCATCGTAAAATAAAACAAAGCAAGGATATTGCAGTTATCGCAAATAGTCCAATTTCAGAGGTTGCTGATCCAATGACCTCAGCTGCACTAAAATAATTGCCGACTGCAATAGAAGTTCGATCTCTGGTGAGGGTAGTATAATTGGTTATGAACACTGATGTCAGTCATGTGCCCCTTTGCTCCTTGCCGTGCATTCTACCATATTAACGTAGCTGAAGGCTGGCGAATTTGTAATCACTTGGAACAATTTTATGTTTGCACTACACTGTATCATAGACCATGACAAAAGGATATAAATCAAACATTATCACGGTTAATGTTGTTTCGTACAAACGTTTACCTTGGGCGTCCGTTATGCCAACCATCGCAACCCCCAAAGGTGTATTTTTGGGATGCAACTATTTTAACTCGTAGGCGCTCTTTTTGCCTAAACGCAGAAATGAAGGCAATTCAAGCGTTTCAATGTATACGTTTTGTCTTTATTTCATCACAACCCTCAAGGATGCTTGCGTAGGTGCATATTTAAGGATACAACTATTCTAACTCGTAGGAGCCCCTTTTGCCTAATCACTGATACGAAGGAAAATCAAGCCCTTCTGTCATGGAACACGTTATGTCTTTATTTGAGAAATAATGGGCAAATGAACGCCAGTGTAGTCAAATCCTGTGAGGTTTTCTGGTTATACCTAAAAAGTTTGAGGCATTTAGACCAAGTAAAACGCGGATAAGCTGATCTGGTGAACATCACATTTTGAAATTGAGAATTACATTTTCTGGCTCATCGGTGAAAACATTTATGTGCATAGGGAAACTAGAGTGCAAACGTAGTACCTAAACTGAGCTAGAAATTGTAAATCCTAATTGCAGAATGCAATTCAGTTCGTCCATACCGCAATAGTCTCTAAAATCAGAAAATCTGAATAATCAGGAAATTCCAATTATATATTTCCGCAACAACCCTGCAACCTGTACCAAATCGACTCGTTGTGTATTGTTGAACAGAAATCCGATTTGCCGGTTACCGTCACACCGTGATTCCGACCGGTAGGCTGCAATAATCGGATTTGCATGCGCGGAAGATGCAATTATATCGCAATTATTTCACAACGGCCGCAACAATGGCGTTGCAGCGATTCACGCGGGCGGTGCGAGAGGAAAACTGGATTACGGTCGCACGGTCGCAATGACGACTGGGACCGGACGATATCTATCCAATCGTAAAAATATACTTATCAAGCATTTCGGCATGAACCCTCGATTACGTGAGAGTAAAGTGGTTCCGTGGTCCATGTTGACATGGAGTTGGGTCTCCTTCGGTGCACGCTGGGCACTTGTGCACTTGTCTCGCGCGATCAGCCGTAGAAATGACAGCCATCAGACAACTCGATTTTAAGCTCCATTGGTTATCCTACGCGACACCGAGTTCTTTACTATTTTTTAAAGCGAAATCGTAAACCTGAATGAAGTCCCTTCAAGTGTCGGAGATTTCTGAATCTATCATCAATCTTTGAGGAATATTTCGCGAGAACGATTGTCAGAGTTACCGGGATTCGTTCTGTGCAATATCCTGCGAGAAACACGATGTGTCACTGGTTTTATCTATGAGTAAAATCAAGTGTCAAGTCTTGCAATGTCTCTTGTGAATTTTCTACACAACAACGCACCGATAGATTCCATTTTCAGAATGTGAACTTGGCCCGAGGTTTTCAGCGGGAATGTTCATCTCTCCCGGGGCTCTGTAAGGAATATCAGCAGGAACATCAGGGTCAACTTCAGTGATCGGAAACCATTTCTGTGAACATATTTGTGAAAATTAACCTCGTCTTCCGGAGAAAAAAATTCCTTGTTATTTTTTGGCCAAAACTCAATTACTTTTTTCCACAACCGAAGAATTTTTGTCTTGGAACTTTCGGACTTATGCCTCCTTCAAGGGAGAATTTACAGGTATTTGAATTTTCATGTATATTATATTTAAGAGGAAACAACTGAGTAAACTGAGCATGAAAATATGCTTGGACTAATATACAATTATTGGAGGAGATATGCAAAAATGGCCTAATCTGCCGAAATGCATGTGTTCAAATGGGAAATGCCGCATGATAACGTCACAAGGCTGTGAACTTCGTATATCTTTTTTTGTTTTCCTACATCGTCCTAAATCGGAAAAAAGTATACAAAATATTGCGGACTCAACTCAGTTAGCTCTTTTAGATGAGGTATTATTATTTTACGGTGCAAATGCTTCATTTTTAGGGTAAAAATTGTGCCGCAATTCCCAGACTTATTTTTCCTCCGTGCATTTGTAAAATATAAGAAAATTTTCTCTCGGATGATAAGGTCACTGGAAAAAAACCACATTGGATCTAGAGTCCAGACTCTTAAAAACATCGACAAGAATTTCTCTTGATTCAATTGCTTAAATCAAGAACCAAGCCTCTTAATTTAAGCGGATTTCGTTTTGATCCAAGCAAAAATCCGATTGAATCAAGATTATTTTTTCCTGTCAATGTTTTCAAGAGTCTGGACTCTAGATCCAATGTGGTTTTTTTTCCAGTGTACATCGTCCAAAATCGGAAAAAAGTATAAAAAATACTGCGAACTCAACTCAGTTAGCTCTTTTAGATGAAGTAATATTATTTCACGGTGCAAATGCTTCATTTTTAGGGTACAAATTGTGCCACAATTCCCAGACTTAATTTTCCTCCGTGCATTTGTAAATTTTTTTTTTTTTTTTTTTTTTTTTTTTATTTATTCATCCAAAATATGTTACAACCACCTAACTAGGTGTAAATTAACTTTACTTTACAAATAAAATAACTTATAAATTGACTAGCATCTAATTTTTGTTTTTAACTTTAACTTTCATAACCCATACTCGCATGAAACCCAGACTACATTCATACTTCTTACTTGCTATATAGATTTAGAAAATAAATAAATCAAAAAATAATAAAAATAAATGAGCATGATAAATAAGAAAACTTAAGAGAGATGAGTTACAACTGCTTTCATGCGTTATCCATGTCCCCAGTGGCTTCTCTGATAACTAGATTATGGGAAATCTACTTTGTTGTATTAAGATAAGCAAAAGTGACTATTTTAAGTTAAACGCCAAAGGCTAGGTCACGAGGTTTGGTCCTCTTTAGCCTCCTTACCGGGACGTCTGTGGTGAGTTCCCTGGCTAGGGGATTAGAATGAATTTCAAGTTTATTGTAGTACTTGTAGGAAGCGTTTTTGATGTAATCAGAGACGGACTCTATTTCAAGCTCCTCTCTAATTGATTGGTTAGTTGTGAACCATGGGGCATCTACCATTGACCGCAGCACCTTCGCCTGGAAGGACTCAATCAGGTATCTATTGCTCGGTTTGGTGCAGCCCCATAGTTCACAAGCATATGTCCAGACAGGTCTGAGGACTTGTTTGTATAAGAGAACTTTATTGGCAATGGAGAGTGCCGAGTTTCTTCCCAAGAGCCAGTACATTTGTCTGTATTTTGCATTAAGTTGTTCTCTTTTATTTTTGATATGTTGTTTCCAAATCAATTTTCTGTCAATCGTGACTCCAAGATATTTTGCTGTATCCGAGTATGGTACAGGTTTATTTTCAATTAATATAGGGATATAATTAATTTTTTTGTTAGTAAAAATGGTGTGAACCGACTTTGGATTGGAGAGAGCCACTCTCCAGTCCTTGGTCCAGTTCACAACCTCGTCAACAGTATTTTGTAACTTGACAGTGGCCTCAGGAAGATCTCGACCCGTCTCCAAAGCTGCAATGTCATCAGCGAATGTTCCTAAAAGTTTACCACTTTCAGGCACATCTCTAGTGAATAAAAGGTACAAAATTGGCCCCAATACACTCCCTTGGGGAACTCCGGCCAATATGGTTTTAAATTCCGAATATGCACTTCCATATCTTACTCTAAATTGTCTATTTGACAGATATGAGTTTATTAAATCGCAATGATTAGTCGGTAGAATGCTTTTCAGTTTGAAGATTAGCCCTTGATGCCAAACTCTGTCGAAAGCCATTTGAATGTCAAGGAATATGGCAGCTGTTACTCCTTTCTCTTCTAGTGTCTTTTCTATTAGGTCAATTACTCTATGTACTTGCTGAGTTGTAGAATGCCTTTCACGAAATCCAAATTGGTGATTTGGGATCGCATTATTTTCTAATAATATTGGTTTTAATCTCTTAAGGTACAAGCGTTCCCATAATTTACTTATTACAGAAAGAAGGGAGATTGGCCTGTGTGAGCTTGGTTCGTTATGGTCTTTGCCTGTCTTCGGGATTAAAATTATTTCGGCTTCTTTCCAAACTTTTGGAAAGTAACTTTTTTCTAGCATGTAGTTAAAAATAGAGCAGAGTTTAGTTATTGCATTACCTGGTAGATGTTTTAATATCTCTCCACCAATCTGATCCCTTCCCGGGGCTTTCCTACGCTTAACTTTATATTTAATTTCTTTGAACAACTCATCATGTGTAATTGGAGCTATTTTTTCTTTAGCTATTTCTCTCGGTTTTTCTAACTGTTCAAGATTCAACCCGGGTATGTCTTCATTCGGGGCGAACACACTAGCTAGATGTTCAGAAAATACCTCTGCTTTTTCTATTTCTGTTTTGGCCCAATCTCCATTCTTTTTCCTAATTGGGGGACAGTGAACTGGTGTGTTTTTTAGATATCTAATAGCTTTCCATAGGGAATAATCTGTACCAGGTTTGTTATTTAAGCCTTTGAGGAATTTTTTTGTGCTCTCGTGTTTGTAATTCCAAAGTAAGCTATTTAGTTTTTTATTTATTTTATTGAGAATTGTTTTATCACCTGGATATCTAGTGGAATGCCAAGTGGCTCGGGCTTTTCTCCTTTGTCTAATTAGTTCCCTAACATCTTTTGGGATCTTTAAACTGTAAAGCATTGTTTTGGTCGGAGGGGTACAAGATTTGACAATGTTTTGAATTTGTAAAGCGAGTAATTGAATTTCGTTCTCACATTGCTCATTACTTAAAATTGCATTTTCGGTTATTATACTATTAAGCTTATCTCTGAATTGCTTCCAGTCCGTTTTTTCGTTGAATAGAGGACTATTAGCGGCTCTGGTGCTTGCACTAGAGCTGCTATTCCGGACGGTCCCAGCTGGGGAGTATCAATGCAGCATGTTACATTGTAGAGACCGCGCGTTGGTTGATGGGAATCGGCGCCATTTTCGGCTATGTTCCTTGTCATGACTTTATTTTATTGCATACTGTTTTATTGTTAGTCAATGCTATGTTGTGTATTGTATTTTTGGAATCATGGTGATACAGTCAACAGTTCAAAACTTGTTTGTGCTTTTATCTCGTGATGGAAAAAATGTACTTTACGTTCAAAATTTGAAAATTTGAATTTTAAAGTTTTCGCGGTTAAGGAAGCTTTAACCACTGGGTTGGAGCTTCCTAGTCATTTACTCGATATCAGCTGATAGCAAACAAAGGTTACCAGGGAAACCGTAAACGTCTAACAACTATCGTGGCCATTGGGGCGATTATTGAAATGATATCGACTTTATGTCGCCGCTTACGACAGGACATAGCCCTATCTTAACTGTGTAATATATCGCAATTCGATATTGTTTTGATTTTTAAAAGGAGCAATTCATTCATACAGTTCCGATTAGTTTTGGCGAACGGGCCCTTAGCCTGCTTAGTACGTATAATCCCAAAACGCAGGAAAATAGATTGTAGGAAAATATTTGCATCGGAAAATCGTAACAATTTTCCCCTAGATGTCTTCCATTCCGGGTACATATTTATTGAAAACGGCGAATTTTTCAACAGTCCTATTTTTATCTACAACATCTAAGTGGCCCTTCATAATCATTTAATTTTGGCCCCTGGCCAGAAAAAGGTTCGGAAATTGCAGTGATTTTGCCGAAAATGCTGAAGTAAGTAAATTTGGGCATTTTTTTTCCTTCTTCAAACTCTGTGGAGAAGCACTTCTCCTCCAGTACATCTATTTTTTTACTTATCTCTCGCAAGGTACATTTACAGAAGGTGTGTTCCAGTATTAACAGTTCAGATTCGTTGTTTTTTTATTATAACGCTTATTTCGGAAAGCAATTATTACATTGTTCAATTCTACTGACTTTCAACACTCGATTATACTCCCGGCAAATTCTGCAGCAGCGTTTCAAATGTTGACTCTAATGCTTCCAACAGCCATCCGATGTCTAAGAGTTTATTCCTAGATTTAGGGATTTTCCGGAATTTCCAGGGATTTAGGGATTTTTCAGGAAATCTAGGGATTTTTTTTTGATGAGGTAAAGTTACCAAAAATCAACTTTTTAACCTCAATTCTAGCTTCGACAATCGAAAACATTTTTTCATCTATATTTTGTAGGCCTTTTTGGCAACACTATTTTCCCCGCAAATAAGCCGGAAATTAAAACGATTGCGTCCTTCGATGTACTTGACATTCAACTGCATTCAACCTGTTAATAATAAGAAATCAACTAATATTCTTTCATTTTATTGGTCTGGATTAGCACTGCTTTCAGAGAGCGCCAAAATTCAAACGAGCCAATCAGATTTAAATATTGCAAATCGCTACATCGAATGACATCATGATTCTTCATAAAAAAATGGCGCTTTTTGCAAAATCTAGGGATTTTTTAAGTATATTTGAGCAAATCTGGGGATTTAGGGATTTTTAGCGAAATCTAGGCATTTTTTTTCTTCCCCGCTAGGGATTTAATATCGGAAGACTGGCTTCCAGTATCGTAGCGTTGATCGTCGCTGATGTCGAAATGGAACCTAATGCCGGACTTACTGTAACACCTCCATTCCTCAATTCCGGTGAGGAATACGTCTCTACCCTTAACTCAATATAAATATACAAATTGATAAGTGAGTGCTTTAGTCTCCTGAAAACAGAATTGCGAAACTTAAAATTGGAGAAAAATGATGAGTAAATGAAAAAATGGAACCAATTGATGGGATATGTCGCATGCCATTCTGACACAAAATATGGCGTCTATCGAATCACCTTAACTAAATAAAATAACCAAATTTTCAACTCTCAAACTATCAACTATCAACTATCAAAATTCAAACTATCAAAATTTCCAACAATGACAAAAATGATTGTAATATACCTATAATGTAATGAAATATACACGCTCTAATCATTTAATTTGTATTACCTTTATGTTATGTACCTACATGTTATACTATTTTTATAATAAATTTTGCCAACATGCTTTTCAATTCAGTCTACAACATTTCATTCCGACGTGGCAATAATGATTTATAATGCCCCTAAACATTAAAATGAATTACAATAGTAATGCCGCATTATAATGTCGTATTATACATCGCAACGATTCATGTCCTACTGATTATTGATTATTGTAAGATGAATTCTGTTTTCTCTGATTGTATGTTTCATACGTGCGAAGCAAGTACGGGTCACTAGAAACGTGGTTCGTACGGGTGGCTGATGAAATTGATCTTCGAATACCTTTTGATGAGCTAGGGAAATGGAACCATCTGCATCTCATGGACAATAAATAGTTGCCGTAATTAAGGTCATCCCGTGATTAAGGTGCCGTGATTTAAGTCATAAATTCTTCATCTAATTCTTGATTCATCTCCAAAATGTCTGCTAAAGCTTTCATGCGCTTCTCCTTGTATGCATGAATGAGCAAATTGGGTATCGAACAAGCGGACACTTTTTGAAAATTTAGATGATTCTGGACAATATCGTACAGAAGTCCACGAGCTGCAGATAGAACCATTACCTCTAGCTCATCAAAAGTTATTCGAAGATCATTCAACAACCTCTTTGACAAGTTGCAAAAACTTTTCGTTAACAATAGTGTCACACGGTACTAGGAATATTTACTATTTAACGAACCTTATATTTCCCTGACTCAGTCCTAAATTATAGAAGTATGCGTTACTTTTCCAGCAATCCAAAAAAACAATTATACAAAAAACCAATACCTACACTTTCAGATATAAAAATGCAAATTTTTTGCAGCCTCGCTAAACGACTTATCAACCAGAGATTTTTTAGGAAGCGGACCTCCAAAGAGCTTTCAAAATTAAAAGTATACAACAAGTGATAATGCCATGTATTCGCCATATCAAAGCCCAATACACATTTATACACCGGCTACGTAAATCTGCTAAGTTACAAAACATGAATCGACAGTTGTCGGATTGTACATCAATGACAAAATGTGTCTAGGCCCTCATTCTTGACTACAACTACTGCCCCCAGAGCCGCTCTCCGACGCCAATGCGTTGGAGCTTCCTGCTTGTTTTTAATTCTTAGCAGTCCGGATGACGAGAGCATGAGTAATACTGGAATGTGATCTGATGATAAATCACCGATTGCATAGGTGTCACAACAATTAATTGAAATGCCTTTTGACACGAAAAAGTCGATTACATCTGGCTTTTTTCTCCTGTCTTTTGGCCATGAGGTGGGATATCCTTGAGAGTGAAAATTTAATTTTAGATCAATTGAGGCTTTTTCTAGTTCTTTACCTTTAGTGAGGGTCTTCCTAGATCCCCATAATTTATGTTTTGCATTAAAATCGCCGCCTATTATGAATCTGGGACCCAGAGTTTCGAATAGCGAGATGTAATCGTCTTTTTTAATTCTGTTATTAGGGGGACTATAAAGAGATGCAACTCTTATGTCACCCATATAGGTCTTAACTGTGATTGACGCAACTTGGAATTTGCTGTTTTTGTATGGCATATCAAGATAATGCTGAATTTTTAACTTAATAATTACCGCAGCTCCACCTCTAGCTGTACCCGCTGGGTGGGTAGTATGATAAATGGCGTAACCTGGTATTTTAAGAAAACTATCAAATTTAAGGTGGGTTTCTGATACTAACAGAATATCAGCATCTGTTTCTTTAAGAAAATCAGTTACTACCATTCTTTTTTCTAATATTCCATCAACATTCCATGTAATAATTTTTAACATTTTCGAACGTCCCATGTCGGAAATCCTATCAATATCATCACCCAATATTGGTTTACATTCTAAATCAGAGCCAATTAGGGGGTCAATTTTATTCCTAAATCTGTTAGCGCCGTTTGCCATGTTCTAATTTTTGAATTTTCTCTTTGAGCCAACTAATTTCTTGACTCTGCTGATCTAACTTAGATAAGATTAGTGCTAAATACATGTTTTGATCTAGCGATTCAGGGTTTGTATTATGTGAGTTACGACCATTATTGGCACCATTCACTGCTTGAGCGTACCCTCTCCCTGTGTTCGGCTTTGGGGGGGGAGCTTGAGTTTTAATTTCTTCCCTATTGTTTTTCTTATCTTTACCATCTTTTTCGATGGGTTTTCTTCTTTGTTTTTGTATTGCTTTGGCTACTGCACACCCTCTATAGTTTGCGGGGTGTTTTTCCCCACAATTTACGCATAAGGGGTCTTTTGTAAATTTGCCTAACTCACATTTGTCTGAAAAATGATCCCCTGCACACCGAACACAACGAGGGGCCCTAAAACAGTATTTACGGGTGTGCCCATACGCTTGGCACCGGAGGCACTGTGGAACTACATCATCCCCTTTTTTAAGGGGTTCTACAACTATTCTTGTGTGAAGGATACTCTTAATACTGAAAATTTCCTCCACATCTTGGGTATTTTCAAACAAAATATGGAAAATAGGAAGGCCTATTAATTTTTTCTTGAACTGTTTTTGATACACTTGTTGCGAAGGGTCCACCTGGGCCTGCTGATTAGGTTGAGGTTGCTGAATCTCGATCCATTCCACGATTTTCACATTGCTTGCTCCAATCGCTTTGAATCCTTTGTCCTTTAGGTCATCGATTATTTCTTCGACGGGGGTTGATTGGTGAAGTCCTCTCACCACTACTTTTATGGGGCGGGTTATCTTATTTTCGTAGGTGACGAACTGGAGATTGGCTTCTTGAAATGTCTTGCCGCATTTTTCCCAGGTTTCCTGGTTCTCTGGAAAAACTTTAACGACATTGTTGTTGAGAGATTTGAGACTAAACTTGAAGTTCTCGCCTTTTTCGGGGATAGCGTCAATTAGAGAAATTATGGACTTGATATTGTCCACTTCCGAAATCCTAAATGGAGGTGGGCTGACGTTTTTCTTCTTCTGTTCAGATTGGTCAGCATTATTTGGATTATTGGTATTGTTTACTATTTTGTCTGTATTTATGCATGTACCAGATGTACCTTGACTCTGCTGGCTATTTGTTTTAGCGCCCGTTTTCTGTGGAACTGTATTGGCATTTAAGTTTTGGCTGGATGTTTGAGAACCTTGATTGACTATTGAATTAGAAAAATGAGAAAAAATCTTTGATTGTTTAAGATTTTTGGGCTTCTGTTTAGTTGGAGATTGAGTAACTGCCGGTTGTCGTGGAGTTCTCCTCTCCGTCTCTATGATATTTTGATTGATCGCTGGTCTTTTCCTATTTCTAGGTCTAACCAGATAAGAGGTATCTGTGTTGAGGTTTACCTTAGGTGGTGCTGGAACTTCATTTTCAGAATTGGCCGGCCCGTTGAAATCTGGCGATATTGCGTCGTTTGCGTTAAGAAGGTCAAAACTGTTTTTGTTTAGGTTAGGTTGGCTATCCAAAATATTATTTTTTTGGTTCACCAACACGTTTGATTTTGCATTTTGATTATTGCACTGTTTATTAGTGTTCATTTCAATGAAAGCTTTGACTTGGTCTAGCTCATTTCTGAGGATAGAAGTCTCAGCTTTAAGGTCATTAACTGTCTGTTCAGCTCTCGTTTTTTCAGAGGCTAATAGTTTTAACACTTTAGGCACTTTGCATAAAACATTTTTAAGAGCATTAATCCTTTCGATAGCGATCGGATTTTGTCCAACACTCACAGTAGTGCTGATTGTTTTATTGATTTCATCTTCTAGGTTAGCTGTTAAGTCTGTAGACGTGACAGGTATAGAAGCCTGAACGTCTTTATCACCATCACTTGAAGCGTCCATGTTGCCAAGTTCACTTTGGCCGCGTATGGCGCGGCACCCGGTGCTGGAGAGCTGCTTACATTTTTAGGTTAAAACACCACAAACTTGTCAACTATAGAACATCGAGCTTATCAAGATTAAAACTACGATAACGGAGCGTGTCTAGCTACGGAAGGTCCTCACCGCACGGCTTATCAAACAAGACTCATTTGTAAAATAAGAAAATTTTCTCTCGGATGATAAGGCCCCTCTGCACAGATCGGTATTGATTGACGTTTCGATGCGATTAGTGACCGCATCCGACCAGCGGCGGAGGTGCTAGAAGTGGATGAATCATCCCTCTTCCCGTGGCGGCCCGGGGCAATGGTGCGGAGGCCCCTGTGTCCCGGGGCGGTGTCGGCCGGCGCGGTGCTTGTCGACGGGTCGTATTCGTGATTTCGTGTAGCGTCGCGTATCCGGGAAACACGTAGTCGTGCGTGACGGGTCCGCGGCCACGCGCTCACGCACCCGCTTGCCGGATCGTCACGGGATCCACGAGTCACCCGTCATAACACGATACGGATTCGGATCGTCTTGTGCCGTGAGGGACGCGCCCGTTCCCCGCTCCAATTAGAGGGCGCTATGTGCTTTATGATCGTTCTTTTCTAGTTCGGCCGGAAGTGCCCATAGCTTCTAACTATCTCCTAAGTCATCATTAAGCGTCAGGTATGATAATTGTGGCTGTCCACGGGAAAAGGACTGTATAGTCCAGAGGGCATGGTATTAATACCGTAGCACGAAAAAGTGTTCCACGAATATGTTGGGTACAATTACTGTACTGTTGCTCAAAAATGTCTAACGAATCGAAGTCATGGTAGTTTGAAATTGGCAGTTCAGAACACCAAGTTTTTCATCTTTTATGTTCCGAGCACGAAGGAGGAGGAGTAGCTGTCAGCACGTAATTGATTTTGACCACTCGCATGGGTTTTTTTTCTTCTTCTTTTCTTGGGCACAACAGAGATTTTTCCAGTGAAATCTCAAATTTTAATTCCCTGATCCAAAATTGAAAGTCAGCGAAAATTCCCCAAGTGCGAAGGTAAGCTTTTGCGAAATAATGCCCCACGGCCCCATATTTTTCATTGTTTTTATTTTTTTTGTGAATGTCAATGTAAATGAAAAATTTGTTTAAAAAAGAAAAGAAAAAAAAATAATTTACTTTGTGACAACGGAAACAGCGATTCATTTTCCTCAATATCAAGATTACACCTAGCCTGTGAAACGATTTCACCTTAGCACTTTCCTTAGTAAGCAGGCTTTTCAACAGCTGTTGTTTCGGAAAAAATGAGTCGACTTTTGAAAAGATGATCGCAGTTATGGTATGGGCCGTTTCCAAAAACAAGTCATGGAAATAGGCCCCTTTTTTATCGTGACGTCAAATCGTGGCTCATGTCTTTTTTACAAGTGTTCAACGTGGCAAGAGTGGCAGGTTACCGAGCGCAACTTGGTAAAAATGCATGTGTGCCCCGGACCCGTGTATTTTACTTTCATACGCTTTGTTCATTGTTCAGATGGGCGTCATGTTTTGGCATCCTCCTTCCCATTGTGTCCGTCTTCCTTTCATCCCAACGATTTTCATCTGCTTTTCTTCGCTGTCATTGCCATTATATTATAGTCTCATCCACGCTCCTCCACTTACTTTGTTATTTTTTATCGCGCTTTCTTTCCTAGAAAAGGAAAGAAGGAAAAAAATGCGTCGTTGAAAAACGATGCCGCTTCCTTACAAGTGTAGGAAATCCCCAGTTCATAATGCAATAACGCGGATTTGAATCGGCAATCGCGCATTATGTTACATTTTATTTATATTTTTGTATGTTTGACCAAAAATATAAAATTGCAAAATTTTAAATATCAGCCAAATCTGCAAGTTTGACACCAATGAATACTATTAGTATTTCCAACACTTTCAATCAACAGCATCGCAATCTTAAAATAAATTCCACTAAATCTCATACCAATCTCAGGGGCACGATTTTATCCTTATTTCCTGCTTCAGTGAAAATATCCTTTAAAATTACGCGACTGAGTGGTACTATTCTCCTTCTCTCAACTTTTGAAAACCCCACAAATAAATGAATTTATATTGCAAAATCATTATTTTTATCGCATATAGCAAAAAATAACCAGCGCGATTACAGTGTTTTCAAAATCGTTCAACTCTTTCATTCCTTTTAAAAATACTCAATATATGTACAGTAACGTTTACACAGTTATTTTCCTTTAAAATTAACTATTTTTTGGTAGGAAGCCAAAAATATTTACTATGCTGAGAGATTTTTGGAGGTAACCAAGAAGAATCAACATTTTTACAAAACTGTAATCGCGCTGGTTCGTCTTTGCTAAATGCGATCCATTTAAGGCTCTTTAAGCCTGAAAATATTACTTTTTTAGATTATCTATTATGCAGGAAGCTAGGAAAAGAGAAAATGAAAGTTTCTCCGAAGTGACGTAACCTCGCGCACAATTGAAATGGCGGTGTTTCTGCGGTCGGCGCCGCGCCGGAAATGGCCGGCGAAACGGAAATGAGGAATCGCCACTTTTCCCGGCCGAGTACTCGACCTTCCTAGGCAAAAACCGCATAATTGCAATGATAACCCCCAATGCAGATACGCTGTTCTGGTAGAGGAGGGCGGGCGGGGAAGAAAGAGAAACCGAAAAGTTGCGGGAGTGACGAAAATTGCAGTCATGCGGCCGCGGGCCGAAACCGACTCGACGCCTTAAAAAACTGAAATCACTGCACAGCGCTCCGTTCAATTACCCATTTTTCTCGCGACTGGGCGCTGCAACGCCCGACGCGGTGCACGGATCAATTTAATCCGTCATAAAGCATCGATTGTGGCGACCCGTTCTTGCCGGGTTCGCGTACCGAGCCCTCGGGGTTGTCGTCCCGGGGAAAGTGTTTTGGTCCGTGCGTGAAATAAAATGTCTACCTTCAGAAAGATGCAACTTCGTCTACCTGTAGGTAACAAGTCTAAAGTTGTATTTGTGGCTAAAGACCCAAGAAACGTAACTAAAATATTTGGAACAATCGATTAACTTCCGTTATCAACATACTTAGTATTGGATTTATACGTGCAAACAAATATGTGAAAAAAATTCTTGTGTCAACAAATCGGTTTTGCTGTCTAATATACCAGTTCGAAGATACAGGGCTTTCAAAAGAGGGGTATCTATTTATAAGGGCCGTTTTTGGGCCCATCCTGAATTTTCCCTGGCTGAATTTTTCAAATCTACGATTTTTTGCTCATCGAAGATCTTTAATTCTACGGAATGTCGCATAGTTCGGTCATTTTCGGTCCTTTAAGGTCTAACACTGATCTAAACGTGGATCTGAAGGCCGATTGTGGCGGAAAAGTGGATTATTCGGCATTCGACCGCAAACCCGCAGAGTTCACATTTTCCCCTGAAATCGGCCTTCGAACTTAAGTTCAGACCAGCATTAGACTTTGAATGAGACCGAAAATGACCAATGATGTATTCCTTATAATATAAACGTTCAATGAGCAAAAAATCGTAGAGTTTCGGAAATTCAAGGCAGGCCCCAAAACGGCCTCAGTTGATACCTCTACTTTACAAAAAGCGTTACAAGCAATGAAGCTGTACATGTTATCATCAGATTTCTTGAATCTGTGCGATATGCTGATTTGTACGGCTCTTTGGCCCTTAGGTACAGACATGAGCCCCCAGTTTGTGCTTTTAAACCGCACTGAGAAAAAACTATGGCTTATAAACCTATTAGTGGTAAATATGGAACACCACTAATAGTAGTACCTCTACATATAATAATAGCACATATACCTTAGTTATGGTCTCTGTACCTTAATTAGGTACAGAGACCTTAGTATGGTTCACAGACCGAGAATCATTAGTTTATTTACGACTATTATAGGTGTTCCATATTTACCTCTAATAGGTTTATAAACCATAGTTTTTTCTCAGTGCGTTTGAGTTTCTGAGAGTGCTAACAGATTTGTCTTCTTGCACAAGGTCTCTCTCACCGTGGACGGGCTGATCCAGAAAAGTATAATTCGATCATAAATATAGGCGGTCTGATTCCATGCCCAAAGCGAGAGAATTCGTAGAAAAAAAGGAAGGGACTAAAAAGCCGAAATTCTCGAAGTATCTAGGATCTACATATTTTCTCGCGGCGGGAACCCGGGGCCCGGGGGTCAAGAGCGAAGCACGTGGCTCGCGAAGATCGGACCAATGCGGCGATTGCGGCGTGCTCCTCATAAATCTGCCCAAGAGAACTTTCTTCGCCGATCTTGAATCTTGATCACTCTTGTCGGCGGCCTTCCTCTTCACTCTGATTTGCCGGAGATCTTGTCAGGTGTGAAAGGCAACGACCAGCCTCAATTTTCCACTCCCAGCCCACGAGTAAATCTCTATCCTTCCGCCTGTCTTGTTTAAATTGTATCTTTTTTCATCGCGGATACTAAGAATGAAATATGGTCAGTAAAAAAGCACTGAAAAAGACTCGTAGAAAATGTTTTACTTGCTCCAGAGATGCACAGCACACACCCAAATGCATGAGTAATATTTTTGAATGTAAAATCACTCCAAGATCACAATTAAATAGGCAGACGAGGCGAAAAATCGCCATTAATCGTCGTTCCATTAGCCTGTGTCACACAATCAAAACTAGCCATCAAAATATTTGTATCACGGTCAGGTGTTGTGATTGGCTTATTCGATGACTTGGACCAATCACAGCACTTGTCCTTGATATTTTCAAGGAGCATTTTGATAGTGTGACACAAGCTAATCACAAAAGAACGTAACTACGTTTCAATGTTGACAAATTTTTCCTCGCAAATTGCATTTTCCCCTGGAGAATCTGGGATATTTCGAACGGAAAATTTCACTAATTTTTCCTCTGATCTCCAGCAAAAACCAGACAAAATTTTGACTAAAATTGAACAAGCCCATTCTTGTAAAAAATTGAATTGTTTGAGTCAATTTCACAACCTTGCAATGCAGTTACGTACCTCCGTTCGGAAACGACGAAGTGTCTGTAATACACTCTCTGATGCTTCTGTACACCTACCTTCAAATCTTGATTTTAATATCGTATCGTAGTTTTCCCAAAATTGGGAGAAGTAGAAAATTGTAATTATTCCCGTCAGGAATTTCAGACACCAATGTATACCTGTGAATGTTTTGAACGCCCTGCATGGAAAGCCAGTCCTCAAAAGACTGGTTATCTTTTGGTATCTCTTGGACATACGATAAAAATCAAGTAATTAAATAGCCAAAGTTCATCAAGAAACTTAAAAAAAAGCACCATTTATTGAAATTTGAAACTCGTACTTTTTATGTAGGGTATACTCATCTTTGCCCCCGATGAAACGGTACCTCTACAACTCTCCATGCACGACGTAGAGCACTTCTTGCGGGCAATATTTTACATTCTGTACTACTTTCCGTAGTATGCGTACACCGTCTTCAATATGCAGACGATTTATCTTTTCGAGCACTAATAGCTGCCGTCGTTTTTGCAGACATACTTTTTATTTATGGCTCGGACCCGATGCGGTTAGGAGTTAATTAAATTACGCCCTCCGCGTCTGGCCGGTGATGCCACTGCTCCACAAAATTCCGTATTTTTTTTGTAATTTACATGATGTTGAAGGTCTTCGATACTTTTAAATCAGGGTCGTTTGGGATTTAGCCATTTGGGCTGTCTGGTTTTAGATATTGTCACATTGGTGTCAGATTTAGATTAAATAGTAATTTTACCACAAAGTGTGACCGTACAACAGGTGTTTTCATGCAAATACATTGAGCAACTTTTTAACGTTTCTTTGTTAAAGTAATCTCAAGTAGACGTTGCACCGGACCCATGAATATGACCGGAGACTTTAACGAAGGTTTAAGAAAAAGAGCTAATTATATCATCTCCTGAACACGAATCCTCTTGGTGTACATTGAGAGAAGTATTTGTGTTTTTGTGTAACTTTCGATCACTATAGAAAGTAAAATACAAACTAACCCAAATTTTGTTTTTATTTTAGTACTGTTGATGTTAAGCACAAAGGAAAAACGGGGAATCCAAGAACTAACCGGGGGCTTAGGTTACATATATTTTGTGTTCAGCTTTCCATATTCACCGACCCATTGTGTTATTTTCTCTCCCGGTGTTGAATTCACCACGGTCATTGCAAGTCTCGCGGGGACGAAGCCTATTTCATCCGTCTTCACGTCGAGTAACCTCGAATAACGTCTTCTTTGTCGTATGATTATTGAAGCTGAAAGCTCAAAAATTCCCAATTTTCCCAGGCAAATGGAGAATTTGCACAATTTTTTTTTGCTTCTTCTGAGAGTACTTAACGAGCTGAGTTTACAGTATTTTGCATAATTTTTTTCTGAAATAAGAAATTTTAGAAACTTACATTTAAGAGTGAGAAAATTTACCGCTTAGGGACGTCATCTGGGGGCATTTCCCATTGAAACACGTATATTTTATGCAGATTATGTTATTTTGTCATAATTCCTCCAATAATTGATCAATTTCGAAACCAAAGATATCTAGATGCTCAGATCTCTCCTTAGTTTCATTTTAAACAAGAAATTTCCAAAATTTCAAGACACCTGCACATCCTCCATTTTGAACTCAGGAGTGAATTTCTGACTTCCTCTCGATTTTCATTTTCAAGCCATTCGCGGTAAGAAGCAACTCTTTTTTTTCGCGCCAGCAAAATATCACAACAGACCCATCGGTGGCTGAGCACATTACTGCTCCTAGTTTTCCCGAGTTCAAAGGTTAGAACCCAACCGCGAGTTGACGACATCGCATCGGTCCCAATTTTTCCCGAGCATTCCTCGGGACGGGATAAAGCTCAGCGTATTGCGCAAAGTATTGCTCATCGGAGAGTAAGAATACCTTTCGGCCGGCAAAAGGGCGTAACTGCACTATAGGAGATACGACTGGGGAAGCTTTGAGCCTTATGGACCACATGGTTCATCGTGCAGTTCAGTTACGTCCTTTTGTCGAAAGGGCGACGAGGAGCCGGCGGATTACTCCTCCCGATGGCTCGACGGGCTATCTGTCGTCGTTGGTCTGGTAGTATTGAATGGGGTCCGTGGGCAGCTTCGTGGATCCCGGGACCCGGTTACACAATCCACCGAGCGCCAAGCGACGCGACGTCCACATTTTAGCTCATCCCTCCGCGACACGTTGTTAGCGCATGCATGCATTAAGACTCCTGCACGGCCTCCAGTATGTTCAAATGTTAAATCGCGCGTCTGTTGTCATGCCGACGCTTAAATCGACAACATTTTTCAATTAGGAATTGCAATTCTGGCTCATTCGTAAAAATACTTACGTGCGTAGGGAAAACAATGGTGTATACATTGTTTCTGAACCGAGCCAGAAATTATAGGTCCAATATGCAAAATGTAGTCCAAATATCTTTTTTCTCTATTTTTATGTATCAATTCGGAAGCTGGGTTCCCAACGGTCTGGAAAACCTGGAATTATCAAGAGGGAAAACCAAATTGAAATTTAGGCAAAGATTAGATTTTTTTAAAAGGTTAAAACCGAAGAATAATTAGATTTCTACCGTTCGATGTTTCAATCGTTGCATATTTATCGCAGTGTGTATAATTTCAAGATTTTTCCCCGTCCGCTCCAGAGTCATTAGATTATCAATACAACCTCGACGAGTCGAAAGGTTGTACATTTGTTGCCCTTTTTCTAACTTTTACAATGTTACAACATATCTTTACTGATGTTTCTTGTTTTTTTTCTGTTACAGGTAAGGAAACTTTCAAACTGATAGAATATTTAACTTGCACAGGGTAAGAATTCAATCTTTATATCTTCTTCAGAAAATAAAGCAGTGTTATTGCATGAAAATGTGAAATGGTATTTGAACCAATATCAGTAAAAACCACTGGATTTCTTCATGGATGTTGACGAGGAGCCATTTTCTTCTCTTCTTTTATAAGTTAAAGCGAACCGATGAAGACCTCTTTTTACTGAGCCATATACCATCATCATATCCCACCGTTTTAGAAACGAGCCGCTCAGTAACCAATGGTTCTTTATCGGTGGGATATGATCATTGGATGGCTCGCTGAAAAGGTATCCCAATCGATATGCACCAATATTCCGAAGAAGCCAAGGGAAGGATTCCCCATCAAATTCAGGGAAAAAATCGTAGGTGGTGTTTTTGGATACCTTTTGGTTCTGTTGTCCTGAAGAATTTGAAGAAAAATATTTAAATGTCTCCCAAAAAATTAATATACTATCGAGGAAACTTTGGCAACGTCCGCTGGTTTATACGGCGTTCTTCCCTAGCCCGACAAAGCAGCTGAACAGTGACAAATTCGCCTATCGGCTGCGAATTACCGACGGTTCGAAAGTGACGTAATCCGGCGGAGAGTTGTAAAAATCCCCGCTATTGTTTGCAATCCGCGCGGATAATATGATCGGGCAATGATTTTTGCAGCGAGCAACCGGTTGCATCGATGACGCCGCCACCGGTTCCAAACGGCCACGATTTTCCCGGCTCGTGAGCAACCGAGCTTATCGCTTGTATCGATGATTGAACGAAATGTGTATTTGATGACTGTTAACAATGTGACTGCTTACGAACCTGGAACAGTTGTATAATCGCGTAGCATGACTCCTGAGCGGTTTTGATGCAACGGATGTCATTTGGTGAAGTCTCGCAGCTTTTACGACTTTTTGTCTTCGGTTAAATGCCGTCTCTGTTCATTTGTTTTGGTTTAAAGGTTAATTTTATGACCAGATACCAAATGAAGTGTGGAAATTCATAACTTGCTAAGCGCCTTCAAGATCGTGCACACTCGTATTGTTCTTTCATACTATCTAAAAGAGCTAAATCACCTTCGCCAGGTGGAATTTTTAAGTAAATACCCTCTAAATGTGTTCCTCTTTCGATGATGAGAATGGGTCCGTTGCACTTAACAGGTACAATCTAATACGTAAACTTTCAACAGGTAAAATTCGGTGGCGTGGCGTGTTTTGCGATATATCGATTGGTATGTCATTTAAACTTATAGAAAAGGATCGATAAACAGGGTACTCGCAGCGAACACCTTAATAACCGATTCTTTATCATAGGTATAAATGGCAAAACAATCGATACATCGCAATTCACGCCACGCCACCGGTGAAATTGCCCGTAAATCACGATGGGCACTTTAAAATATCCGAAATCCACCCCTCAGCGCGGGAGCTGCGTAGTTTGATACATGCTTTTTCAACTATTCCGCGTTCTTGTGCAATTTTTATAAGTGTAATGAAAATCTTCCGAATTTGTGAATATTTTTCCTCAGATTTTTCAGAGAATTTTACTCGCATCTATGTGAAGTCCTGAAAATTTCAACGAAAAATGTTCATAACTTTTCACAGATATAAAATAGGACAGGGAAATCCGGGAGCAAGGCTGAAAAACGCAATAATTTACAACACACGGGACGTTTCGACCGGTCACCCGATCATTATCAACCGTCGAAAAAGAAAACATTTAAAATGCTTTCACCTTTTTTTCGACCTTTGTTTCTTTGGATTTTTTTAATTTTTTCTTTTTCGACGGTTGATAATGACCGGGAGACGGGTCGAAACGTCCCGTGTTTTGTAAATTATTGAGTTTTTCAGCCTCGTCCCCGCCTTTTCCTGTCCTATTTCATATCTATGTTCTCGGGGCACCTTAGTATACTTTTGTCTATAACTTTTCACAGTTATACATATTTTATCCGAGGAGGTTTCGAAAACACTCAAATGCTCATCTGGCGTTCTTCCTGGGGAAGACAGTATCCTGATGAATTAAAGTCCGGCGACCCTGGCCGTTATCCCGACCTCGAACGTTTCCAGCTCGTTTCCACGTGTCGTTCCCTCAGGAGAGGAGTCGAGATAAGCATCGGTTATCGATAACGTATGCCGGCGAGTAGGCTCATTTATCACTGCATCTGAGGTCCCCCTCCTTCTCCCGTGGGGGTGGGAGGGAGGGGTGGTCGAACTCGAACCCCGACCGCGATTGACAGCGAAAGTGAGCGATGATGGACCTCTGTGCGCGAGCAAGCAAGCAAGCTAGAAAGCCGGTAATGATCCCGATCCCTGATGCCCACATCGAAGGGCTTTGATAGCAATTAGGGTATCGACCCACAAGGCGGAGGGTCTGGGTCTATGGCAACGCACAGATGGTACCGATGTATGCTGGTTAATTTTTATCGATTGTTCGATTCGATTGATTTTTCATGTGAGGGTGTTCAAACGACCTGGCCAGCACTGGAAAAAAAGTCTCTTCGATCTAGAGTCCCGACTCTTAAAATACCGGATAAGAAAAAGTACTCTTGATGTAATCGGATTCTTGCTTGAATCATAAGGGAAATTCGTTTATATTAAGAGGCTGAGCTTTCGATTCAAGCAAAAATCCGCGTGAATTAAGAGTGTGTCTTTCTTGTCGAATTTTTTAAGATTCTGGACTCTGGACCCCAGAGACTTTTTTCCCAGTGAAGATTCCTGGGATGATCGCACGAATTCTCTGACTTTTCCAGGTAACCGCGAATTCCCGGACTTAGAAAGATTTCTAGACCACCAGAAGCGCTGAGGGAGCTGACCAATCACAATCATAACAATTTAAATCAATTTAAGCTCAGGTCGGAAATGAAAATAATACAAATTGTTACAATCAGAAGTTCCGAACCTTCATCGCAACCTGAAATTTCACTCACAAAATGAAGAATACCTCATAATAAAGCAGAATGAAGTAATTGGGTTCGGTACATGTCCCTGAAATGAGCACCAGCCGAAAAACTACGCAGACTCATGGTTCACCGCAGAAAAATCTTTGATTTCGCGTAGCTGCTGGGTTAGGATCGGTGAAAGCTCGTAAATAGTTTTCGTGAGCGTGGAACTAATTTCACGAAGGTCGGGAGAAAATTGGATTCTGTGTTCGGGAGGATAATTGTTTGTTACGTTACGTTGCAGTGCCGGTGACGTAAGGCGTCCGCTGCACTCGGGTATGACGTCTGACGAGTGTCGCCCGGAGCCAGTGCATGGAATTCATTCGGTAAAGAAGATTTAATCGAAAAACCACCTTCATCAATCGCTGGAGCCGTACCCCGCTGCGTATCCTCCTCCCAATTTTGTATTCTCTAGATCTTTTCTTTCACGGGAGACCTCGTCAGAATATACTAAGCAGGAAGGAGTATTGACTGTCTACCGGATCAGTGCCTCGTTGCGAGCATTGATGTTAAAAACGGATGCAACGCACTATTCAGAGGGACTGAAAAACGATTCTAGAAATTGGCGATATCTTTGGGGAAGAACAAAATGTGCACGGAGAAAAAAACCTCGTACGTGGGACCCGAAGTTTAGGTCATATGGATCTCTGAAGTTTTCGGATTGAGCATTTGAACACTTGTCTAGCTGTCGATGTTCGGATCACACATCTGAAACTTCAGTTCTTACAATTGTGCATCTGAAGTACTTCAGATGTGAGTACCGAAGTTTTTCGGATGTGAGAATCGAAGTTTTTCGGGTGTGAAAACCGAAGTACTTCAGATGTAAGAACTGAAGTTTCAGATGTGTGATCCAAACCTCAGCAGCTGGACCTAAAGTGTTCAAATGCTCAATTCCGAAAACTTCAGAGATCCATTGACCTAAACTTTGGGTCCTACGTACGAAGTTTTTCTCTCCGTGCACCGGGAATGGGGTTGGACAGAAAGACGAATCTACCTTTACCATGCGTACCATAGGTTCGTTTTCCTACCGGTTAAATAGTCGCAGAAAAGTTGGGGAGGCCGAAAATGAAATGAAAACCCTGTTCCTGTCAAAGCATTCTCCCAATAGTCGTTAAAAAGTGTCATCGCCGATATTCATCAATAAACAAAACGCCGAGGTTTTGAAGCATCGCAATCGTGCGTCACAGTCACAGGCACTCCTCTAAAATGAAAGTCGATGATTTTTGATAACGGTGCGCATAATTTTCACCTTATCCGCGCCTCGTTGATCGTGTCTCTGCTTCCAGGAATCCCGGAAAGACCCATTCATCAGCCGCTCGTTTGTATCGTAGCGAATCAGCTTTCAGAAGCTGCGAATTGTAGCGCAACAAGTGCTTCAATTGGTTCGCCTGCAGCGTCAGAAGCGAGCCAACCGAACCAGCGGAGTCAAATCAGCTCCACCGCACCTTGTATGGAATTATTGGAGGATCGTCGTCGTAGTGTTTTCATGCATCTAAACGGAAGATGGCTTGCGGCGTTAAATTTTTGATGTCTTCCCGGAAGAAGGCAATAACGTAGGAATCGAAGGAGAAAATGTCTCCAATATAGGAACTAGAATGCCAGTGTCGTGGCGTGCTTTACCACATGAATCAATTGTTAACAAGAGGGAGCAAGTCCATTTTTTCATGAGCTCTGGGTTGCCTAAAAGGAAAAGGACATGCTAACCAAGACTCATCAAGGAATAGACCTTTTCCTTTTTGAAAACAACTGATTCAATATCGATTGATCTGACTTTTGAACCTATATGGAAAAGGATCGACAAACAGGGTGTTCGCAACGAGCACCTTAGTAATTGATTCTTTAAATATAATGAAACATTCCCTCTCGTTCTGTAGTGTCCACCGTGCAGATATGCATATTTATTGCATGCAGGATTTGAAAAAAGTATGAATACTTGTTAATATCACGAAAACGGTTACAGTTATTGACATGAATAGCTTTGAACAGACTTCCTCCATCAAAAGTGGAAAATTCTTTGAGAGGATCATCAAAAAATGTACCCACTTTTGCTTGAAAGTCTCCTCCAAGCTGCTTGTCTGTATCCACATCACTCATCTTGAGATATTAACAAGTATCCATCCTTTTCGCTCACTCTGCATACTTGTTCGTCCAGCCTTTATCGAAGTCCCTGGAGAACGGTTATACTCGAGATACGGATTTCCGGGAGCCTCCCGTTTCGATCTGGAAAAACTTGTTTTTCTTGGAAAATGGCTCTCCGTGTTCAACTACATTTCTCTTTAATTCGTATCAATGTTATATTTGAAACCATCACATACTACCACAAACAAAATTTTGAAATTTTTAGATCTTTCATATCGTCTGATTTACGATCTTAGACCGCTTGCTCAGCTCATTTGGCACCCTCTCGATGCACCTCGCTGGGCAAGTTCTGTCGCTGTCAAGATAAGACGGTGGCAAATACTGTTCGACAGCTAATCTTGTATTACGATGTGATTAATGTTCGGTTTTTTAGTCTAATCTAAGCATTGCTTCCTTCCGCAGTTGTCAAACAGCTCCTTGATTGTTGAATCGTTATCGAATGACCTTGATCGATATATAGCATTGTTAAGATAGGGATTTATCGATCAGAAGCATTCGATAACGATTCAACAATCGACCCGCAGGAGTAGATGGTACCTAGCTTAACGAAATATATCTAGATAAATCCATACATGTAAAGTAAACAACCTCTTAAAATGACTCTGGAAATGGGATAATAATGTAAAGTCTGTCGAGAGATGCAGGAAAATCTCAGCCTTCCCATTTTAAAAACCCTTTTTTCCTCAGCAGGAATGTCAGGAAAAGACGACTTTTTTGTGGTTCTGTAAGAATGAGTTCCTGCGATTTTGCGAAAAGTTTGCGATTCATATCGCGATTGTACGAAAAACACGTGATTTTTACTGCTGTTCTGCAAGGAAAACGCGATTTTGCTACTCATACAATTTAAAACAAGCAGGAAGCTCCAACGCATTGGCGTCGGAGAGCGGCTCTGGGGGCAGTAGTTGTAGTCAAGAATGAGGGCCTAGACACATTTTGTCATTGATGTACAATCCGACAACTGTCGATTCAATCAACGAAAACGATTCAAACTGTCGAATCGCCCCAATGGCCACGATAGTTGTTAGACGTTTACGGTTTCCCTGGTAACCTTTGTTTGCTATCAGCTGATATCAAGTAATATGACTAGGAAGCTCCAACCCAGTGGTTAAAGCTTCCTTAACCGCGAAAACTTTAAAATTCAAATTTTCAAATTTTGAACGTAAAGTACATTTTTTCCATCACGAGATAAAAGCACAAACAAGTTTTGAATTGTTGACTGTATCACCATGATTCCAAAAATACAATACACAACATAGCATTGACTAACAATAAAACAGTATGCAATAAAATAAAGTCATGACAAGGAACATAGCCGAAAATGGCGCCGATTCCCATCAACCAACGCGCGGTCTCTACAATGTAACATGCTGCATTGATACTCCCCAGCTGGGACCGTCCGGAATAGCAGCTCTAGTGCAAGCACCAGAGCTGCTAAAAAACCGTTATCAGAGTTTTCCCATTTTCACACGCGGTCAATCACAACACGCCCGGTTATGAGGTCAAGAAGTTTTTCCACCTCCGAGTGTGTCTTCGTTTAACCCAAAAGCCGTGTTCGATTCGTGAGTGAAAATTCCCAACTCCACTGATGTACGCAGCCGGTTTGTGGGTTTGCTTCCCGGATAAATGTGCGGTTTGATGCGTCGGTGGGATCCGGCTAGGAAAGCAGCCTATGCGGTCGCAAATAATTGGGTCAAAAAACTCGACGCATAGGGCTTCCCAATAACTGGGTCGCGATGTGAGTTGCGTGTTCAGTGCAGTCCTTGGATCCTTGGCCGGACTGCACCGGGAAACCGAATGAAAATGGCTGTGCGTTTCATTCCTATATGCATTATTTTTTCCCCGCCAAGAGTCACGGAGGCGGATCCCAAAACATAAAAGAATAAATATGAATGCTTTGGAAATCATTAAATTTGATACGGAACCACTATTATATTTATAAAAAACACATTAAATTTTCCAGTAGTACATATTTCTTTTTCATCAATTTAAATAAGAATAATTCATGCAGAGTTTTCAAACATTTCAAAATTATGAGTTGAAAAACGCTGACTCCGCGAGTTTAAATATTAGAGCCTAACACAGAGCGGAGCGGCGTGTTAGCAGCGCAGAACGCGCATTGGCGCCTATGCGCGTGTCACGCTGGTTTCCTGCCGCGCCGCAACGCTTTAAGCAACTATTTCGCGTCAGAGGCGTTGCACAGTATCCTACAAGATTGAAGGCGCTCGAAATAACTAGTTAAAGAGGACTTTAAATTTTGACTGCATCTGTTACTGAAAAATGTTTAATTTGGCATTGGAGCGTTTCCTAGGCTCCCGCTTTGGTTTTCATCTCATCATATCCGTACAGTGTACGCATGAACATATGTTTTTATCTGCTCCTAGAGTCTGTTCTTTTTCATGACTTGATTCATGAATGAAATGTTTTTAAGAATGAAGGTAGTAGTAGTATGCACTAGGTTGTAGTAGTACGCATAGTAGTACGCATTAGGTTGTAGTAGTATGCAGTAGTAGTAGTTTTTGAGGTGGTTCCTGTCATTTAAATGAGAAGAAAAAAATGTGGACATAACATGTCCACAATTTGGACAATTTTGGACATATTCATGGTTGGACATTAAATCATGTGAACTTAATAAAGACTGGACTTAACGTTTAGTGGACATAAATAGCGGTGGACATTTATTTAACGAAGTGGCTATTCGTCGGTACGGTACCGACGGATAAATGGCTATTCGTCGGTACGGTACCGACGGATAAATGGCTATTCGTCGGTACCGTACCGATGAATAAATAGCTATTCGTCGGTACCGTACCGATGAATAAATAGCTATTCGTCGGTACCGTACTTTGATTTTAGTACGTAAATTATATTAAAGATATGATTTCTTAATAATATTTTGGTGGAAGTTAAGAGCTAAAAATTGGGTGAAAGATGGAAAAAAAACCCAACACGAGTTGTAAAGAAATATTCTCCAAATTTAATTTATGTATTTAATACTCTCACATAATACTGAAATGTACTACTCTGTCAAATAAATAATCATAATACTGAAATGTACTTCACTGTCAAATGAATCATCATAATACTGAAATGTACTACTCTGTCAAAAGAATCATCAAGAACGCTTCTTTTTTCGGGTGGTGGGGCCTTTAGTTTCATTTGCAGGTGTTTTCTTTCGTTTTCGTTTTTCGGGGGGATTTTCCACAGATTGTCGGTCGGCAACGGTGCGATTAAAGGAACAAAGTTGTCTTGCTGGCAGTTTAGGTCGCCCTCGTGAAATGACTTTACTCTTAAATTTTAGCTTCGTGAAGCTCTCTGCACTGACATTTTCGTCAGATGGAGCAGCAACAGAAACCGAAGATTCGCTAGTGGTGGAATAGCTCTCTGCACTATGATCGTTGTTAGTTGGGGCAGCAACAGAAACCGAAGATTCGCTGGTGGTGGAATAGCTCTCTGGACTATGATCGTTGTTAGTTGGGGCAGCAACAGAAACCGAAGATTCGCAAGCCGTGGAGCAGCTACCATGAACTGACAATAGTTGTACATTTGTTCCAGTCCTTACCATGTTTTCAATCATCTTGAATGAACTTAAATAACTGTTGAATTGCGCGGTTCCGTGGTTTGAGGTTAGGCTAGCAATGTTTAAAACAATGGGCAGAATCATGTTGTACTTTTCACGCACACTTAGTGCCTTTACGCTTTGTTCACTCTCCTTCAAATCTCCAGAAGAACCATCAGAAAATTCTTCCAACAGTGCATCAACCTCTGGGCATTCTGCATCTAAGCAACCATTCTTTCTGTGATAGCGAATGTGAAACAAAGATACATCAAAACAGGATAAACGATCATGCTCTCGCTTCAAGAAGATGTGCCGGCATGGTGCCTGGTTGTTGCAATGAAAAGTACAATCACATTCTGAGGTAGAAGTTACGTAAACTTTCTCTTTTTGCTTCTCTCTTGCTCTTCTCTCATTTGTTGCATATTTTTCGCGAATGCCATTTTTTTCAACGCTCATGTTGTGTCTTCGATTCTCCAGAGCTTTCAAGGCATCATACAATAACATGCAACCACGTTCGTTCAACTTAAGTGACGCTTCTTCGTTTACAGCTGTTATGCTAGAGTTGGCATCATGAATTTTAAGAGATTTCAAGCTTCTCTGTACAGTTGATCCAGTCACGCGTTGTTCGCAAAAGGTCACTAAATGAATGACACATTGTTCTATCACAGGAAGGGATGAAAACCGGTTTTGGATACTAGATTTTAGAGTCCAAAAAGACCGTTCTACCCTGTTATTCGTGTTGTCTCCTAGCGTGGGAAGACACCTGCGGTGATATGCGACCCACATTTCCTGACAGGGGTCCCAATTGTCGAGAAATTGATCAGTTAGCAACACATACTTCTTGTTTACTCTCACTTGAACATCTTTAGAAGTTTTCAAGAAATCTCTTTTCTTCCTTGAATATTCTGCTTTTGATCGCGAGAACATTAAGCTTTTAAATTTATTCATGATTTCATTTTTCGATTCAACTGTTACAACAGCAGTGGCAATTAAATTCTTTAAGTACTTGATAACATGAAAATTACATAATAAAATGGTTGCTTCCGGAAAAACAGACCTAAGGACAGCTATCTCGTTGAAATCCTTATCTACGATAAAAATTGATGGTAACTGAGAGTTAATAGTCTTAAAGTTTCTAAATGCGGCTCTAAAAGTGTCAGCCTTTTCTTCTGCTAAGAAAGCTAATGCACATAGCTCACTTTTATTAGTGGTGGGGTTAAGGTAACAAAAAGCGCACACTTTATACTTCGATGTATCGAAGTTGAAAGACGTGTCTATTTGCACGCACGTGCTATATGACTGAATGTACGCTTTCTTCATCGAGTGAGAGGATACAAAAAGCATAGAAACCTCGCCGTCACTGTCTAACTCATAGTTAACGTCACCTCCCTTTTCTTCTACTTCTTCCAAAATATTTGAAAGCATTAAAGCGTCATCTTCTTTTGGCTTGATTTTATTTATCAAATTACGAATTTTTTTGGAGGACAGGTTTTTATCAAATTTATTCTTAACTACTCTCGAGATCTCACTTACTTTGCAGTTCGCTTCATGTAGGTCTGCAATGACCTCTTTCTCCTGGTCACCAACCTCTACTACGCCATACGCTTCTGCACTTATTTCGTGGTTATGCTCAAGATTAATGGCCGTTATTTTGACGGTGTTAGAATTGGCTGGCTTAAAACAACTGATTTTTGCACCGCATCCTAGATAGTTGTACCGCTGTTTCGAACGATTACCGTTGCTGGACGTTGAACGTTTTTTTCCGTGCCGGCAAAGAAGAGTGATCTGTCTCTTATTATTAGTATCAATTATAAATGGTTGATGATTTTCCTCGCAAAATTTATGGAAGGCGCCAAAAAACTCCTCACTGTTCGAGAAGTGTTTTCCCACTTGACAAAAGTTCTCCATTCTACCAGTAATAATACAAATTAAAGGGTGGACCTCACCAATCAAGGAACCAGCAATACTTCATAAGCTGCAACAAATGGGGCTTCTTATGAAAAATCCAAAAAGTAGCTTCTGATCATGCAAACCTGAACATAAAACGAAAACATTAAATTAGCTTCTGGATAATAGTGTTATAGGATATATTTCTAACTAAGCATGTTACTCCTTAAGCAGGGTATGCCATTTGTCATACATCTCCCTGCTCTACCCAGAATGCATTGTTGTTCTAGAATCTTCCATCATGTGCCTGTTACAGTAAGCTGTATTCCATTCTCATTGAATAAAGTAAAGAATAATTAAATTAACAACTTAATTTCAATTATTTCACCCATAAAATAGACGAGTTGAAAAAAAAAATCACTGGAGATTGATAACAAAGGTGACAAAAATTTGATCGGACGCCCCCCCCCCCCCTCTTCCAAGGTCTTTACAGAAATATTTTACATGGAAAATATGAGCTAAAATTTACCAAAAAAAACATGAATGAAAGGAAAAAGAAAAAAAACTCACCAAATTGTGTTGGATTTCCAGACCACTCGAAAAGTACCACTTCATGATTGCTCCATTTTAGATACAGTAGAAAATATGTAACAAAACATATTTTGGTCACTTAAATTGCACTTATTTCATTGAAGAATCTCACTGTTATGAATCTCTTCAAAACGTATCACTTCATGATTTTCCTGATTTCACTTACAGAAGAAAATATATCACAAGAAATGTAACAGCCACTTCAATTGCTCTGATTTTATTGATGAATGTCACTGTTATGAATTTCTTGAACTGTTTGTTTTTGTAACTGCCGAAACTTCAGGTCCACCAACTCGCGGAAACGAATTCACCTTCTCAACCGAAAGCAGGCTAGGATAAACACCAAGTTCCCCGTAGTACTGTGATAACACGCTGCTCATTTTCGAAGCGGTCAAGATACGTTTTCTGATAAGGTGCCTCAGGGCTACACGGTTTATCAGCACTTAGTATCTCCGTGTAATTACAACAGAGCACCATAGATGGCGTTTGCTTGTCCATTCGGACCAAGGCTTGACAACACATTTTTATTAATTAATGTCGCCGATGCGGTACCGACGAATAGCCATTTATTCATCGGTACGGTACCGACGAATAGCCATTTATTCATCGGTACGGTACCGACGAATAGCCATTTATTCATCGGTACGGTACCGACGAATAGCCATTTATCCGTCGGTACCGTACCGACGAATAGCCTCATCCTTTATTTAATGGACGAAAGGTAGGTGGACATAAAGTCTTGGAAGCATTTTGACGTCCAAGGCAAAAAAAAAAAAAAAAAAAAAAAAAAAAAAAAAAAAATTGGGGGAAAAGTCACGACCAAAAAAAAAACCAACATTTTTTCCCGCCAACAGTCATACTTTGCGCACGGAAGTAATCGGAAGTATAGCATACCGTATCGCCCATCTTCATGATGGAGCCTTTGAATCGGCCGTTGCTTTGGTACGAGGCTGATCGCCGGAAGACTGCCGTGTTACGAAAGAGAGCCGTAAATGCATTTTTATATGAGCCATGATTAGCATATGATCTTATGTGTCTCGAGGCTCATCCCAGACTGCACGCACGGCTGTCTTTCGTAACACGGCAGAAGAGGCGGAGAGAGTGGAGGGCTGCCCACACGCGCGCGTAAGTAATTGGGCGGCATCGGTTACTTACATCGGTACTTGAGTGCGCATATATTAGGTCGCCCGCCAGTTTTGATGTCACTATTTACTGCCTATTAGGTAAATTTGTGCCACTAAAGTCCATGTTTCGTAGAGAGAGTCGCCAAGCTGCTCGTAGTGAAATAGTGAGTTTTTCTCCTCCTGCAGTTGGTACTTTGATCCGCTGCTGCCGATTCGTATCCAATGGATTAAATGGAAGTTTCGGAAGCTAACCTACGGTTTTGGGCAAGAGGAAAAATGTCGAAGTAAGCGTTGCATGCAGAAACATTAAAATAGCTGTATTTTGAATGAGAGGATCTTATATTCGAGGCTTACTATAATGACGGCAGACGCTTTTTTGTGATGTTTGATCAGACAGAAGGGGTTATAAGGATTTGTCCTAGATCTTACCCTTAGGTATTTACATGACCATTGAGTAAACCTCAGCAGAATTATTTTGGAAATACACCTCGCACAATGTATTACAATGACTAGTTATCAAGAAATTACGTATTTCACAGGCAATTAGTTATTCCCATCAAATCTCAATCTATTTATAATGAATAAAAAATGCAAATTAATTTTAATTGTAGTAAGCTCGGCATTGTAACAGACGCTTTTTTCTTCTCGCATGCATGGTACCTGGCACCAGCTAGAGCACTCGCAAGTACGTGTAATGAAAACAGTGACCCTAGTTGGGTTTGGTTTGAATAGGCATCTAAACTAACTGCCAGACAATGCGGAGAGTATCACCAAATTTGAAGGCGCTCAAAGCGGAGGTGGTACTTTTTCACATAATTCATCATTGAAGTCTTCACTGTGTCGTGTGCGAATTCTTGCAATTTCATGAGTTTTTTAGTACCCATAACGCTTGTGAATTTCTACCCCGTAGTCTGCTTCATTAAGTCGAAAATCGGTCTCTCCGGTCTATTGGCGACTTTGATTGTTTCCTAGTTTCCGGTCGACGAAGTTCGGCGAAAAAATTGGCAACGTCAGTGGAGATCCGGATCGTAGCCTATTAATCGGATTTATGGAATCATTACGGGCCATGCCTCGCGTGGCGCTGCGCGGACTCCCCGATTTATGATTTGATGTTACCTATTGCACGTGCACCGCGCACCGACCAACCCGACCCGACCGGGCCCGACCGCCGGTCACCCGAGCCTTGCTTTTATTTGTCATTAGAGCGGCCGCGGTCGGCCAGTTTAATTTACCGCATGAAAGTGATGTCTCTTTAACGTTAATCGAAAGTAACGTTTAATGGCCATTAGCCCTCGCTCAAGCTGTGACGTAGGTCGGGGCTCGGGCATCGCCCGAATGGAGCTTTCTTCCGTTATCGATCTTCTTTTTTTCTTTTGTAAAAAAATTCAGGTGTTGAGAAATGAAAGTTCCCGCCCATGATCATGATGAAATGGAAGTTAGTATACATCGAGCACTGAAAAAATCGAGGGGTCGAAAGTTAAAAGAATAACTGAAGTCGCATTTTCTTCTGTTATAGCTCATTTTTTTCTTTATAAGAATAATTTAGGTATTGAGAAATGAATATCCCAGCGCCTAATCTTGTTTTGGTGAATCGGTGTCTGTAGTTACAGCAAATCTCGGGATATCGAACAAACTTCGCTGAAACGCTGGGTTTTCTTTCAGTTTTCCCGAGAAAAAATGGATCGTTCCAGCTCATTCAGGATCATTCAATTTTCAATGATCCTGAATGAGTTTGAATGATTCTTCAATGAGCTTGAATGATTCTTCAATGAGCTTGAATGATCCCGAATGAGCTTGAGTGCGCTGGCTCATTGGATCGTTCAACTTGAATGTGCATCGGGTCATTCACCCAATGTGCTTGAATGCGCTGGCTCATTCGATCATTCAACATGGATGCACTAACTCGTTGGATCGTTCAACTTGTATAATCAGGATCATTCAATTTGAATGATTCAATTTATCAGCTTATTCAAACTCATTGGGCCAATGATCAGGCTTATCGTAACTGAATCATCGAGAGCATTGAAATTGAACGACCCAACATGCTGGCTCATTCAAGCTTATTAAATCAACGATCAAGATTATTGAAGTTGAATAAGCCACCAGAATGATATGGATGATATGATCAGCAGATTCGGATATTCAAGTATCGGTCTGATGAGAATCTATCATAAAGAAATTGTAAAAAGTATAGAAGCAAAAGTACGTGGGTATCCATACTCACTTTGCAGTTTTTCTTCAACAGAAAAATGAAAGGGGAAAAAAAAACAAAAAAAAAAAAAACATATGATGATAGAAAAAGTTAAAAAAACACAGGCTCACCAGAAGTTGAATCCAATTCCTTTTGAAGTAAGCTCATCCTCCGCCCTATTACAGTAATAGCGTGAATGTACCTTTAATAAAAGTAGTTTGAAGGTGAAAATTTTTGCTACAAACCATCTCCCCCACGCTGTCAAGAATTCAAACCACAAAACAGTCATGATGGGAGAGGCTCGTAGCTTTGCCGCCGAGTTGTAAAGCTGCTCTGCTCTGGCTCTGCCGTGCCAAGGAAGAACGTCGTATGAGCCTTCAGACGTTGCCAAATTTCCTCCAATAAAAACCAAATTTACTGGGAAATTGCGGATGTTACTTTCTGAAATTTTCAGATAATTTTGTACTTAATTTAATCCAAAATATCTGAACTTTTCAAGGAAAAATATACAAGAATGTTTTCAAAAATACATGTTTTATCAAGGGAAATTTGGCAACTCTCAAATATTCATACGGCGTTCTTCCTTAGCACGGCAGTGCTGCGGGGATACTTCTCATTGACTACTGAAAAAGTTAACTAAAAGGAAACATGTTAAATTAACAGCATAACCAGAAAAATATTGAATTGAAGAATGAACCGCGCGTTTAGAATTACACGAGCAATGTCGCCGTTACTTTGATTTTAAAGAAAGAAAGCAGCAAAAATTACATTGGGATACAAGGATATGTAATTGATTTTGTCTTTGAAATAATTAAATTACCTTAGATTGTGCTTTGAATTGAAACAAGGCCGAACGTACTTACAATTTTGTGCTCGAGTGTTCGTTCTAATGAAGTGTCATCAATGGAGAAAATTTTATCGGAATAAAATTGTGTCTTCGGAACACAAAGCAGTGCATTTGATGGCTGGAACACGACTCACAAGTATAAGGTAAGTTCATACTTATAACTTGTTAAACAGTCTAGGGAAATAACAAGAGATAGAATTCAAAGCAGTATAGAAGAGAAATTACAGAGCAGAGGATTTTAATTATCGAGAAAAGAAGGGTTTCCCTCACACTAGCTTTTCCGGTAAATTCGTTAGTCTTATGACAATAAAAAAAATGAGCCTTACATGATAATATAAAAAATAGAGACAAGAAAGTGACGTAATCGTAGCAACCCTTAAGACAGGAGGATGGAAGAATATTTAAGCAATGTGGCAACGCCGTTACTTCCCCGCCTCCCGTCACTGGCCACTCTGCAGTTTGCTGCGTGAGGAAAACAAAGGAAGATGCCGTTGAGCAAGGGAAGATTTGGAAATTCCACCCCAAACCTACGCGGCCGAGGGCTCGCGGGGCTCGCGTTGGTCTGATCTGATCAGTCTAGGACTACGATTAGTCTTACTGCCTGCGTATCATTAGCGTGTCGCCGCTCAGATTTTTCTTCTGTGTTGCTTTAAATTTTCTCGCTTTTTCCCTAGACCGTTTAACAAATTATCAGTATGATCTTACCTTATAACTGTGAGTTGTGCTCCAGCCATCAAATGCACTGCTTTGTGTTCTGAAGATACATTTTTACTCCAATAATATGGTCTCCATCGTTGACACTTCATTTGAACAAACACTCAAGCACAAAATTGTAAGTACCTATTGGCTTGCTTCAATTCAAAGCACAATCTAAGTAATTTAATTATTTCAAAGACAAAATCAATTACATATCCTTGTATCCCTATGTAATTTTTGCTGCTTTCTTTCTTTTAAATCAGAGTAACAGCGATGTCACTCATGCAATTCTAAACGCGCGGTTCATTCTTCAATTCAACATTTGTCTGGTTATGCTGTTAATTTAATATGTTTCTTTTTAGTTAAATTTTTCAGTTGTTGATGGAAAGTATCCCCGCGGCAGCTTTGCAACTCGGCGGCAAAGCTACGAGCCTCTCCCATCATGACTGTTTTGTGGTTTGCATTCTTGACAGCGTGGGGGAGATGGTTTGTAGCAAAAATTTTCACCTTCAAACTACTTTTATTAAAGGTACATTCACGCTATTACTGTAATAGGGCGGAGGATGAGCTTACTTCACGAGGAATTGGACGAAACTTCTGGTGAGCCTGTGTTTTTTTAACTTTTTCTATCATCATATGTTTTTTTTTTCCCCCTTCATTTTTCTGTTGAAGAAAAACTGCAAAGCAGTGAGAATGGATACCCATGTACTTTTGCTTCTATACTGTTTACAATTTTTTATAACAGATTCTCATCAGACCGAGACCTTGACTCATTGGAATTCAACGATCAAGATCATTCAAGCTGGTTTGGATTCAACGATCAGGATCATTCAAGCTCGTTGAAATGCAACGATCAGGATCATTCAAGCTGGTTGGGATTCAACGATCAGGATCATTCAAGCTCGTTGAAATTCAATGATCAGGATTATTCAAGCTCGTTGGAATCCAATGATCCGGATCATTCAAGCTCGTTAAAATCCAATGATCAGGATCATTCAAGCTCGTTGAAATCCAATGATCCGGATCATTCAAGCTCGTTGAAATCCAATGATCCGGATCATTCAAGCTCGTTGAAATCCAATGATCCGGATCATTCAAGCTCGTTAAAATCCAATGATCAGGATCATTCAAGCTCGTTGGAATCCAATGATCCGGATCATTCAAGCTCGTTGAAATCCAATGATCCGGATCATTCAAGCTCGTTGAAATCCAATGATCCGGATCATTCAAGCTCATTGAAATCCAATGATCCGGATCATTCAAGCTCATTGAAATCCAATGATCCGGATCATTCAAGCTCATTCGGGCGCATTAAAATTCAATGATCAAGTGAACGATCTGGATCATTCAAATTTGAATGAGCTGACGAAAAACTCATTCAAATTGAATGATCCGGATCGTTCATTTTTCAATGAGCTTGAATGATCCATTTTTTCTCGGGTTTAGCCAAAACGGAACGGTTACGCCTAGGAGCACATTTTAGCCGGCTTTACTAAAAACTGTCCGTTGAAGAGCTTAAAATTAAAACCGAAAGTGTGGCTGAACTCGCAGGATGACGAATATATCTTTGATGGATATGGAACAGACACTTTGCGTTCGGCTACTTCTAACTTTCCAGAGTCTTTCAGGATTTCCAAAACTTATTTTCGACAGTAGCGAGCTGAAATATTCTTCTTGGCGTAATCGTTCCTTTTTTCGCAAAACATTGAAAGTAGAATCATTATTTCAGCAAAAGTTGTTCAGTATTTGGTCATCGATGTTTGATTACTTTCAATCGACACTTAAATGACGTGGGGCTCTATCTGCATCCTGATTGTGTTTTGCGCACGAAATCTAAAAAGTATAAAAATTTAGTGTTGGTAAAGTTTTGCCCCTTGTTTACTCTATAGGCTGATTCTGCCTTGTTAGTCACATTGATTTCCCCTCTCACAGGATTTAAATGTTCCTGCATAAGTGTAGGTTTCGCGGCTGATAATTATTGCCTATGCTGACGTTGAGAACAGGCTAATGATGATGAGCGAATTGTTGCGGCATGTGCATGTTCATGGGTTTATTCGATTGGTTACCTTCGTGCATTTCCTACGTTTTTATTCATTGTCCGACCTCTTCCAGGCTGTTGCAGGATTGTCTCCAAATAGAAGTATTATTTATTATTCCGTAATTACGAGGAATAATACCAATTTCAATCAAGTTTGGAATGTAGGTAATGAGAGGAAAGTGTAGGAAGTTTTTCGATTTCTCGGCAGGAACTTTAGATATTTGTCATCAGATTTTTTCACATGAAACGGTATAAAGCAATTTTCCAAATTGAGACTTGATTATTGGAATTTCTTCCTCTCAAATCGAAAACAAATCGATTCGCTCAAGTTCCGCTTGAAAACTTGTGTCCCCAAACAAATTTACCCTCTAACGTTACTATCCTAACAAGGCTTTCATTTTTGAACTTTACATGGCTTAAGCGTAATTTTGTTGGTGAAACTTTGAGGACAAAAATTACACCTAGGGCCTCAATCCGTGTTGATGGCAAAGCCAAATGCGTTTAGAGGGCTTGTAGGACAGATTTTGTTCTGTGAGACCATCTAAAAATTTTACTGAATGGAAAAAAGTAAACCGACAGAGGTAGTCCGCAACCACGCGTCTCGTTTGCGGTGTTTGAAAAGCTCCGCTCGTACTTTATTTTTTAAAAAGAGAAGAATTCGACATCATTCCTTTAGATTTTCGCAGAAGTTTCTTTGTACGGGGAAGAAAAGTCGTGGCAGTTTATGAAAATTTCCCCTGACTATTTTTCCATCTAAAAAATAAATTATGACAGGAAATCTGCAACGTTGCAGACCGAGATCCGTTGCGGACTTACACCGTCGAAACGTTTTAATATGATACAGCAGGCGAAAAAGTAATGTTTTCTCAGAATGTAGACTCCATCCATTTTTTATTTAAACCTGTCGTGCACTGGAAAAAAAAAAAACACATTGGATCTAGAGTCCAGACTCTTGAAAACATTGACAAGAAAAAATACTCTTGATTCAATCGGATTTTTGCTTGAATCAAAACGAAATCCGCTTAAATTTAAAAGCTTGGTTCTTGATTTACGCTAGATTCTGATTGAATCAAGAGTACTTTTTCTTGTCGATGTTTTTAAGAGTCTGGACTCTAGATCCAATGTGTTTTTTTTTTCCAGTGTGTCGCTTACGGCTCATTGCAAATCGCTCGAATACGATTAGTAGTTTTCCATTTATAAAATAAATTTCGACACAAAATCTGCAACGTCGCGGACCGAGATACGTGGTTGTGGACTTCTACCGTCGAAACATTTTAATATTATATACAACAGGCGAAAAAGCAATTTTTTCCAAGAATTCAGACTTCATCCAATTTTTATTTAAACTTATCGTGTCGCCCACGGCTCATCGCAAATCGCGCGAATACGATTCGATGTTCGGCGTGTTGTTAGTTCGCGTGCGGTCGCGTTTATTTTCCGCGGCGACTCGGGTCTCGCGTGCTCCTCCGCGCGGGAGCTTCGAAAAGCCCTCCCGCCCCCCCCCCCCCATCCGTCCCCCCTCGGCCCCTGTAAACATCTGTATAATGCCCTCCTATGAAGGCGCTGGGATAAGGATCTAAATCGAGCCCGGATAAGTACGCGGCGATCTCCCGGCAGACCACCTACTTCACACGCCAGCAGTGTGTAATTCAAATCACTTAGCCGCCACCCAACCATGAACCCGAGGGGCGTCCATGTCCGTCCTGTTGACTGTTGGGATGTCGGGGCTCATCAGGGAAGTAATCGGCAATGAGCAGGTACAACGCGTCGAGTAGGAATTACTGATTCTGAGTAATCGTCCGGCCTGGACTTAGGCTCGCAGAGGAGCAAGAGATCGCTGATAAAACGCATCGGGGAAAAATTTATGACTTTAAATATGTAAGCAAATAAACTACGGCACAGGATTTGAATTTCACTTCCTCCCGCTCAATCTGTTTCCTTATCAAAATTTTTATGAAGAACACGTCGAACATATAGTGGTGAGGCATGTATGATAGATTAACGATACACGGAAAAAATAGGGTAGTCGACACAACCAGCGGCTATGGTTGTTGGTGTAACTACCGGGTTAGTTGTGACCTCCAACGCGGTAGTTACCGTAACTACCGCACAGTAGCTGGCGCATTTTTAACTAGCCGCTGGTTTTGTCGACTACTGTATTTTTTCACGCGTATTGCCCCACCTTAAGCTATGGTTAGGAATCGATTTTGAAAGGGTTCGTCGCGAACAACCCACTATTCATCTTTTCCATAGGTTTAAATGGCAGATCAATTTATATCGCAAAGCACTCAACGCCAATGCGAACGTATCGATAAATTTTTAGGTTTGTATTCGTAATTTTATTTCTTACGCAGCTCCTCTCCACGAAGAGACCTCGTATGGTTTACATTGTGGTTAAGGAAGATTTAAGGAAGCCTTTTACATAGCATCATAAAAAAATGACATTTTATGCAAACCTGCTCGAGTGAAATTTATCAATACTTTGGAGAAGGATCCTGTCGAGGGGTTTTAATGATAATAATGCGAGAGATACCTTAAAGTTTGCAAAACCCGCAAAGTATTTTCTTTTTTACTTTTTTTATTTTTCAGGCATATTTTTGTAAATCATTTACAAGGATCTGAATTTTATCGAAAAATGACTAAAGCTTACAGCAGAAAAAGACCTTTTTATGATGCTATATTAAAGGTTTCCTCTGGACGACCAAGATCATGGCCCGATGAGGACTATTCATTTCGCGGTACCTAAAACCAGTTTGGCAACGTTTAACGGTCACAATAAAGTTGTTTCCTAACTTTTATGTCTTTATGGCTTTTAAACGTGATGTACTTGAGTCGTGAGGGTATTTGTCCTTGTAGCTTTACCACGTTCCTTATTTATGATGTATGCAAATCATTTACACTTGTTTTGCTTTTTTTTCGAAGATTGCACTCTAGGCGTCTCTTTAAATTCCCGAAGAATTTAATCATTATTCTTTATCTTTATTTTGTTTCAGGTATGTGGCAAAAACACGTTTTCATTCAATTATCCTGCGTGCGTCTTCAGGATAGATATCTGTGAGTAAATCTGAAAATTAATTTATGCATCTATATTTACATTCAAAGCTCTATTAGTGCAATCGGAATTTTAAACCATGATTTTTGATCATATCTCTGGGCTCCTTAAATTGTATTCCTTGCATAAAATATCGAGTTCTTCTCATAGCATTCCTTTCAGGGACGTCACCTCACAAAAATTGTACTTGTGTGTTTCATAAGAAAACCCACAAGTATCTTACCTGTGTGAAGCGACAGAAGCATTATACAGGCTATCTCAAAAGTAAATACCGATACCTCTGCTATCAATTGGACTACCTTTCGCAGTAAAGAACTTCTCTTTTCGGTTTTTCCATCACATCACCTTTTTGCATGAAGAATGGCACTCATGGAACGAAAAACTCACCAAATTACACCAGGAAGTGCGTAGAGTCAATTTTTGTCACTTTCCAGCCTCTTTCTCCGAGCTCCTCTATCATCTTCTCATCTTTGAACTCTGTGCGTGTCGTGTCCTCTCATTACGTCGGTCACACTGCGTCTCAGGGCGTGCGCTGAGAATGACTTAATTATCGCGACGGTAATTACGCCGCGGTTCGCAGCGCCACCTAGCCGCAACCGGAGAAAGCAAAATAAATCGCCGAATTGCGCTGGTGCGCTCCGGAGCCACGGAGCGTGAATCGGGCTCGACTGCCGACTGACATGCGATTTTGATTGGCTTTGCCTCGTTATCACGTCATCATAATGGACCTTATCCTGATTTATGCTCTGATTGAGAGAAAGGAGTAGGAGGAATGACCAGCTGATCGCATTATCGATGATTGTTTGGGATTACTTCATGGTTCCCAAAAATTGATAAGTTATTTTTCTTATTAGAAAGCTAAAAAGATAGATGTGTCCATTCAGGGTTAAAATGTGAGCTTTTTCTGAGCTTTTTCTATTACAGAGGTAAACTCGTTTCGGTGTTTCAAAATTTCATCGCCCATTTTAAAGTTTTGGAAGGAAACCAAATAACATATTCGCTTAAAATTCTGTGGAAATACCTAATTAATTTTCGTATCGGCATGAAAAATTGCAGGAATTTTTGAGTGGGGACGTTAATTGGTTTCCCCCTAACAAATTAAAATAGGACATTAGTTTTGAAACACTGCAATCATCAATGCTGCGTGCCCTTGTGTCCTCTCAAGCCCTGTTTTCATCTTGATTCCTGCTTATTCCGTCCCTTATCGGACCATGAACATGAAAAAACAAACCCTGACTAGGTTACGTAGTAAAGCTTCGATCCGATTTGACCGAAATATTTTTTGTGGTGCAGCAGTGATTGGCTCCGACAAGCTCTCTTTTGGCTGAAATTTGTATTATTAGCTAGTTTGCCCCTCTCGTGGTATTTTCCCAAGACCAGAATTGGGATGGGTGTTCAAAAATTTCAATTCCCATTGTCTGTTTCTAAAAGTTCACTATTTGTATTTTTTATCCCTATAACTTAAATTTGAAAAATGTAAGGGTTTTCAGTACAACTTCAGATTAGAATAAACCCTCCTCCCCTCTTTTTCAGCCCCCCTCTAGACCCCGCGCCCAAAATGCTGATGTGTGCCCTCCAGGAAATCTCGAAAATGAATGGGGGTCGAACAGAGAGATGCATGTGAAAGTTGCAACATTGTAAATCTAAACGCATGTTCCTACGCATGTTCTAAACTCGTACCCTCACAATTTAAAACTCCTGTCTCTCCCGAGCAACAGCGCAACCGTTGCCAAGACAGATAATGTCGGGAGCATCGCGGCCACTAAGTTGCTGATCAACTAAGTGCTTTAATTTGCGCCATTATTACGCTGTCCTTTCTTTTCAGCGCAGCTCCCCCCGCCGAGTGTTTGTTAAGAGAGCCCGGCCCCTCGAGGGGGCACTTTGGCGGGGGGTTTGTTGACCCCCGGGGCCCGGGCAGTCGGCGAAAAACCTTGAACTTGATTCGTGTCAAGCTGCTGCGAGCTTCCACTTCGCGGAGTAATATTTCTCACAGTTAAGTCTTTCTTAATGCCCCTTCGCGGTGTTGTCAGAGTGTTTAAATTAGAAGAGAGACCCTAGGCGGATCCAGGGGGGGGGGGGGCGGAGGGGGCGTACGCCGTACCCGTTCTCCCCGTTTGACCGAAATAAGGAGGAAGAAAACAGGAAGAAAGAAAGATAGAAGGAAAGAATGAAGGGAAGAAGATGGTAGAATACGCTTATATTTGATAATTATTAATTAAGAGTTTGAATTCAAGTGGATGTTAGGTGCACGAAAACTTCGAAAATTCTCGGAGAAGCCCCCTCCCCCCCCCCCCCCGACCCCCAGACAGACACCCCCCGCCTCCTCCGATCGAAGTGGCTGGATCTATGAAAGGGACAGAATTATTGTCAATCTTAATGCGCTCGCAGTGATAGTTAGCTCCTAATTCTCATATAAAGTTACTTAAGACACTATTTCTGACTTTAGAGGAGAAAGGGACTTTAAAGAACGGAAACAATTTTTACCGGGAGCGACTTAACTTGAGTCGAAAAATAGAAATTTGAATTTTTGACAGAAAATCCCAAGGATTATTTTAAAATATAAACGAGTTGTCTTTTTCATTTTTGAGGTAGCACGATGTCTCTCATATACAAGAACGTATCCACTTCCCAGGGTTACAAAATTGACTCTAAAAATTCAGTTTTTGCGAGGATTAGACTGTGTCGTATCAGTCCAAAAAACGGATTATAACAAATCGATTTTTTTTTCAAAACCATGTTTTTTCTTCATCTGAAAGCTGGAAACTTCAAACCGTCACAGCGCCGATTTAGTTCGATATTTTTTAGGTGTTGGTTAGGTGTCGTAGAGCACCAAGGAGTATGCATGTATGTGTATGTATTTTTGAACTTCGTTTTTTGCGAAAGTGTCAGGGAACACGGACCCTTCCAAGTAACAGCACCATTTTACCTCTTTTGTAATATTTTGGTCCGATATGTTTTCCCTCGGTCATATTTGTATCGAGTCTCTCGTAATTGTACATCTCTACTATTTCGTAAATCATTACGTTTCACCTTTAACACGAAAACTAAGCACTTTCTCGGCTAAACCAAAAAACTCGGGAAAACTAAGCACTTTCTTCACACCATGTCGCGATGCATCTTCTTGCAGTATGCACTTTTTAATTCTAATAAACTAAATTGAGGCAGATGTGGCACAACAGTCGATTCTTTTTCCGTCACCTTTTCCGTGATTAACGAGCTGAGGAAAGATAGAGACAGAGGAGAAGAGAGAAAGAATCGGCGATCGTGACGGAAGTCGCTGAGAAGATTACGTCTAATTCAGTTCTGGGTAGTCTGATTGTGAGTAGCTCGCCATCCTTAAGTAGTTCATTCATAGCTGTCCATACCGCATTACCCATAATGCATCAAGGAGGTCGAGCTCGTCATCAACTGCAAAGCTGCCAATTTCACACTGAAATCGTACTATTTCCACATTTTTAAGCGCCCCGTATCGTGGTATCATAACCAAAAAAGTTTCGGTCACTTGGACCGAATTTCAGTTCATATTGAATATCAGTGGCGTGACGCACCTTGCGATGCATCGATTGATCTGCCATTGAAACCTATCGAGAAGGGTCGATAAACAGGGTGTTCTCAACGAACACCTTAAAATTCGATTCTTTCTTCAAATGAAGAAGTATCGATAATCGATCATGCATGCCTCGCCACTGTTGAATATCAACGTTTTCTGTCTGTGTGGCCGAAGTTCTCGGTTGTAGAGACTGAATTATAGTTCCAACAACCGAAGTCACCGACGAAGTACCTCATAACAGAAACTTTGGTTCCCTGAACGAAAGTTTGGTACCCACGATCGAAAACTTCTGTTACACAATCCAAAAATTTCGATGCTCTGTTTGAACTAAAGCGTTTTTCTCCGTGATAACAATATTTACTTCCCAGCATAAAATGAGAGAATCTAATTCAAAGTATTTCACTAAATGCAGTCATTCATAACTCAAAACATACATTTTGGCCCTGGCTATCTTATTTGATCTGAATGGCGAATTTACAGGTGTCTGAAAGATGTATTTCGTGGTTCAGTGGAAACCACCGAGTGAACTGAGCACGAGGATACCTCTGGTTCATTATACGAACATTTATCGGAAATGATATGAGAAATTATCTAATTTGCTGAAATACATGTGTTCAAAGAAAATATCTCCAGTTGACGTCCCTAGTCGATGTATTTTCTCTTTTTTAAGTCTATTTTTATACTCTTTTTTTGTATCAAAAAATTTTTTTTAAAAACAATCGCGAAATCAGCCTTGTAAACACACTGGAAAAAAAAAACACATTGGATCTAGAGTCCAGACTCTTGAAAACATTGACAAGAAAAAATACTCTTGATTCAATCAGATTTTTGCTTAGATCAAAAGGAAATCCGCTCAAATTAAGAGGCTTGGTTCTTGATTTAAGCAGAAATCCGATTGGATCAAGAATATTTTTTCTTGTCGATGTTTTTAAGAGTCTGGACTCTAGATCCAATGTGTTTTTTTTCCACTGCACTCCGAGAAGAAGCAGTAAAAAATTTATGTGCGAATTCTCCATCACCTGTAAGTACGATGCGTAGGAAGACAGGGTGTATACTGTAGCCGGTAGAGTGATGCCTACCCCGCTGAAATTATGGGGAAGGGGGTTGCTGCCATAAGTTTGGAATCTCTAACCGTACAGAAAACCCATAAAAAAGATGATTTCCAAAAAAGTTAGGGACCGCAGCTCTAACCGGGGCCACGTTCATACGTATGGGAATCTGACATCAGCGTACTAGTGGCTGCAAATGGCCGTTACCCGGCGCGGCGCGAGGCGTGTGGAATTGAGTCATGCAGAGAGGAAACATGTGTGGCAGTCGGCTTTGACCCCTTCATGAGCGAAGACTAATGCTCGTGACGTCAAACAACCGAGAGATGCATACGGCCGTGGAATGCTTGCCATCCATCCTGGAGCTGTTTTCAAATGAATAGATGCCGTTTGGCATTTATTCTTATATCGTCCTCTGCCATTCTAATGAGGAGAATACGATTTTCGACTATTTTTCCAAGGTGTAAAAGTGTGCAGAGATGCTTCAAGTGTGGCGTCCGTGAACCCAAACGTCAAAAATCTCCTTTTCAAGTTTGAAGTTGACTAGCGTGTATGAATGTGCGCCACGGCATGATCCTTACAGCCAGAAAATTTTGTGAAATAAAATGAAAATTAAACATCGGTAATCCTCTATATTAATCATCGTGAAATGGTACGCTTACCTGGAGCACGCACAATAAATAACTTTCGACCGAACGGGAAAAGGTGACTCCAACGCCACGTCAGTTCGCCTTCAACCTTTAGTGTAGGCAACACGAGCTCCCACGTGTTCGAATAGTGGTATCACTGTAAATCGGCGCTCCTCTGGGCCAAAGGCGAATGCCGATTTCCGCATGAGCCCCAGAGGAGCGTGGATTTATATACAAAGCAGGGATCACATGGATATTGAAATACGCCCTGACGTCAGAGGGGTGACGAAACGTCACGCTCCTAAAAACTCTTAAAAAGAATATCCTTTTACCAAATATCTGGAGAGGTAATTCTATCACATCGGCAGGTTGCTTATTATTTTCGGTGTATAGGTAATTGGGGTTTTTGTATCATCTTTTCCGCTAGATTTCCTCTTGGTATAATAAAAACTCTTGAGATGGCAATCTAAATTCGATCGTAACAACGGAACACTGGAAAAAAAACACATCGGATCTAGAGTCCAGACTCTTAACATCGACAAGCAAAAATACTCTTGATTCAATCGGATTTGTGCTTGAATCAAGAACCAAGCCTCTTAATTTGAGCGGATTTCCTTTTGATCTAAGCAAAAATCTGATTGAATGAAGAGTTTTTTTTCTTGTCAATGTTTTCAAGAGTCTGGACTCTAGATCCAATGTGTTTTTTTCTAGTGCATCTCCAAGCCCAGTGGCGAGGTATGAATGATCGATTATCGATTATTTCCCCATTTGAATCAATGGTAAAAAATCGATTTTAAGTTGTTCGTTGCGAACACCAGGTTCCACGATCCTTTTCCATTGGTTTGAATGACAGATCAATCGACATATCGTAAAACACGCCACGCCACTGTAAGCCATACCATGCAAATAGCAGCCCGGATAATTGTTTTCCGGAATGCGACTTCCACTCCACCGTCCGTCCATCACCTTTCACTCGGGATCATGGTTGCAAGAACCCCCACCCCCCACCCCCATTAAAACTAATAAACGAAGTTGGAGATGGGCTCAGCGTTACGCAGCCTCCGTCACTTTCACTCTCATCGTCCGAAACCGAAAATCGAAATAATTAAAACCGGGGAAAAGATGAAAATCCGGCCGCAGACGAGCAAACGGCGCGCGTTCGGTTTTCAGTTCGCGTGCGGGTTTATTGGTGGACTTTCTAGGCCCCGCGCTCGAATCATAAACGTCTAATTAAAATTTTAATTGTCTCTTCGGCTCGGCGCGCCTCGACGCAGTGTACTCTCCGTTTCCTGATACAATTTTGTTTATTGCACCCGAGATAAGATAGTTTCGCCAGGCTATGAATGGTGAAAACACTAGGGCCGGCCGGGGGATGGGGGGATTTTGAGATTGCGGTTCTGACAGATGGTACGCTTATACTTTAGACGAACTGAAAACGGTGGCAGTTATGTGCATTTTAAATTGAAGAATCCAGATTCTTATCTTAAAATTTTACACTGTAGTGTTTTACGAAGATAGGAGTCAGTACCCAGGGTCTTCACCGTCAACATAAACTGGAAAATATCAGGAAATTCGATGTCATCAGGAAAATATTAGGAACATTGGTCTGGGATCAGGAAATTCTGAGTGTGTCGAGCGTTTTCCAACTACACGCAGTTTAGCACATGCACAAAGGAAAACATTTGATTCAATTGATCAAATATGTTGGTTCGTGAAATCAAGCGATTGTCACTTTATTCGTGTAAAAAATCAGGAAAATATCAGGAGATTCTAAAATGAAATGTTAATGGATCACCCGGAAAATCGGGTAAAGAGGGGGGGGGGGGGGGTTGCGTTTATAGCTTTGGGCTTTGGTTCGTTCTCTAGCAAAACGATAAATCTTGATCAATCGGTCCACTTCCAGAGAAGAGGAGCATGAATCGGCAACGGTGTAAAATAAGTGTAACGGAAGCGGAAAACGGAACAAGTCTAAAAACTGGAAGTGCAAGCGAGCGCAGCGTCGGAACAATTGTTTGGGCCTGGCTGTAAAGTTGGCTTGACAATTATATGGCCCAAAATTAGGTACGCACGAAACAATACACACGTATTTCAGCGGTTGCATCGCAGCGAGCAGTAAAGTCCCTGCCCACTTCTCCCGCTTTTGAGAGCATGGGGTCACAAGTGCGGAACGGCCACTGAAACACTGGGCTCAAACGAAGATAAGATCGAGCAGAAATTAGGAACGGATTTGAGGATGAGCCCTTCTTTGAACTAAAGTTTTGGTCGAGGGAACTAAATCTCAGTTCAGATAATTGGACTGCATTTTGCAAGTTGGAACTATAAATTCTGGCTCTTCTGGAAAACCCTTTTATGTGCATGGGGAAACTAATGGCACATACGTTGTTTCTAAACCGGGCTAGAATGTATCGTTCCAAATTGCAAAATGTAGTCCAATTGAAGTTCTCGATAAAAAATACGAATCTTAACGTTGACATCAAAAACTTTTGTCACCTTAATCAAAAATTGTTCTTACAATAATTCAACCGGAAACTCTGGTTTTCTGGATGAACTGAATTTGCTCAACCCGAAGCGCAAAAATTGTATGTATACAATTGGATTACATTTTGCAATAAGGAACCACTATCCCTGGCTCTTCCATAAAAACACCTTTCCGCACTGAAAAACCAATGGTATATTTACATATGTTTCTAAAATGAGCCAGAAATAGTGGTTCCTTATTGCAAAATGTGGTCCAATTATATTTTGCAGAAATATCGTATCTGACTTATCCACAAATGCACCTATCTTTATTACTGCCGTGCTAAGGAAAAACGCCTTATGAGAATAATAAAGCACCAGCGACGGACGTTGACGTCGACGACGCGACGGGGCTCTTTAACTCATGAGCCTTGTTCACAACGCTCTTTTCACATGGCCACGGCTCATTAGTTAGCACATTTTGGCACTTAGATTCTTTTGATTTAACGCAAATTCCAACTTTTCCATTTTGCCAATATGAATCACGCCCACTTTTACATTGTTTCTTTACCAGCTTTACAACCCCGCACCATCTTTCTCTCATGCCTCTAGTTCCTTCAAGCCTAAATATTTGTACGTCCAAATCATCTTTCTAAATTGCAAAATGAACTCCATTTAGAACATTAGATTGGGCCGTGTTCACATCATCCTCTCAATTCAGCGAAGGAGCCCCCTGGGGTATCCAGCTGACAGGCCGCGAGTGGATCAGATCGGAGCCGATTATTATTTCATTAGGCAGGTTACATTAGCTGCGTGTCTATTGGCCATTGAGCGGCGACGTCGAGTCCTGTCATTATCCGTTCATGAG